>NC_090939.1:953597385-953903457 GCF_040938575.1 Ambystoma mexicanum
ATGTTGTTCCTGAGCCTCAGTCTTGGGGACAAGAGGGAGGACCTCTGGGGACTCCTGCTCTGCAATGGGACGTTCAGCGGCAGCAATGGGCAAACTTCAATTCAGCAGTCCTTCAGCGTTTCAGCTCCTCGCGTCTGACGGCAAATAGCAATACTGCGGTTCTCGGACTTTCCTTGCTTCTGGGGTCCAGCTGAGGTGGCTCAGGCTTGGTCAGTCCTGCAACAGGGAAGTCTGGAGGATCTTCCTGGCGCTCGGGTCCGACTTAAATGCAACGCACACGATCTGGTGGTCTCTCACTAGCTCTTCAGTTCCAGTAGCAACTGCAGTTGAAATACAACCAGCTCCAAGAGCATGTCCAGACATGCTTATTTTAAAGTTGATTGGTCCCACCAACTCAAAGGGAGAAGTCGTCCTTGCAGGGCTTCACCTGGAACATTCGGAACTTCAGCACAGTAGCAGGGCTTCACCGGCCTAACCAACGGTCCAGGAGTTGAAGCAGCGTCTCTTCCAAGTTCTTCTTTGGATTCCTTCGTCCAGTGGTCGACTCTGCCTTCGAAGCCAAAAAGCCTTGCCTTTTATGCAGGTTTCTCCCATTAATTCCAGCCCAGCTGTCAGTCACCCAGCAGGGTGGCTGTCCTTGCTGGACAGCCAGCCGGCCAATCACCTTTGGGTGCATTCCTGTAACCAAGGGGATTAAGCATAGGGAGTTTCGGGTACCTCCCTCACTTCCTGCCCCTGCCAGACATACTGAAGCCAGAGGCTGGCTAAAACTCGTGAATCCCGCCAAAACAAAACGTCCAAAGAGACCAAACCAGGTTTGGCACGCAGTGTAAATCTCAAGAAGGACCTTCCTGACAAGAAATGGCAAAAAAAGACGACCGGGCCCATGGGTGCCTTACCATGGGTGCGAACGCAGCCCGTGGTAAAAACACACAATGGTAGTAAAAAGTAACCACTGCCACCAGCCGTTAATTGTAGGAAGAGTAACATAAAAATGTTACCTGAGAAACTAGACAAAGGGGATACTAAGTAACCCCTGCAGCACCCTATGGTAAGGTAGCGTGTGCTGGATCTAGAAAGTTACAAAATGTAAGTAGAGTCAATTTCACTTCACTTTTCTTGGAAATAGTAGTTTCACCCAGAGAAGGTATTTAAACCTTGGGGAAACCTAAGAGACTTCCCTGTGCCACTGCACTGAAGATGCTGTGTGACACAATGTAAAGATGATCCCTATGGAGTTTGTCAGACTCCAAAGTTAAAAAGAACACACATTAAATCGCATTAAAATTACATGAGAGATAAAAAGTCCTAAAGTCCAGCAAAATCGCTGGGGGTCTCTAAGGTGGAAAGGAATTGGCACATTTCTGAGAATTCTCCCTAACACTATGAATGCCAAAATTCATGACCCTCCTGGTCTATTTACTATGGCAAAGAATTGCTCTCTCTCGGCTTCAGTTATTTATTGGCTGATGACTCTAGTTCACCTCTGGAGCGGCCAAAATTGATATTTTGGAAATCTGAGATGAAAAGTGGCGGTGAGTGGCAGTCTTGCAGTCATGCCAGGCAAGACGGCAAAGACTGCAAAGATGGCTGCCCCGCCGACTCCTTCTCCAGTCTCAGAGAACGACACAGGGCACTGCCTGAGGAGTTTGCGCTCCTGCACATAGCTTTTATCTGAACCCTTAACCAGCATACAACCCAGTATATATATCAACACACCTGGCATCCTGCAACAGTCTGAACTCTCAAGAATCGTGAGTCAAACAAGCACAGAAAGAGTCATGTCATCACTCGCTATAGATGTGCTTAAAACTGTAAAGTTCCAACTTTATGCGAAGACATACCGCAATGCCATCCCAACTCCCCCCCGAAACAAAGACATACCTTGGGTGAGACCCATAAGGATGCCCCAGTCTCCTTCTTTGCCCCTACACGTCCCTGCGTGGGTCTGAGTCTGCCTGGAGCTCTGCAGTCCCCCGGGGACCTCTGGGCAAGTCGCCCTGTGCGGGGGGTGGGGAGGAGGGGAGAGGGGGAGAGACTGCAAGTAACAAAGAGGCGGCTCCCTTAATTACCGTATTAACGGTAAAAGCTACCATACAGGCGAGCCAAACGGCTGCTGAAGTCATGGAAGTCGAGAATCAGTCTGATATTAATGTAGGAAACACATTTCACACTGGTTCTCATGAAAAAGAACAAACCGCACTACCAAATGGAAAAAAAGACCACATAAAGCGAGAGATTTAATTGAAGAAACAGACATCCTACTTCAAGTAAATAAAACCACAAAACTACCGGCCAGACAAAAGATGTCCCTAAAACTAGGCAAGACAAATCTGGATACGGGGGTCAAAACGGCACAAAGAAGGAATTAAAAAGCCATTGCCCCCCTTGAAATGATCAGACTTCTTTTGCAGGCACTCAAAAGCCATACAAGAATTAACTGATGCTGAAATTCTTGAAGCTGTACACAAGATTACTCCCCCCCCCCCCCCCCCGCGCAAACTGGCTACTGTACCCCGAAAATCCTCTCAACCTTCACTGAGAAACAGACCTTTTCAGCCAAAAGATCAGTAAAGATAAATGGCAATTTATAGGAAACATTCCATCCACGTTGGTCCCTTTCAAGAACATCCAACCAAACAGTGACCCGGACTTGGATATAAATCCGTTGCCCACGCTCTTCAATACCTCAAAACAACACCTGGCAACTTCCAGGAATCTGAAAAAGCAATTTGATCATTTCCGCCAATACTTGCAGGAGATCAGATAAGTCGGCTATTATACGCCGACGACCTGATCCTCCAAGATTACACCCCAATAGGCCTTCAACGCCAGCTTAACTATCTACAACAATACATGGTGGAAAATAACCTGGAAATAAACGAAGAGAAATTGATGATTATCGAAAAATCAACCAAGAAGAACGAAACATTTCTCTTCGTCTAGGTTCAGCTATCGTTGAGGGTTTCAAACTTTAAATATCTAGGTGTCACATTAGACAACTCGGCTAAAGAAAAAGCTATGCAGGAGACAATGTACGTGAAAATAAAAAAATTGGCCGCCCAACGGAAAGCCATTGACATCAAATATGGACGTTATTCCTCGATTCCGGTCAGGGACTTCTACAAAATGAGTTATACCATCTTTAACCTATGGCTCAGAAGCAATGCCTAACCTTCCTAAAGAGTTATGGTACAAATTAGAAGCAATCTTCTGGAGAACCATCTTTGGCCTAGCTAAATCAACGTCTGTTGTACTTATCAGATGTGAACTCAGTCTTTCATCTGTAGAAACAACGGTGGACTTGAACAGCATCATGTTATACAGAAAATGCATCCTGAAAGACGCTCCATACGTCTACCGTTTGATAAACCAAGAAATTGGCCTGGGATCCTGTAAAATGCTGTCCAAATGGGAAGCCAAGAATAGGGCTGTTCTACATTCAGTGGAAAGCAATGAAGACCAATTTATAAACAACCCAGTCAGTCACTAAAAAAATCAGAGAACTTGACTGGATAAAGACTTTAGAGACAGCAAGCAAAAATAAATTGGCTTTCCACCTCCCTCCGTTCTTCAAGAAACTGGATGTTTTACAGACCTACTTCAGACTGTCCCGAGTAGAGCAGTGCGCAATTTCTTTTTGAAAGTCTGCCTAAACCTACTGGGAACTAATGAGGTTCTGGCAATCAGAGGCTTATCTTCGGAGAACTGTTGCCGGCTTTGCAACCTACCTCGAAAAAGGAAACCATCCGACATCTCCTTTTGACCTGCCCTGCGACAAAGGACATCCGTATGCTATACCTAGAAAACATCTTCTCCAATTTTGTTCTTCAAGATGAGGAAAACTGTTGGAATAAACTGATTGGAGGGGACAAACCAACCCGGTAACAGTAAATATTATGCAATACATCACTAAAGTGATGCTTCTTCCTCAAGACTCAAACACTGGCTCGAACTCATTCATTTAGGACTTTTTCTTCTTCTTTCCACTATTAGAAATACAGTCACACCATTTTAAGTAGGTCTTAAATTTTACTTCTACTTTTTGTTAAATCCTTTTGGATTAAATATTAATTATTTTTTTTAAAAAAAGTGATTTCTGACTGGTTGCGAATATGAAAAAGTATGAACAAATGTAAGTTGGCTCTTGATTTAAGCTATACACAGCAGTGAATAATCCACTGTCTGTACTTGTCACCATGGAGAATGAAGATGTGTACACTTTTACAATCGGATACTTGTTGGTCTTGTAAAAAAGAGGTTGGTTGCAGTACCTACATGTTCTGGTACTGTGGGAAAATCTGTCAATTTTGGGAAGAGTTTCTTTTCCGGATTAGGGACTCGGTCAGCTTTGCTGCATGCTCCATCGCTTTGTATACTGGGTTTGTTTCCAATTGATTTGAGATTACCTGCTGGAACCAAGAAATGGATATACAAAGCTTTGTTAATGGCCAAGAAAAAGATTCTTAAAGTGGAATACTAATGCAAAACCTCAGCTTGAAGATTAGAACCAGGGTATGTTGCTGTTGTCGGCTAGAGAAAAAGTGTTGTATGTGGAAAAAATCTTAATCTGGAATATCTGCTGATCTGGGGCACTTTCAACTCCTTATGATTGGACTCCCTTGTACTGGTTACCTTCTACTCTGTTTGCTTTGGGAATTGTTTTGGCTCAACCTTATCTTCCATCCCTTACTCATTCCTACCTCTTGGTTGTCGTGTTCGTCTTGTCTTCCCAGTGGTTTGAGTAACCCTTGCAGTAACTTATCGTATATGAAGGGAGTATGGGGTAGACTCTATTATGACCATATTGGGAAATGTAGCCATAATTATTTTTAATTTCTTCCCGTTTTATTGTTCAGATCCTGTTATGATATTTGATGTGGCGTTTATAACGCGCCTATACACAAGTGTTTCAAGGCGCGATGATGCAAGGGGGGACAGAGGGAGGACAGACAACGATCCTACTAGGCCAGGTGTCATTCAGATCGCACAGTGCATGGGAAGGGGGGGGAGAAGTGCGCGGGGGGAAGGGATGGGGAAAGTGCAGTACATGGGAAAGCGGAATAACTAAGATAAATAAGACAAATAAAACAGCCAGCTAGTGGCAAGTGCAAGGAAGTGCAGACATAAGTGCTGGTAGGGGGACTGAAGGGATACAGATAAACGGTCCCCAAGTGCAGGTGGGCAATTGACGGGGCCTGGGCCAGAGATGAGAAAGGGTGGCCAGGTAACCAGTGCAGTTTCAGTCAGTAATTCAGCAGGGGAGGGGTGGGGAGAAAGCAGAAGCAAAGAGAAAGGTTTTGAGGTGTTTCCGGAACTGGGGATGGTTCTCCTCGAGTTTCAGGGGGGCAGGAAGGTTGTTCCAGAGAGGCCCCTGCCGAAGAGTGATCTGCCACCAACTCGTTGCTTGGAGAAGCGACTGACCCTGAGGAAGTTGGAGGCAGATGAGCGAAGAGCTCGAGAAGGAAGACATTTAGGGAGAGAGAGTTGAAGGTACTGCGGCCCCCGACCTCAGAAGGCCTTGTGTACAATGCAGAGTGTTTTAAACTTAATCCTTGCAGCCACTGGGAGCCAGTGCAGAGATTTCAGTCCTGGAAAGATACGATCCCTGGACTTGAGGCCAAGGACAAGTCTCGCAGTCCTGTTCTGGATAAGTTGTAGAGGGTGGAGAGTGGAGGCAGGCAGATTTAGATTGAGGCTGTTAGAGTAGTCCAGCTTAGAGAGGACCAGGGCTCTGGAGACAGAGCTTCGGGGGGAAGGAGAGGAAAGGAAGAATACCTCTAAAGAGGTGCAGCTGGTAGTGTGACTTCTTAGAGACGTCAGAGATGTGAGGGGAGAAGGAGAGTGCAGAGTCGAAGATTACCCCAAGGTTTTTAGCTTTGCAGGTGGGAGTGGGAGGAGGGCCAAGAGAGGCCGGCCAGAGAGCTGTAGGGAACGAGGGAGTGGGTGTACCGATGAGTAGAATCTGTCTTACTGGCATTAAGGCAAAGGTCGTTGGTGGCACACCATTCCTGCATGGCAGACAGTCGGAGATGAGGGAAGGAGGCCAAGGGTAGCCTGAAAATGAGCTGGGTATCATCCGCATAGCACTGAAAGTTGGGACGGAGAGCGGCGATGTCACTTCTATTGGATTGTATTTTGATAAAGCTGTTATGTATCGATTGTATTTGTTTGTAAAAATTCATAAAAGCCTTTCTTATAGCCATAGTGAGCTAAAAGCGTTATTGGAACCTTTTATCACAATACATAAAGTGGTCTTAAGAACACATCTGGTTCACATAGAAGTTCCTTTCTAAATTCCATCAGCAGTTTTCCAAAACACACAAAATTGTGGGAGAGAGCCCTCCATACACTAGATGTTAGGAGAGCTGTTATGTCTCAACTAGACTAAACAAATAGGGAAAACTGTCAAATTATTTTTCCTTAGTTGCAGGGAGAGAGGGTGACCTCATCTCCCAAGCCTCCATTTTGAGACGGATTGTAAACTGCATACAACAATGATGCACATTGTCCAACAAGACTCTACCATTTATTCCCACAGCATACTACTCTGGGTACTGGTGCAACATTGGCTTTCATCGCAAGTGTGCCCGTAGATGCAATTTGTAAAGCTGCAATGTGGCGCTCCGTTCACACGTTCGCTCAAAATATCTGTGTAGATACGCAGACAGGGAGCGATTCTCGGGTGGGACAAGAAGTGTTAAAACATCTGTTTGCCTCTGTTCCATCTAACAACCCACCTCTTTCTCCTGGTACTGCTCACTAGTCTATGGCAAAGCATGTCATTCTAAGCAGATCCACAAACCTGTAATTGTCTTTCTGATGCTTTTAGCTGCTTAGATTCACATGTGCCCGCTCAACCTCGCCTCTTTGGGAATACAAGGGACATAGACAAACTACACCTTCATTTTTGTGTACTCCAATATCCACTTCATGCATCTTCATGTCAGAAACAAAACAATCTAAGGACCTTGATGTGTGAAGTACCATGCGTACAGTGCATGTCACAGTAGGGATAGTATTAGACACACCGTGTCGACGTCCCTTTTTGATTTTGAAAAATTATGCAATGCTCTGCATCAACCACTAGATGTCGATCTATTGCATAGCATGTGAATCTAAGATGCAAGCACCAGAAAGACAATTACAGGTGTCATATAACTATGTAAAATTTGATCAAGTGGGGCACAGAAAAAGTTTCTTTTGGCTGTATATGTAACCTCTCAACACTGTATAGTTTGTTTTGCAAGCTGAATTGTTGAGTGCCTGTTGGGCTGGATTCCTGACCTCTTGAATGCTATGTAAAATTCACTCAGTAGCATTGAGTACTTTTAAAGGCCATGTTTTCTGTTTGAGGTCACACCGATGGCCAGATGCCAGTGTTTTTGGATGTGGTCAATCCAGGTTTGTCGTTGTCTTATATACTGTATTGCCATTCTTTATTCGAAGCTTAACTTGCATGAATTGGGCAAGAAACCTGTAGAGTTTTATTTTGACAAATATATTTTATTTTCCTTTCTAGTTGTCTGCAAACCGAGTGACTGTATATTCCCCTATGACTACAAGGAAGCGATCAAACAAAAGGTACTTGTCATGTTTTAAAATGTGTTATGGTTGGTGTCTGATTTATACAATTGTAGCACATTTTTTTCTGTTTGGCCAGTAAAAGGCATCTTACCAGCAATTTGAAGAAGCATCTTTGCAGCCTAGGATAACTTTCTTTCCTAGCACAATACTGAACACTGTTGAGCCGTAAACTCTGTGGGCCTATGCAAAAGTCTGCTTCCAACGCCCCTCCTAGAACTGGTTATAACTTGGAATAGTTTTCCATTCAACTCTGGGGGAGGGTTTTGATGGGACGTACTATTATGGTGAACAGGCAGACACAGATTTTAACCAAAACCCAATCAAGGTGAAGTAGCAGAGCAGCAAGGCTTAGCCGAAGGAGTGTTATGATGGCCCTAAGGCTCCAATGAGTTAATACAGAACACCATTAATTCATGTTACAGGTAAGTACAAACATGTACAATTGATTAGGCCTTTAAAATGCACACTGAGCAAGTAAAAACGTGTAGTGTATTGTCACACCAACTATATAAAGCCGATTTCTGATGCTTGTTAATCTGCTTAGAATCACATGCTGTGCATATAGTCTGAAATCTAGTGGTAACCACGGAGCATTGCATCTCGTCTTTCGAGGATCGAAAGGGACGTCTGCATCCCCCCTCCTTTGTTGCTCACTTCACTTATCACACTCCATCTTGATCCTTCCCTCCCCTCCTCCCTTCTTACTTGCAAATTGTTCTAAATGCCCATTTATGCTTTGATTCATGTTTACTGTTTTGCTTCTACAGTTCCATGTTTTTTGTATTACTGGTCATTTGTAAAGCGCCTTGGATTAAGGCGCTATAAAACAATAAAAATACAAAATACAAATAGGCGTGTCTGTAAAACTATCCCGAACGTGAAGTGTAGTGTACCATGAAATCCTCACGCTTCTAGGTCCCTCAGATTGTTTTTTCCGCTCAGCAAGCTGCTCGCCTTAATCAGAGCTCTACCTAAATTGCAAATTTGTAAAAATCCCGACCTTTGATCATTTATACAACATTCGTCCCCTCTTCGATTACTGAATCGCCGCCGAAGACTGAACAGACGACGACAGCTGGCGTTCCGGTCAACACTGTCTCGACCGGGTGGCTCGGCCTTCTGGCCGGCCTACACAGTAGGGAGAGTGGGATCTGGGGTTTTCCTTTCTTTTAAGAATGTCTTTCCTCCTCCCCTCTCTTTGCCCCTTTTGGCATTGTTGCTTTTGTTTACCTGCGCTATGGACAGGACTCCCTTTAAATTTTGCCCTTCCTGTAAGGCGAACATTTCCCTGGAAAGACAAGCACCCTCTGTGCAATAAGTGTCTCCCCCCTTAATCATGCTGAGGCGTCCTGTCGGCACTGTAAACTCCTATGGCTTAAGACCATAAAGGAGCGTTGTGTAAAAAAGTGGGCGGCCTATGCGATGTTGCAGGCCGAGGGTAGCCCCCCACCGCCACAGCCTACGAACGTGATGAGGCCCAGAGCAACTACCATGGCTCCGACATGGACCCAATAGACCTTACAACGGAGCAGACCCGCTCCAAGTTGTCCATCCCTGGCCCGATAGGCACGACGCAAGTCCTGGTATGGGGATGATACACCCCGGCGACTAGGACGCCCCCACATCACATGGGAATAAATGCACAACCCCCGGTACCGCCGCGACCTCAACGGGAGCGTCTGGTTCCTTGGCGACACCCGCCGATTGGCAGGATCGACAGCCCGCCCCGCAACCTCTCCAGCGGCATGCATCCGGGCACTCTGTAAGTAAGGGCGCCAGCACCAAATCCCTCAAGGCTGTCAACACGCCTTCCAAGAGCGCGCCGACACTTAAAAAAAGCTCTCCCAGCTTAAACACCTTCCTGTAATGCCGAACATCAGCGAAAGCCTAGCGATGATGGTCTTGGTGGCTGGTAAACCCAAAGATATGTCAAAAAACGTATCTAAATGCCCGGAAGGGTGAGATAGGCCCAAGAATATGTCGAAAGAGATGCCAGAACGCCCTAAAGAGCAACAGGACTTTAGAGTCCCCCTCGACGTTCTAGGCTGCATGATCCTATAGAGGACCCCCCCCCCACATTCCCCCCTCACACTTGGGATATCTCTGGGCCATCTATATGGACTAGGGAGAAATTTGAGGGTTGCATGAACCGGCTAGAAAAAATGTGTAGATTTTCCAGAGGTTCACCCCAAAAAGGCCTTGTGAGGAGATCCCTTCTGATGAACCCCCTATAACTAAATACCAGGGGACCTCAGACCCCTCTCCATGAAGAGGTCTTTGACCTACCTGATCCTGAAGAGGTTCATATGGACTCTTATACACAAGGGGTTGACCCATATGCACAGGGGGATGATCTGTTTGATGATCCTCATGATCACACCCCATATTGGGTAGATGACCAACCAGTTAATGAGAACCCACCTTGGATATCCCTTACCCCGGACCCAGATGTCATTTGCCTTGACCCTCTCTAGTCTCCTCGTCTGTGTCAAGCCTCTCCTGTGAACGACCAAATGGTGTTTAACGCCATTTTTAGGAAGGCGTCTGAGCACTTCCAAATAGCCACACAGGAGGCAGTGGTAGACTCAGATTTCGGGGAGGACATTTAAAAGAAAAGCCTCCGGCTAGTCAAGCTATTCCCCTTCTCAATTCCATCAAGAGGTGCATTGCCCCCTCTTTATTGACACCCTCTCAAACCAGAGCTGTTAATCCTTGGGTGGAAAAACGTTTCCGGCCCTTCCCAACCGATCCCCTATATATCAAGGGTCATGCCACACCAGACTCTCTGGTGGTCACAAGAACAAGGAAGAGGGCGGGGGGTCCCCTTGTCTACAGGCGAATCGCCACCAGACAAAGAGTGTAAAAAAGTTGTGTGCTTTTAGGGAAAAAAATCACCACTGCTGCGGCTTACTCCATGCGCATAGCCAATAATACCACGCACTTGGCTAGTTATTCCGATGTCCACTGGAACCTACTGCAAGAGGGTCTGCAGGAAGTCGCAGAACCAGTGCACTCCTACCAATTGTGTCAGAGGGCAAACAAGTTAATCACAACATCCTCAAGAATACTTTGGATGCTGCTGAAACAGCTGGTCGTACCCTGGCACAAGTTTTCCTTTTAAAGCACCATGCCTGGTTGAGGAACTCCGGGTTCAAACACGAAACTCAAGTGTCATTGATTAACAAACCCGTGGAAGATTCCAATCTGTTTGGAATGGAAGTTGACGAGGCGCTAGAGACCGCCAAGAAGGAACACGAGAGCCTCAGATCTTTTAACCAGATTACTCAGACCTTTTCAACAAAGAGGGGAAAGTTCTTGCCACTCCTTTCGCAGGCAATCCTATCAACGTTCCCCACATAATCAGTATGGCTTAGGGAGAAATTGGTCTTCGGGACAAGGTTCTAACACCCCCAGTACTTGCCCTCCTAGAGGACAATGTCAGGGTAAGTGAAGGGGTCATAATGCCACCCCTAGAGACTCCCCGGCCTCTGATCAAAAATGACTCTCGAATCCAGGTCCCCTCCCATTCCTCCTTGGTGGGGGGATGCTTAACATCATTCTTACATGCATGGGAGGGGATCACATCAGACCAGTGGGTGCTCAAGACCATCACCCACGGGTACTGTATCGAGTTTAGCCAGACACCAGAACACCTCCAGAATACAAGAGGTCAAGATCCTGCAGGAAAAGGGCGCTATCGGAGTCGTCCCCGTTCTACCGGTAAACAAGGTTATTTATTCAGTGTACTTCCTTGTACGCAAAAAGGATCTAACCATGCGCCCTGTTCTAGACTTGCGCCCAGCGAACAAATTTGTCAAACCCCAAAGGTTTTGTATGGTGACGATGCAAGAAGTAATTCCTCTTCTCATGAGGGGGATCACATGGCAACATTGGACATGAAAGATGCATACTTTCATATTTCAATGCTGCTCGCACACAGAGTACCCAAGCTTCATAATGGAGGGCAAGCACTATCCGTTCAAAGTCCTTCCCTTCGGCATTGCCTCAGCCCCAAGGTTATCTACAAAGGTACAGGCAGCGGCTCACCTGCGCAGGCAATCATCCCAGTTTATCCTTACCTCGACGACTGGCTCATAACGGGGGACTCCTACGAAACATGCCTAGCAAATATTCAAAGGATGGTCAACCTTTTATTCAGTCTGGGCTTCTCCATAAATGAGAAGAAGTCCAGCCTCCACCCCAGCCAAGTCGAGCAGTTTCTAGGGGCTCTTATTCGGACAGAAGACTGTCTCGTCTTCCCCTCAATGAGAGGGTTCAGAACCTGCTGTTTCAAATACCTCCGTATGTAGCCGGTCGAGAGGTGATGGTACGCAAGGCCATGCGACTGTTGGGTATGATGGCGTCCTGCTTTTACTTGGTTCCTCACACGCGTTTTTGCGCCCCATGCCAGAGTGGCTAAACAGCCAATGGTGTCAATCCAGCGGACTATGGGGCAATCTAGTGGTTGTCTTGGTAGCCCTCGTTCTCTCTCTGAGGTGGTGGTCGAGGGAAAACCTCTTGAAGGGAAAAGCCTTCACCACCCACGCAGTAGAAGCCACTCTCACGATGGACACATCCCTCACGGGGTGGGAGGCTCACCTTCTTCAACAGACGGCACACAGGGTTTGGCCCCTTGCAGTAGCTTGCAAACACATAAACCTGTTGGAGCTCCTAGTGTTGTTCAAAGCACTGAAGGCCTTTCAGACGCAGCTACAGTGAAACACAGTACTGGTCGTCACGGACAGCACCACAGCCATGTACTACCTGAACAAGTAAGGGGGCACTCATTCTCCAGGGCTATCCAAACTATTGCAGAACATTTGAAAGTAGACTCTCAAACACAAGATGTTTCTAGTGTCTCAACATGATCCAGGGGAACTCAATCTTCTGGCAGACATGCACAGCCAAGACTTCCCACTGCCCTAGAGTACGAATGGCAACTACACGAAGACAACGTCTCCAACGTTTTCGCAGAATGGGGTTTTCCAGAGATCGACTTGTTCGCAACTCTGGAGAACTCACAATGGCCAGATTATACCTCCCGGTACCCCCAGAACCAATCCAAGTGGAACAGGCTCTGGATAACCTGGTCATGGAGATTTGTTTACGCTTTCCCCCAACTCCCCTAATCACCAAGATTGTGCACAAGATGCACCAAGAACCAGTTACCATAATTTTGGTGGCCCCATTGTGGGCACGCCAGCCCTGGTTATCCCGTCTGATGGAAATGTCTCATTCCTCCTATGAAACTGCCATGCCCTTACAACATGTCTCAGGACAGGGGGGGAAACTCTCCATCCATGCCCGCAAACTCTCAACTTAGCGGTCTGGCTCCTGAAATCATAGTTTGGACATCTCCAGCTTCCTCAGAGATGCATGGATATACTTAAAAGAAGCAAGGAAAGCTAACACCAGACATTGCTAGGCCAATACATGGAAGCACTCTGTCATATGGTGTAATCCCAAGGGCATGAATCCCATTGAATGTTCTCCTACACATATTGTTTTAGATCTGACTCACCTGCTGGACTCAGGTCTTGTATTCAATTCCCTGAAGTTTCACTAAGTCCCAGCAAAAGGTGTCATGGTGGAAGATCCCAGTAAGTACGGCTTTTATGTAAGGGGTTAAGAGAATGTATCCTCTCATTTCCAGCCCGGCTCCCGGATGGGGCCTAAAGGTGGTATTAACCAGACTTATGGGGTCTCCCTTTGAACCTATGCACAAAGCAAGCCTTAAAGCACTCACTTACAAGACAGCCTTCCTAGTGGCAGTCACTGCAATACAAAGATTTGGTGAACTACATGCCCTTTCTATTCTAGACCCTTTTGTTACAATTCAGAGATAAGGTAGTTCTGCGTACTAACCGAATGTTTGCGCCTAAATTCATTTCAAAGTTCCATGTGAAGCAGTCTATAGAACTGCCTACATTTTTCCAGAACCCTACCAACGTGGCAGAAAAGTCTACACACACTGGATGTGTGCAGCGCAGTCATGTACTATCTGGAAAGAACTAAACCAATAAGGAAAACGCACCAGTTTTTCATTTCAGTGGCAGCTGGTAGAGAAGGGGACCCTGTCTCTAAATCAGCCATCTCTAAATGGAATGTCAACTGCATCATACTCTGCTACACTCTTGCCAAGAGAGAACTGCCCTTCAAGCCTACAGCACTCTACTCGGAGGCTTCCATAGCATTCATTGCAAATGTTCCTCTCAGGTCCATTTGCAAAGCAGCAACCTGGAGTTCTCTACACACCTTTACACAACTCTGTTGCCCAGACACTCACTCTAGCTATGATTCTCAGTTGGGACAAGCAGTACTAAGACCTATTTTCACTACTGTTCCTTCACATCCCACCTCCAACTCTGGGTACTGCTCGCTAGTCTATGCACAGCATGTGATTCTAAGCAGATTAACAAGCACCAGAAGACATGCATTACTTACCGTAATAGCATTTCTGATGATTGTATCTGCTTAGATTCACATGCGCCCACCCTTCCTCCCCGCTCGGATGGAAAGAACATAGACGCCTTATTACTTCTTTCTTTATGTAAACACTCATGATGGTCATAAGGCTCCCTCACAGCAGAAACAATACAATTGGAGGGACCTCGACGCGTGAGGATTTCTGGATACACTACATGTCATGTTGGGGATAGTGTTAGACACGCCTATGTCCCCTTTCGATCCTCGAAAGACAAGATGCAGTACTCTGTGGTTACCACTAGATGTTGGACTATTTGCACGGCATGTGAATCTAAGCAGATACAATCATCAAATTCTATTACGGTAAGTAACGCATGTCCTATACATTCACCCTTGAGATATATAGAAACAAATTTGATTCAGGAACCAATGCAATATAGATGGTACTTGGATGCGTTAAAAGTAGAACAAACCCTTTATGAGCTAGGAAAGCTGTTAAATGGCGTTATTCTGAAGTCCCACCATAAGATGATTTCGGACCTTGTGCCCAAAGTCACCAGTTCCAAAGAAAACCCTTCAAAGGTAGGTCTATTAATTGATTGACTGTGCCAGTGGTTATGACTGAGTCAAAAAGTTAGGTAAAGTTCAGGTAAGTAAATTCACTCAATCCCAGACTCTCGCATAGCTCTAGTAAGGGATCCTTGACGAGGCCTCCACTGATCAAAGTCAGGAAAGTGAGTTAGGGGTCGAACGTTAGGCTCATGTAACCATTTTGAGATTTGGGGTACAGACGGGTGTGTTATTATTCGAGAAGCAATGGAGTGCTTTAGAGGTATCCACCAATACAGAGGCATAACTGAGCACTTTTCTGATGTAACAGAACAGATCTACAGTGGGGTTCTAGTATACAGGGGGGCACAGATGAGGCGTACAGCTGTACTGGGTGGTGGGGAGGAGAGGGGTGGGCGGCGTCTAGTTAGTCAGGAGGGGCGACGTGATGGCCTAGGTGTTGAGGAAGAGAGACTCCTTGAAGAGGTGGGTCTTAAGTTCTTTTCTGAATTGTAGGAGCGTGGGTGTGAGTCTGATGCTGACGGGGAGGAGGTTCCATAGTCTTGGGGCATTGGCAGATGAGGCTTGTTTTTTGTTCATTTCATTTTTGCAGCAGTGGGTTTAAAGTCTGCACATATCTAGCGCACCACCAGAAGCCAGTAGACCAGAGATGCTGCGTTTCTCTGCGAGGTAGCTGGTTTACTTGAGGGCGACAGCCTTTATAGATGATGCAGCAAGACTTGAGGTTATTTGTGCGTGCATTGGGAGCCAGTCAAAGTCGTGAGGGCCGGCTGATGTGGTTGTAGCTGCGTAGACCTTAATGAGGCGTCCGGCCGCATGTAGATTTTATTTTTTGCAGGACACTTCCTAGGGGGCACAAGTGAGGACGACTAGAGGTCTTTGAGGAGTGCATTGCCCCATCGAGGTGGGATAGTACCAGTGCTTGAACAGTGGATCTAAAGCTGACCGTAGGGATGAGGGGATGGACTTTTTGAAGTAGGGGAAGAAGTGATGCCAAGCTGTCTTAGTTTTCTTAGCTATGTGTCTCTTGGAGAGTTTGTCAATGTGGAACCCGAGAGACTTGGCGCAGGAGGTGAGCTCGGGTGTGAAGCCTTCAAAGTTCATGGTAGATGGCCAGGTCTGTATGTCTGGATGCATGTCTGGATGTTCGGTGTTGGTGAGGAGTCGGAGTTTAGTCTTGGAGGGTTTGAGCTTGCACTGATCTCCAATACTGAGGCAGGTTTTGAGCCTATGGATGTCATTGATGGAGTCGATCTTGAGGTATAGCTGTCAGCATATTGGTGGATGTTGTGTGTGGCTAGGACGGCTCCCAGCAGCTCCATGTATAGATTGAAGATCACAGGGGAGAGAATGGAACTCTGTAGGACTCCACAGGTGTCTGGTAGCATTGGCGATCCAGAGGAGTAATCTGCTTGCGGTTGGCAAAGTAGGACTTTAACCAGCGTAGAACAAGGTTTCTTATTCCCATGAGCCGATGTAGGATGGCTGTAAGCACCTGGTGGTCTACTGTGTCAAAAGCGGCCAAGAGGTTGTGTAGGGTGGCTGTCGTCAAGGATGTTACCGTAATCCCCTGACTCCGCCCCCCTCCCCCGCCCCCTCGACTTGGATTTCTCCAGAGACCACTGCAGAGGTTCAGGAATCAGTTGGGGATAGTCTTCTGTGCTTGGTCCAGTGGAGAAAGGCCCAGGGGTTGCAGGTGCAGAGATCCCTTTTTCGATGTCCGTTTTAGGTTTGGTCACAGTGCTTAATCTTTTCCAGACTGCTTCCAGCAGAACACCCAGCTGGAAACAAGATTAAGGCTTCTACAGTGCAGAATGTTAGGGAGATTAATCAATTTTATGCCAAATCCCCTCAACCTGTGAGACGCCCAGCACTTTTTGCTGATCTTCCAGAACTTTTTCTTGTCCTCCTGAATGAGGGGAGTCCTTTTTCCCCCTCATTCATCCTTTTTTGCTCATCCCATGGGAACCCTGTTCATTAGGTTTTTACTTTGTTTTATGTAGTCATGCTTTCCTCCATACTTTTTAAAGACAGTTGTTTCTGTTTTGCAGTGTGCAGTGTTGTGCAGTGTTGCTGGCAGCTCTTTGGGATCTGCTTTTTAGATTTTATTTTCCTTAAGAACTACTGTTTGCAAAGGTAAGAGTGATTTTTTTTATCCTTCGTAGCTTTTCCTTTTGAGAGATCAGCACAAGCCGCCCTATGTGGATTGCTGAGGGGTACCTTGTATCCCCGTCCCTCTGCTCCTATAACATTTGTTAAAGTGACAAGCATAGTTATGGCTAGTGACAGTGGACGTGTTCTACTGACATTTGTGCAGTTTTTACTTGCAGCTTGTCTTCACAGAAAGGTTACCATTGCCCAAAATGGTGGCTTCTTTATTTTATTCCCATTTCTTGTGTGGTTGTCCATTCTTGGTCATTCTTCTTCCGTCCTGGGTGGGGGAGGTCCTGGTTTGAGTTTTGTTTTCAGCTGGAACCCTTTGTGTAGCTCACCGAAGCTCCAGTGTGTCTGCGAGGACAGGAAGCATGGGAGGATACAGAAACGCTGCTATCCTTGTCATCTGCGAAGCCTGAAAGGAACGAGTTCCCACTGGTGGGCTGGCTGTCGTGATTGGACAGACACCCACCCCTTTCTGTAAACTGCAGGGAGAGTTCACAGCGGATGAGTGTGAAATCCTGATATAAGGTGAGGATCCTGAGGCAGAAGACAAGTCGACCACTGGAACCAAAGAAGACGACCAGCGACTCCTGCAGCCCCTTCCATAAACTACAGAGACCACTGCTGTCCTAACCCTGTTTTCTAATTGACAGAGGTACTCCGAAGCAAACTCCTACCCTTTGTCTGGTGGGACCAACCAGCCATAACACGATCTGCAAGACGAGCTATCCCACGACGTGCTACGACCTTCCGGGGCTGCAATCCGCCAATACCCTGGAACCTATGACCATACTGCAGTGCCTAATCTTTCCATGAAGGTATACTCCCAGAACTTTGAGCTCTAGTTGGACCCCCAGAGACATGATTCCCCCCCCCCTCCTCAGTCCCCTCACCACAACGTAGCACCGAAGAATCGAGGTGGATTAACTGGCCAGTAAATGTTCATCCTTGGAGCCTGTAAAAAGGTGCCAATTGGCAGACAGACTTTGAAGCACGAAGAATCCTCTGCTGGGAGTTCTTTCACTTGACTGCTGCTTCTGACCAAGGAACAGAAGACTGGGTCCACTGCTGCTGCACTGTGAAAGAATCCAGCTGCATCTCCTTAACAACTCCACAGGTACTGTGGGACTCGTGGTAGTACATACCTTAAGTCATTATGTCACGCCTTTGCTGCTGGAGTGCTGGTTCCTGTGTTTGAGTGTTCGCTCATAATGTTGCCCCAGGCCTAACACTTGTACACCCATCGGGACCCTTTCCCAAGGTCCCTGAAAGCTTTTTGACCCATAAAAGCATCCATCTTACTCTTCATTGAAGAATCCTTGTGAACTTTGCCTTTTCTGCCGATGTGCCTTACCTGCTTTATCTCCAGTCTGACTTTGAAGAACTCCTACCCACCCAGGGAGGGACTGCTAAAGCCTTAAGGCCTCTGAAAAGTAATGCAAGCCTAAAGTATTACCCTGCTATTGTTGCTGTGGTTTAACCTTTTTACTCGTACATCAGACCATTTTCTTTGTTGCTATAACTAGTGTTCTGATACTTGTGAATCTGCTTAGAATCACAAGCTGTGCATGTAGTCCAAGATCTAGTGGTAATCAGAGTATTGCATCTTTTTTTTTTTTTGGAAGAGCGAAAATTGACGTCAGCATGGGCGTGACTGTAACATGTTAGGGGAGTTTTCCTAAAGTCCAATTGGAGTTGAGTCTCTATAAAACTGTCCCTTGGTATACAGGTCCATAACTCTTAATATAAGTCTGTACTACCCAAAGGATCTTGCAGAATGGTGGATCAGCCAGGCTTATTTTATGAGTAGGATGTGTGCTGTAGGTAAGTACACTGAACACAGTCAATACAATAATCCAAAGAAACTGTACACACTGAAAGATATAATAAAGTACACATGTATTGTATATAGACATGGCAGGTACGTAAATACTTTTTTAGACTAACCAGTACATGTAGGAAATATCAACTATACTTTTCAAAGGTGACTGCTTCAATAGTAGTTGCTCGCGTTCACAATTGTTACATAAAATGATACTAATGGCCGTTCTACCGTATAACTTGTAGGGCCGCTCACCCACATTTGTTACAGAGAAAGGACAGTTTATTACCATCACACAGATGGTCTATAGGAAGGACAATGAGCGTTATTCAACACTAGCAGTAATCTATTTCTCTGCAACACTTCAAGGTTTCTAATGCTTTCGCAGTCCAATCCCTAACTTTCCAAGAGTTCATTAAAGTCGGTGTAGGAGTGGAGCAACTAGTCTTATGCAGTTACAGAAAAGGCAGAGATCAACAGGATACTGTGAGAAACCTTGCAGTGTTCTCCCACCGACGCCCTCTGGATCTTCCATTCAGGTGGCCAGGGATGGGCCATCTCTTGGATTCCAACTTTAGGGGTGAACCAGCGAGGGAGGATCACCTGAGTGAAGGGTCACGAGGGATTGGGAGGAGGATAGCCAAGGGAGAGACATGGTATTCCCCCAGTCCTAATAACACCCCAACCTTCTCTCCCACAGCCTTCATTGGATATTTTCAATCTCCCCCCATCTCCCCCTCCTGAACAAATACTGAGATGAGGAGGAGGGAACTAGGAGCAGTAAAGATTGCCCATAGACACATGGGGAAAGTAAGGGAAACTGGGGATGCTGTAAAGACTTAAGAAGCCAGGAAGTGGAGAGTAGCAGGAGAAACAGCCTGGAGAACAGCATGCCGAGACGCTTGCCCAGTGATTGAGAGGGGGGCTGCAGGTTGTCTAGGGAGCCATGCCTCCAAGGAGCTGGGGGAAGGCAACCTGTATCCTGCTGGTGGCGTTTCAGAAAGTGCTCACCCCCTTGGGAGGTGTGTTGGTCCCAAGGATGTCTGATGGGCAGGTGGTGAGACCCTGACCTCGACCCTGTGTATCAAGTGGAACTACGTGTCAATGTGCCGCTGCCCGGTGAGGGAGAAACTCGAGCGTGCGTTTTACCGGCATGGGAGAAGGACACAATTTTAAAGCGGCATGGAGCAGAAATGTTTGAAAGTGCGCGAGGGACAAAAGTATCAGAAATAGATAGAAGAAAAGAAATGGAAAGCAGGAAGTTGCGCTTTTGGTGCAGAACAGAAGAGTGAAAGGAAAGGAATGGAATGGAATGTAAGGAGTAAAGAGTGTAAAGCATGTACGATCAAGAGTAATGCAAATGGTACACAGTAAAAGGACAGTGTGTTAGCCGTGCAGGAGAAGCACGAGATAGAGACCCATAGTGCAAGAGTGCACGGGGAAGCAAAAGGAACAGAAAAAGAAAGGTGCAAGTATGCGTGGGCAAGAAGCCAAAACAAGGTGGTGTGCAGTATGCACCTGTAGGTGAAAGCTCTTAAGAAGAGTAATAGAGGGGGCTGCTGATCAGAGTGGTCCCTTCTAGGGGGAGCAAAGAACCAGGAGATTGTGAAAGTCTGATTGTACCCCACAAGTGAAGTGTGTGTGAAGGAGCTGTGTTCAAAAGGAAAGGTAGATCCTGACAAGTTGAACAGGGGTTTGAAACTGAAAGGGGCCTGAGCTTGGGGGAAGGGAACACTGAGAGGCTCAAAAGCAACTGTTATAATTGTTTTGTGGTGTTTGGAACTTGAACAACTTGAAGCCTGTGGACGGGAACCCTAAGGAACCCAAAGACACAATGTATTTGAAACCACTGCAAGGGCTCTGTGGGGAAGGTCTTATGAACAGCCCTTTTAATTTAACTTATTTTTGGGATACTGACCAAACTACCCTTGGTGAGAAGACCACCTGAAACCAAATTTGGTTTCCAATATTCTGTTGAACCACTATTTCTCTTTTTAAAGCATAGCTTTAGACACAGACAGACTTTTATTTTGGACCAATAGACATTGACAACCTTTAGAAACCTCAGTTAAGGGAACCATCCCATTAGAATTAGGCCCAGTCGGGCATTACACCAACCCATGAACCTCACTAAATAAAGGTTTTAAACCAAACACCTTTGAGTCTGTCTCTCTTGATACCATGCCTGTCTCTCAATACTTTCAGACACTTAAATAATATGTTAGCTAGATAACACAATGTATAGGGACCCTGCAAAGGACACCCTAAAGGAGCACATGCTTTTAAGCCTGGGCCAGAGGTATGGGTGGACACCAAACAACTTGTAAAGCACTCCAGTCACACTGGAGTTACTTTTCGGTTTGAGGTAAGTTCTGTCTGGAGCCCCACAGTAGCTTAGGTTAAATGAAGCAAATCTTTCTTGTGCAGCAGTGACGGACCCAGTCTCCTGATTCATCGGTCTGGTGATGAAAGGAAGGCCTCTGAGTGGGATGTCATAGCAGCAGTCTTGGGAAAGGACCCACAGCTAGGATTTCTTCAGTCTCCCACGTCAGTCTGCGGTTTTGGCACCCTTTTATCAGCTCCAACAAAGAACGGTTAGCTTACTCGGTTCTTCAGCTCTGCACTGTGGTGAGCAGACTTTGGATGATTGGGATTGCGCCTCTGGAGGTCCAACTGGAGCTCACCAAAGTCCTAGGTGAATTCATCCACGCAAATGGGCCAGAAGTCCCCTGGTATTCGTGGTTTGCAGCACTGGAAGGTCACAGCTGCACGGGGGATGGCTCGATCTGCAGTTCTTCTTGGGGCGGGTTCTCCCATGTGCCAAAGGGAAGGAGTCCTCTACTTCAGAGCGCCTCTGTCGTTAAGAAAACAGGGCCATGACAGCAGTGGTCACTTCACGGTTACTGGAAGGATCTGCAGGCGTATCTGGTCAGCTTCGGATCTTCTGTTCGAGTGGTAGACTTGCCTTCTGCCTCAGGAACCTCGCCTTTCATTCGGATTTCCCATTCACTCCTCTGAAAAATCTCGCAACAGTTTACAGAAAGGGGTGGGTGGCTGTCCAATCAGGCAGCCAGCCCCCCAGTGGGATCTGGTCACTGGCAGATCCAAGGACACATGAGTGTAAAACTCCTCCCCTGCTTCCTGCCTTCAGACACACTGGTGCTTAGGCGGTGACACCCAAGGGTTCCCACCTAAGGCAAAACTCACACACCGACCTTCCCCCTCGCAGAATGGTAGAAGGGCTAACAAAGGACAACCACACAAATGGCGAAAAAAGATAGGAACCTCCATGTTAGAGGGGGCATGGCTTAGCAGCCATGTTGTGAGGAAGCTCTTCCACAAGGCTCCTAATGATCCCGCCTGATCCTGGCCTGTAAGTGTGGCCATAATGTGTGTGGGCACTCCAGGAATCACTAAGAGCTGCATGAAGGTGTCGGGCACAGAGCGGTGAAAATCGGTGAGGTCGGAGGCTGAATGCTTCTGAAGTTGATAGTTAAAGAAGGTGGCTGCAGCGTTGAGGGCCAGAAGATGGCAGTCACTAGGACCCGATCGGGTCTCTGCCGAACGAACACATGAGGAGCCGTGGACTGAGAAAGTAGCCCAGTGGAAAGCGGTGCAGGACCGTGTCCGCAGTGCAGAAGCACAGACAAAGTGAAAACTGTGGCTCACAGCTACGTAAGCAAGGTTGGAGAGATGGCCTGTGTGCCGTAGAGGAACAACCAACAGGGTGGTTGAAACTGCTTTTGGCAGTGTAGATGGAGGACAGTGCCCGAAACGCATGAGGAGAGCAGTGAGGAGGAGGAACAAAGGGCTGGCATACGGTAGCAGTACAGCAAGGGACCCGCGGGTGTGGCGAGGTCTAGAAGCGGCCCGGCCCTCCCCCTAGCATATAGCAGCAGGATCATAGACACAACACAGCTGGGTGCTTTCAACAGGGCCCTGATGAAGCTACCGTAGTGAGGAGCAGCACATTCCTAGGGCATTCATCACGGAAAGCGCAGTCCACTGGGCACAAACAGAAGACTGTGCTGGGTTTGTGAGCATTACCCGATTAACAAAGTATCAGTGCGGAGAAGGGGACTGTCTGAGCACCCGAACAAAGTAACTAGCATTGTAACAGTTGCATCTAAACACCATATCGGATAAGGGCTCATGAAACTGATGCTCTGAAAAGCTTGGAGTGCAGTCATTCTGCATGATTCATCAGAGCTTTCCGTATAAGGAAGAACACGTGAAGAGCATGACCCTCCATGCACAGCAATAGTGAGCACAACAGATAGGAGAGGTGATTACAGCCACTGGGTAACAGCACACAAGTGTGTGATAATTGCTCCCGGTTGCCAGTACAAAGGAACACGGCATTACATCCCACCTGGCCTTTCCACCACAGTGAAGTAGTGAGGCTGCATAGGTCTATAATAAAGCACACTAGGCAGTGGCTTGGGAAGGCCACATCCACGATAAGGGCTACAAGCAGCACCGGGGTGCGAGGTATAGAGTGAAGCATATACTGCTTGATAGGATGAAGTAGAAACTGCAGACTGTGGTGCAATCACATCCACACAAGACGGCACACAAGAAGAGTGGAGGTGCTGGGACTGCCTGTGTTCATGGCACACAGGTTCATGTAAGGGACTGGGACAACAATACGGTCGGCCTCGTGGAGCTATGAAGGAGGCTGTACCGCGCTGACAGCCAGGCTGTAGCAAGATATATATGTAAAGAAAGGCGGCATTGGCAGTCAGAGAACACTGACCGGATGAGGCACCAGGAGGGTCATGGTGATCAGTTGGGCAGAGGGATCAGACTTCAGAAGCAGGCCTGACTGCGGGGGATCCTGATATTGCCTTGCATTTCACAGGGCACACGCAAGACAACTGGAGGCAAACCGCAGCGATCCGGAAGGCAGCTCATTGAGCTAGGTATCACAGTTGAGCATGCAAATTAAGCTCAGGACAGTCGGCACAGGCATTGCCGAAGTACTAGGAAGCTGCTCAGTGGCAGAGTTGGCCTGATCATCTCCTTGTCTTCACCATCCCGGAACAGTACGCCAGTTCTCGGACAACAACCAGGCCCGGAGACAGGTGCCAAGCGATTTCTCCAGTGGGCCTGCGCGAATACGCAAATCAAGTCAATACAGCCATTTCGTCCAAGTCACAAAAGAATAAGGCTAGGCAGCCGAACATTGGACAATTTCACCAAATCCACAACCACGGTAGACAATGCTGCATCGGAAGATCTATCTACACAAGGAGATCACAATAGGAATAAATGAGATCAGCAGGTCCTGGGTGCCATTGCACCCCTGAAGATTGCTTTAGAATCTAAGGACGCCATTAGCCTGTATGTTAACTTGTTGAGGCAAGATGTTCGGGTGCTCTTGGAAC
Source organism: Ambystoma mexicanum (assembly GCF_040938575.1). NCBI lineage: Eukaryota > Metazoa > Chordata > Amphibia > Caudata > Ambystomatidae > Ambystoma > Ambystoma mexicanum. Next base: position 953,621,335 of record NC_090939.1, read on the forward strand.
GCACAGGAACATCGGAAAAGGAGGTAGTGGTGAATGCAGCTAACCAGAAAGACCCCTCCAGAGATCTATCTATTCTGCAACAGCTAGTGAGGAACCTCGAGGGCAGAGTTGAAGATGCAGCAGGCCCTGCCAGACATAACGTGAGAATTATTGGACTGCCTGAAGGGGAAGAAGGAGCGAACCCCACTAACTATATCGAGAATGTTACTGCAAGAAATCGGCCCAGGCACCATCAGCAAGGGCTTTACGGTGGAAAGGGGCGGGGGGCACCACAGCCTATAATAGCCAAAATACTCAATTGTAAGGATAGAGAGCAGATTCTTGAACATTTTCGGAAGGGAGGCACAATACGAGCATCATCAAACCTAACAGCGTACCCAGATTATACCCTGCAGGTGCAAAAACAGAGAATGCACTTCACGGCTGTAAAGAGGAGGATGCGGAGAGTGAATCTAAAGTACATGTTACTGTACCCCTGGAGACTGAATATGTTCAACGGCATAGCCATCTTTTTTGATAATCCAGAGGACACCCACACGTGGATGGACACAGAATTTGCCATCAGAAGAGATCCAGCAGACGAGCGAGGGGGCACCTGCTGAATAACCCACAGAGTGCCACAGGATATGATATGGTATTTATAGCACAGCCATACACAAGTGTTATGAAGCTGGCATGACCATCGGATTGCAACCGACAAGGTTTTGTACATAACACAGGCGTCTATCTGTAAGGGTGATAGGAGCCAGCAGTACGTCACAACCAGAAGCGTACTGCAGAGAAGAGACTGCCCCCTAAGTGTGGATTTGTTTTTGGGATACCAGTTGTAGAGTATTCACCTGCTGCACCCAGCCCTCAGGACAAGCAATGGGGTTAGGGGGAGACGCAGGGATGCCGGAGCGCGAGGTATTGAGCTGGGCAGTTGTTGGGGATGGGTGGGTAGGGGAATTGGGGTAGTTGGGAAGGGGTTAGCCTATGGATCCATGTAAGGGACATATAGTTACATCGGACAGTCGCGGAATGAGACTGTGCTTATATGGGATGGGGGGACCTTAGGATAGTCGCATGGAATGTTAGAGGGCTCAACAGTTAAATTACAAGGAACAGAATGTCATATTTGAGACGCCAGAGGATAGACATCGCACTCCTGCAAGAGACGCATCTCACTACGGATTGGCAGACAGTACTTGCTCGGAAAGGGAATGGCACAACAATGGGCTCGCCGTACTTGACGTTTAAAAGGGCGCGTCTGGGTATGGATAGCACTGACAGTGCCATTTAAGGTACTGAAGACTTACGGGAATGACAAAGGCAGAATGATTATTATCCAAGGGCTTGTAGAACATGAAGTTCATATTGTTGATACTTATGCACCGAACCATGATACCTCAGCCTACTTCTGATCACTATCCTCCCAAATTGGTAAACTCAGGAACAGCACAGTGATAGGGGGGGAATTTAATTGTATGCTGAACCCTACCGTAGACAGACACGACGACAAAATAATGCAGCCTGTCCCTCCAGCCAAAGCTTTACTTAGATTACTACAGGAGATTATATTGTTGGATGTATGGAGAGCCCTACATCCAAACGAGCGGGGATATTCTCATTACACTGCTCCTAAGGACCTCTATACTAGATTAGACTATATATTTACTGGAGGGGCCTCCGTGTTAGAACATAGGTTACCCTTTTGTGCATAACCGAGGCTGTAAATGGTCTGTGGTAGAAAATAGCACAAAGCTTTGTATAACACGTCCACTTCCACCAGCCATAATTATAGGGTTGTCCCTGTGCCCAAGAAGTCACAGGTGCAGAGAGAAGGGGATGCTAAGTATCTCCTTTGCACTGCACATAAGGGGTTGTGTGCTAATCTCAAAAGTTAGTTTTAGGAGGGATACAAAGTATTACTCCATCCTGAAGGACAGTAGTTTGTAAGGATAGTCAAAGAATATCAAAGGGGAATCCAAAGGGTTCCCAGCAACACTGCACATAGGGTGCTGTGTGCTGTAAAGGTGTAACACAGATACCTTTTAATAGTTATGGAAAGCAGACTCCATAGAATAAGGTAAAACTAAAGAACAGAGTTCCCAAAAGTCAGAGCAAATCAGAATGAATGAGGGGGAAACAGGCTCCCCTCATTCAGGAGAGATGGAAAAAGGTCCAGAAGCCCATCAAAGGTTGAAGTGTTTAATGTTGTGAAAATCAATAAAAATGTTTTTTCTTTTTTTTTTTAAAGGCGGGTGAAGGGGAGGTCTTGCTAGGAGAGGGGATTAAGCATAAAACTGATGCATCTCCCTAACGTAGCAGCATCCCGAATGTGATGTGTAGTGTACCCAAGATCCTTCACGTGTCGAGGTCCAACAGATTGTTTTTTTCCACCAGATTGTTTTTTTTCCTCCATTTTGGTTGGCTGCTTTATTCAGAGCTTGCGTTTTGAGTAATTATTGATGTTACCTGGGTCTTTTACGCATTTGACTGACTTCTCAGATGACTGAACCTCTTCGGCTGTTTCTTTTTTGCAGTTCTGAACACCGTTGCTGCGCTGGTGACTCAACGACTCTTCCCCTCTCCTCATCCTCTTCCTTTTCTCGTCTGGCTGCTTTTCTACACTATTTTTTTATTTATTTTATTGGATTTGGTTTATTTCAAACCTTTACAAATAGTTACAACAGCATCTCAATAAGATCTAAAAGAAAATATAGAGATAATTTCAGATTAGGAAAAGCAGATCTAAAAAATGAAAAAAAGAAACATAAGCAATTAATAACAAAGTATAAAAACAAAATATTCACTATGTATACACAGTATACAATAAATGATAACAAAGACAATGAGGAACATTAAAACCAGTAAACTTTTCAAGACAAGAATCAAATGTGCATTTGTTTAACATAATGAAAAAGAATCGGTCAAGATAAAATACAAGTCACTACACACATTCCCAATACTTTACAGATCTAGAGATTCAACGATTTAAAAAAACCTGAAAGGGCTAGTCCTTCACAAGTGTTATGAATTGTAAGAAAACGTTTCCATATAAGCTCAGCAATCATAGTTAAATTTACTGCTAAGGGCCCCAGATACTTAACTCTCAGGTCCTGTAATGGTATGCACTCCGCAACAAGATGTCTTACGGTCTCCAATTTCTCCATACAGAACCTGAAGCCAGCTGAATCTGCCAGAATTAAGGATCTCCACAATTGGATTTCCCTAGTAGGTAATACATTCCACTGTGCCCTTAATAAGAGGCCTCTATAAAAGCAATTTGGAAATTGGAGCAGGATTTCTGTTGAGGAGCCTCTACGTCTATGCTCGTGAGCTAGATGTCTCAGGGATGGGTAAGAATGGAAGGCATCAGTGTTCAGTCCAATCAAAATCAAAGAAGGCTCGCTTAGCCTTCATAGGATTCGAGATCAAAGTCTCCAGGTTCACACCAATCTCATTTAGAACAAATTCTGTTCTAGTCTTAAAGGCTCTTAATACTTCAGTGATCCACACAATTACGGAGAGAACTACTTTTAAGTTCTGCCCTTCGTGCAACGGGAAGTTTCCATGGAAAGACACTCGCAAGGAGTGTATCAGTTGTCTACCTCGTGACCAAGACAAACGGCATTGTAAGGCAAGTAACCTCTTTCAGCTCAAGACGCTTGAGGACGAGTGCACTAAGCGGTGGGCGGCCTACACCATGCAGGCTGAGAGCCACTCTCCTGCTGTCACCTCGAATGAGATTTCCTCAAGCAGCCGCTGCACTGAGTCCAAAGACGTTATTGTGGAGTCTGTCAACTCGCGCGTGCCCGTCCCCAGCCCCGCTAAGAATGCCGTCAGCAGTGCGATGGGGAAATCGCACCCTGGTGACAAGGGCACACATTCTTTTCCAAAGGCCAAACATACACAACCCCTCTGCCTTCTTTGACGGACTCGTCAAAATAGCCATTAGTGCCCATAGGCAGGTTGAAGGTTTCGGCGGGGCCTAATAAAACTATGGGTTCAGGGCACGCTGCTCCCCCGCTGTCGCAGCTGGCATAGGGTCCCCAAGTCTTTGGTCTCACAGGGTGCCATCCCTAAAGTTTCGATACGTGTTTCTGGAGTGTCGAAAGACCCACCGCAACACGCTTACCTAGTGAAAACTGACCCGACCTCTGGGAGACTCATTTCCTGGCCCATCCTCTTGGTTCTGGGCCCCAAAAGGACACCTTTGCCTTTAGGGTTTTCTCCAGCCTCCCTCCCTTGTCACAGGCGTCTAATTTAGCTTTCCCTCTACCAGAATGTTCTTCCTCTGCCTGGACTAAAGAAAGGTTTGAAGAATGTATGAACAAAATGTTAGTTCATTGATTTTTCAGGGAAGTTTGACATCCTTAAGAGGACATGTCCCCTTTATGTAGGCCCTTCAAGTCCCCTAAGCTCCACTCTTCCGAGGCTCATACTTCTCCTTAAGAACAATTACCTGATCAACTTAAGATACTTTTCAAGATGATATCTAATACGTCCCAGATCAGGGCAATGGCTCCCAGGACCCTGTTTCTCAAGATGGGTCACTACCCCTGCTCATGTAGCTGAGCCAGATAATCTATTCTAAGACGCCCCTTCTGTCTATCAACCCAGGATGCTTTCCCAATTGAGGATCAAATGCTGTTCAACACTGTCTTTAGGAAAGCAGCAGACCATTTTAATATCGCCACGCAGGAGGTGGTGCCGGATTCGGACGAGCCTTGGAGAACTGGATATCCTTAAGGAAAATGTTCTCGTCAGCCAAGCCATCCCGCTACTTCTATTAAAAAGCGCATTGTCCCCTCCTTGCTCACGTCCCTCCCTTACTCGGGCAATCAATCCACGGGTCGAGAAGATGTTTCACCCTGTGCCTTTCAACCCTCTTTACATCCCAGACTACATGAGCATTCCACCCCAGACTCCCTAGTCGTTATGACCAGAAAACATGCATGGGTTCCACCGGCTTCGTCAGACTCTCCCTCCGATATAAAGACTTTACGCATTGGGCAAGCGCATCACTTCTGCTGCCGACAGTACCTGCATAGCTAATAATACAACTCTCCTTGCTATCTATAATGATGTCCAGTGTGGGCTGATGCAGAGGGGTCTGCTGAATGTACCAGAGCCTACTAGGTCACAGCTTCGGCAGTGGTGCACAAGGGCCGTGAAGTGACACAAAACATATTGAAAAACGACTCTGGAGAGACTGCGAGTAGGTTGTTGGCCGAAGACACACTTTTGAAACGCCATGCATGGCTTAAAAATTCCATGTTTAAACCTGAGACTCAGGCCTCGCTTATTAATAAAGCCATCAAGTACTCTGCCTTCTTCGGCAAGGTGGTGGACGACTCCCTTGAGACCGCAAAGGAGCACATGACTTTGAAGTCTCTTACTCAGATCTTGGCCAAGCCATATGTACAACATGTGGTCTTCAATACCCGCTGGTCCTTTTGCAGGCAGCCCTTTTCCCACTCAGCTCAAGTTGCCTGTGGCACTGGAGGATCCCCCTGGTGTTCCGCAAGGGAACATCCTGCAATTTTCAGAACCCTCAGTGAGGATTTCGGTGTGGCAAAGGTAGGGGGAGAAATACAGCAGCCAGAGGCCCACGAACAGAAATTCATTCAGGTTCAAGACACACTTTATCAGTTCAAAATAGTCCCCTTTGGCATTGCCTGAGCCCTGGGGGTGTTTACCAAGGTTCTGGCAGTGGCACAAGGCTTGTCTGGAGAACAACCAAAAGACAAACCTTTTCAGTCTGGGGTTCTCCTCAAAGAGACAAAGTAATGTCTGGTCCCCAGTCAAGTAAAACAATTGCTGGCGGCTCCAATTCGGACAGAAGACTGGCTCATCTTCCCCTCCATGGCTCATCTTCCCCTCCAATGAGAGGTTCCAAAACATGTTGTTCCAGATCCCTCAACATGTGACCAGTCGTCGGGTAGTCATACGGAAATCCATCCGGCTACTAGGGATGAAGGTGTCCTGCATTTTCCAGGTACCACACGCGCATCTGCGTCCTATTCAGGAGTGGCTCTCGAGCCAATGGTGTCATGCAAGCAGTCAGTGGGAGGTCTAGTGGTTGTCTCGGCAGCCCTCGTTCAGTCTCTGCAGTGGTGGTGAAAGGAAAACCTTCTCAAAGGATGTTAGGGAGAATTCTCAGAAATGTGCCAATTCCCTTCTACCTTAGAGAGCCCCAGCTCTTTCTGCTGGACTTTAGGACTTTTTACCTCTCATGTATTTTTATTGTGATTTATTCTGTGTTTCTTTTGACTATGGAGTCTGACAAAAGCCATAGGCATCATCTTTACATTGTGACACACAGCACCTTCAGTACAGTGGCACAGGGAAGTCTCTTAGGTTTCCCAAAGGTTTAAATACCTTCTCTTTCCAAGAGCAGTGAAGTGAAATTGACTTTACTTACATTTTGTAACTTTTTAGACCCTGCACACACTATTTTACCATAGGGTGCTGGAGGGGTTATTTAGTATCCCCTTTGTCAGGAGTCTCTTATAACATTTTTATGTTATGCTTTCCTCACTGAATGGCTGGTGGCAGTGGTTTTGTTTGAACTACCATGGTTTGCATTTACCGCGGGCTGTGTTCGAGGCTCTGTTAAAGCAACCGCAGGAGCCATCTTTTTCAAAATGGCGCAGAGCCATCTTTGACAAAATGGTCCCCGGTCTTCTTTTTTTTCGCATGTCTTTGTGGAAAGGTCCTTCAAGAGATTTTCTCTGTGCGTCAAACCAGGTTTAGTCCCTTTGTTCATTTCGCCTTTGGCGAGATTCAGGAGTGAAGCCCGCCTCTGGTTGCAGAGTGTCTGGGGTAGGCAGGAACTGAGGGTGGTGCCCGAAACTCCCTGTGCTTAGTCTCCCAGAAGACCCAAATGCACTCTGTGGTGATTGGCTGACTGTCCAGCAAGGACAGCCACCCTGCTGGGTGAGTGACAGCTAGGTTGGAATGAATGGCAGAGAACGGAATAAAAGGCAAGTCTTTTGGCTTGGAAGGCAGAGTCGACCACTGGACGAAGGAACCGAAGAAGAGCTTGAAGAGCACGCCTGCTGCAACTCCTGGACCGTTGGTTTGCCCAGTCAAGCCCTGCTGCAGTGCCAAAATGCCAAGTTCGCATCGTCGGAGAAGCTTCTGCAAGGACGACTTCTCCCCTTGAGTTGGTGCGACCAATCAATTCCAAAGTAAGCCACCTGGACACCCATCTCGGAGCTGGTTGAATTTCCACAGAGTTGCTGCTGGAAACCATAGAGCCGGAGAGAGGAACATCAGATTGTGTCCATTGCTTTTAAGCTGGCCTAGAGCTTTTGGAAGATCCTCTAGTCTCCCACGAAGCAGGACTGACCAAGCCTCAGCCCCCTCAACAGAGTGTGGAAATCCCAGAAGCAAGGAAAGTCCACCTCAGGAGCCAGGAACCGTGTTGTTGCTATTTGTGGTAGACGCGAGGAGCTGAAACGCAAAACAGCCACTGCAAGTAAAGTTTGCCAGTTGCAAGTTTTGACCGTCCCAGTGCATGGCAGGAGTCCCCCGACGTCCTTCCTCTTCTCCCCATGGCTGAGGCCCAGGAACAATGAGATCTGCAGAGCGGCAGAGGAACAGAAGTAATCAGCTGCATCTTTTCTTGATTGCTAAGGTACTGTAAAACAAGTCTAAGAGAACTTACCTCTTTCTGTAGAAGTGCTTGTAACTTCCACAACTCACAAGTCTAATCAGCTTGTGGCCATACATTTGATTCTTCTTTTCAACAGAGTCCTAAGAACTTGTGCAAAGACTTTTCCATTTACTTACCAGAAGTGCTTCATCCTATACAAGACTTTTGCCCATTGGCTTTGGCTTAGCCTATTGAATTGTAGGACTCTAAGAGGATATAAAAGTGTTTTCCCTGCTTAAGTATATTTGTGATCTCTTGTGTTCTAATAACCTTTGCCTTTTACCAACTTTTTAAGAGTGTTCTGAATGCCAATAGTAAGATATTAATGTCCCCAGCACCCTTGTTACTGAAGTCACCTGTGGGTGTAGGTTGTGTCTGTGGGCCATCCCAAAAAGGTCTCATCTGATTCAGAAACTCAGAGTGTACAGTATTGAAGTATATGTGTTAATAGTATATTGCTCCCTTCTAAAGAAGACTTTACAACTGACTGATAAATAAATTAATAATTGTTTATGCAAGAAATCTTGAGTGTAAGAGTGTATTTGAATACCTGTAACTGGGAATCTTTGTGTAACTCCACCCACTACTGCTCACATTTCCCCTCTTGATGAGCCTGGCGGCTCATCACGCTACCAAAACTGTGTAGTACAAGCTTATATCAAAGGTTGGTTTGCCTATACCTGCAGTCAGAGTTGTGTGTGGTGGTCCCAGAGGGTACTGCATACAATTCTTGCCTAACACACACTCTGTGGCTCTTCGTCACAAGGACACGAGACCCATTGCCAGCATCGGGTCCTTCTGTACAGAAGTCTCTTAAGCTATCAATTCTTTATATTCGGAGGGCCTGATGTACCAACATATAGTTCCTTTCCTCTTAAACGCGCTCAAGTTAGGCGATTTCACTCTTCATTCTGGATCCCTCTCTTCAGGGTTCAGATCCCCTTCTCCAATGTTCAGAGAATATCCTTTCTTGTGGGACTCACGGTTCACCCCAGAGTCCCCTCAGCCGTGCCCAGTTCCTTTCTCTTACACAACCAGTCTCTCTCAGCTGGGCTCGGACCAATTGCAGTTCGTATTAGCTATTGAAGACTTTCGAATGTGCACAGGATTTAGCTTGACCTGTTACAGGACCCCTTCGATTCCTCATTTGCTACCTCTCAGTACCTAACAGAGCTTCGAATGAAAACCCACGTGGTGCCAGACCACTCTTTATATGGCATCTATCTTGGCTTCAAAAGTTAAGTGACTTCTTGGATGTTCGATTATATTTGCGTCGCTCATCACACATGTTATACACACTGTTTCTTCAAATTGCTTCATACAAAGTTGCTGCTTGCAACCTTGGTTCTAACACAGACCGGTCTGCTATCGGTCTCCCTGACTGACCGACTGTGCTGACTTTACTGGTGCAGGACAGTACCACGCTGGCAATTGCTCCTCCCCACCTTGGCAATCGAAGCAGGAGAGCCCCGGATGCCTCAACACATCTCTTTAGCTTTAATTCCGGGTCTTATGTTTCTTATTCTTGAGGTCTCGTTAAAGTCGCGGTTTTCCTCCGAAAAGGTCAAGGGCACTTCCCTCCTTGCAACCCTCTCTGGTCTTGCCGTCTTTCTCCTTGTATTAAACTGCCATCTCGGAACTGCTGCTTCCTCATGTGTTTTTACTTGCTCAGAATGTGATTTCGTGCTCGACCTTTAATCCGTGTGGGGAAGTGATTGAAGTCAGGTGTGTGTAATTATCAGTAATTTCCTGACTCTTCCTGACCCTTGTTTTGAGACATGTCCAGTGTACGGCTCGGGTGTTAGTCCGTTTTCTCTCACAGTAAGGTGTCTGTGAGAAAGTGTTCGTCGCAAAAGGGGGGTGGTGTGGTGGGGGTTTGGGTTCATAAGTATCCTACCTGGTAGAATGGGGAAAAGGTGTTACCAGGAAGGGTATACCGCATCTCACCATCTGGTTTCCCATTGCCACTCCACGAAGACCCCCATCCAGGTGATCCTCCCGCACTGGTTCACTCCCAGGAACTGGATCCAAAAGCGATGGCCATGTCCTGGCCACCTAATGACAGTTCCCCAGGGACTAGCGTGTGAGACACCTTCTGGTTTCTAGCACCCCGCAGTAGAAGCCACTCTCACCATGGGCGCATAAATGTCAGGATGGGGGAACACACCTCACAGAACAGACGGCAAATGGCATGAAGTATCCATCAGTAGCATCCAAACATATCACTCTGTTTGGAATTACTTGCAGTGTTCAAAGCCCTAGCAGCTTTCTAAACCCACATACAGATGAAGACGGTTCGAGTCCTTACAGACAGCACCACGGTGATGTACTATCTAAACAAAAGGGGGGAACTTGCTCTCCATGGATTTCCAAACTGTCTTTGAACATGGCACTCAAACAAATGTTCATACTATCACAATATGTTACAGGCGAGCACAATCTTCTGCCAGACTTACTCAGCAGAAACTTACACATACCCGTAAAGCACGAGTGGCGCTTGCAAGAACATATTCTACAAAACGTCTTTGCAGAATGGGGTAATCCAGACATTGATTTGTTTGCAACTCTGGCGAATGCCCAGATTTCGCCTCCAGGTGTATCCTCAAACAGTCCAAAGGGAACGGTGTCTGCATAACATGGTCTGGGAGATTTGCCTATGCTTTTCCCCAGATTCCCCCTCATCAACAGGATAGTTCACAAGATGCACCAGGAACAAGTCACGCTGGTCCTGGTAGCACCAATGTGGGCTTGATAGCCATGGTTCTCATTTTGTGAGAATGTCAGTCTCCCCACCCAGGAAACTACCTTGTCCATGCAACATGCTGTCACAAGACCTAGGGAAAACACTACACCCGTGCCCCTAAACACTAAACTTGGCAGCTTGGCTACTGAAGTCTTAGCGTTTGGGCACCTCCAACTGCCTCAAAGATATTTGGACATTGTTAGAGAAGCACTTAAACCTAACACCACACATTGTTACTCCAATAAATTGAAACTTTAATCTGGTGAAATACTAAGAACATTAACCCAACTAACTGTTCACCTAAAAGATATAGTCCTTTTTCTGATGCTTGTTAATCTGCTTAGAATCACATGCTGTGCATATGGTCTGACAGCCAGTGGTCACCGTAGAGTATTGCATCTTGTCTTTCAAGAATCGAAAGGGGACGTTGACATGGGCGTGCCTGTAACACCATCCCTACGTGACGTGTAACACCATCCCTACATGACGTGTAGTGTACCCAAGATCCCTCAATTGGCGAAGTCCCTCAGATTGTTTTTTTCCGCCCAGCATACTGGTCGCCTTGTGCGGAGCTTGTCAAAGACATTGCTTATTGTCCCCTCGACTTTTGGTCGAATAGTTATATAAAATAAGTCAATCACCCTATCCGTCCCTTATTTCGACGGCTGTTCCAGATCTCTACCGAAGACCTTCAGAACTTCGATGGACGGTGAGCCAGTCAGCGCTGCCGACCACGTGGCCGGGTCTTCCGCCGGCATACACAGTAGGGAGAGTGGGGTCGGGGTGGACATTTCTGTACAATTCGAGAATTCCTTTCCCTTTCCTTCCTCTTTCCCTTTTGGTCTTCGTCACTCTCCCCATCCTCAGCTATGGAGAGGACTCCATTTAGGTTTGCCCCATTTGTAAGGGCAAATTTCCCTGGAAAGATGAGCACAAACGGTGTTACCTTTGCTTGCCCCTCGATCACAACGAAGTAGGATGCACGGCTTGTAAGTTTGTCCGTCCTAAGACATTAAAGGAGTGTAAAGTCAAGCGGTGGGTGGCCTACGGGATGTCCAAGGCCGAGTTCTCTCCTGCTGCCGCAGCCACCGAATGTGACAAGGGCGAGAATGACGATCAGACCTCCGAACCTGAGGTCATTGACCTTTCAACAGAACGCTCTTGATCCGCATCGTCTGTCCCCGGCCCCACTAGGCATGGCTTAGGCACTGCTATGGGGAAGTCACACCCAGGTGACAAAGACGAATCATTACACAGCACTAAACACACAACCCCAAGTCAATCTTCGGCCAAGTTGAAGAAGACTTCAGCGCGAACGGGTACACCGGAAGCTATGACAGCACCCGCCGACCATCGGTATCAGCAGCCCTCCCCGCAGTTGAAAATGCGTCTAGCGACCAGGCCATTAAAAACAAGGGGCGCTAACCGTATTATACCAGATTCCACCGAGACGCATCACAAGAAGGCGTCCAGCGACGACAGGGTTCCGGTTCCGTCGAAGAAGGCAGTCGCCGAAGACAAGGCCCCGGCACCGCTGGGAAAGGAAGGGGCGGAACTCTACTCCTAGAGGCTCCCCGGCCTTGGGTTCAAAATGACCTGAAGATTTGGGGCCCCTCCCTTGCCTCCCCGTTCGGGGGCCGGCTAACATTGTTCCTTCAGGCATGGGAGGGGATAACTACAGACCAGTGGGTGCTAAAGACTGTGGCCCAGGGGTACTGTATAGAGTTCAACCGGTTCCCAAAATTCAGACCTCCACGAGCAAGACAACTGACACCAGACCATCTTCGTATCCTTTAGGAAGTCGAGACACTACAAGAAAAAGGAGCCATAGAAGTCGTACCTCTGTCACAGGTAAAAGACGGTATTTATTCAGTGTACTTCCTTGTACCCAAAAAGGATCTAACCATGCTCCCTGTTTTAGAACAAATTTGTAAAGCCCCAAAAGTTCTGCATGGTCACTCTGCAGGAAGTAATTTCCCTGCTATCACAGGGGGATGACATGGCAACACTGGACATGAAAGATGCATACTTTTATATTTCAATGTTGCCAGCGCACTGAAAATACCTCAGATTTATGATATAAAACGAGCATTATCAGTTCAAGGTACTACCCTTCGGCATAGCATCTGCACCAAGGGTATTTACAAAGGTACTAGCAGTGGCAGCAGCACATCTGCGCAGGTAATCCACCGCGGTCTATCCTTACCTCGACGACTGGCTCATAACGGGGGACTCTTACGAATCATGTCTGTCAAATACCCAAAAGACGATAGAACTTTTATTCAGTCTTGGATTCTCCAACAACGAGAAAAAATCCACCCTAGACCCCAGTCAGGTCAAGCAGTTCCTAGGGGCTCTAATTCGAACAAAGGACGGCCTCGTCTTCCCCTCAAACGAGAGGGTTCAAAACATGTTGTTTAAAATCCCTCGGTATGTAGCCAGTCGAAAGGTGACAGTATGCAAGGCTATGCGACTGCTAGGAATGATGGCGGCATGTATCTACTTTGTTCCTTGCTTGCGCCCAATGCAGGAGTGGCTCAACAGTCAGTGGTGTCGGGCCAGCGGACAGTGGGACCATCTAGTGGTTGTCTCGCCGGCCCTTGTTCTTTCGCTGGAATGTTGGTCGAGGGAGAACCTCTTAAAGGGGAAATCCTTCACCACCCTTGCAGTGGAAGCCACTATAACTACAGACGCGTCTCTCACAGGGTGGGGAGCTCACCTGCTTCAACAAACGGCACACAGAGTTTGGTCATCAGACATGGCATCCAACCATATAAACCTGTTAGAACTGTTGGCAGTGTTCAAAGCACTAAAAGCTTTTCAGACACAACTGCAGGGGAAGACGGTCCTGATCCTCACAGACAGCACCACAGCCATGTACTACTACCTGAACAAACAAGGGGGCACTCACTCTCCAGGGCTATCCATACTGTCCCAGAACATTTAGAAGTGGGCTCTTAAACACATGTTCCTGTTATCACAACATGTTCCAGAGGAACTCAATCTTCTAGCAGACGTACTCCGCAGAGATTTCCCACTGCCCATGCAGTACGAATGGTGATTACACAGACATTGTCTCCAACGTTTTCGCAGAATGGGGCTTCCCAGAAATCGATTTGTTTGCAACTCTGGAGAGCGCTCAGTGCCAAGATTACGCCTCCAGGTACCCCGAGAACCGGTCCAAGGGGAACGGACTCTGGATAACAAGAAATTTGTTTACACTTTTCCCCGCCCGACTCCCCTTCTCAACAGGATAGTGCACAAGATGCACCAGGAACCAGTCACAATGATACTAGTGGGCCCCCATGTGGGCCCGCCAACCCTGGTTCGCTCATCTGATGGCGATGTCCCTATCTCCTCCAGTCAAACTGCCTTCCCCATACAAAATGTCGCGAGACAGAGAAGATATGCTTCACCCATGCCCGCAGACATTGAACTTAGAGGCCCGGCTCCTGAGGTCAGAGTTTGGGCACCTGGAGCTCCCTCAGAGATGTATGGACATTCTCAGGGAGGCAAGAAAACCGAACACTAGATCTTGTTATTCCAGTAAATGGAAACAGTTTGTCATCTGGTGCAACTCAAAGAGCATTAACTCGATTAACTGCTCTCCTACACACATTGTTTTGTACCTAACTCATCTACTCGACTCAGGCCTGGTTTTTAACTCTCTAAAGGTTCACTTAGCTGCGCTTTCAGCCTACACTACATCACAACAGAAAGTGTCATGGTGGAAGATACCAGTTATTAAAGCTTTCATGGAGGGAGTGAAAAGGATTCACCCTCCCATTTCTAATCCGGCTCCCGGATGGGACCTAAACGTGGTGTTGACTAGGCTTATGGGGGCTCCTTTTGAGCCCATGCACAAGGCAAGTCTTAAAGATCTCACCTATAAGACTGTTTTTTTAATAGCTATTACCTCCATTAGGAGAGTAATTGAACTACAAGCACTCTCAGTCCTAGATCCCTTTGTAACAGTTCACAAAGATTAGGTGGTTTTACGCACTCACCCCAGGTTTGCGCCTAAATTCATTTCTAAGTTCCATGTGAACCAATCTATAGAACAGCCAACTTTCTTTCAAAATCCTTCAAGCATGGGAGAAAGAACCCTGCACACACTGGATGTACGCAGAGCTGTCATGTTCTACATGGATAGAACTCGACCACTAAGAAAGACTAATCAGTTTTTCGTTTCAATGGCGGCAGGAAGCGAAGGAGACAGTCTCCAAATCCACTATCTCTAGATGGATTGTCAAATGCATCACACTCTGCTATAGCCTTGCTAAGAGAGAGCTGCCCTTCAAGCCTAGAGCACATTCTACTCGAGCCACTGGGGCTTCCATAGCATTCATTGCAAATGTTCCCCTGGAGTCCATTTGCAAAAAAACGTCAACCTAGAGTTCTGTACACATCTTTACAAAACACTATTGCCTAGACACTATTTCTAGGTCTGATTCTAAGGTGGGACAGGCAGTACTAGACATCTTTTCGCTACTGTTCCTTCTCACAACCCACCTCCAACTCCGGTTACTGCTCGCTAGTCTAGACATAGCATGTGATTCTATTCAGATTAACGAGCATCAGAAGACATGCATTACTTACCGTAAAAGCATTTATGATTGTATCTGCTTAGATTCACATGCGCCCACCCTTCCTCCCCAATCGGATGGAAGGAACATAGATGTCTTACTACTTTCTCTCTTTTCTGTACTCTCTCACGAAAGTCATAAGGCTCCCTCACGGCAGAAAAAATATACTGAGGGACCCCGACGCGTGAGGGATCTTGGGTACACTACACGTCACGTAGGGATAGTGTTACAGGCACGCCCATGTCCCCTTTCGATTCTCGAAAGACGAGATGCGATATGGGACCTCAATGCGTGAACGATTCGGGGTACACTATACGTTATGTTGGGGTTAGTGTTAGTCAGGCCCATGTTCACGTCCCTTTTTGATGTATGAAAGAAAGATGCCATACTCTGCGATTACAACTAGATGTTAGACTATATGCAAAGCCTGTGAATCTAAGCAGATATAATCATCAGAAATACGACGATGGCGAGTAATGTATGTCATCTATTTTACGATAACAAAGTGTGTAAGAGTTTCTTTGGGCCTATGTATTTACTGAGTTCATTGTACTTACCTACAACTGACGTCTCCCTCCTAAGGTAAGCCTGGTTGCTGTGTCATACTACCAACACATTGAGTAGTACAGACTACTACTAGAAGTTGGGGCCTGTTAGGGAGATTTATCAGTTTTCTGCTTAATCCCCTCCTAGTGAGACCCCCAGGACTTTTTGCTGGACTTCTGGGCCTTTTTCTTATCCTTAATGAGGGGAGACTTTCTCCCCTAATTCATTCTTACCTGCTCTAATCATGGGAACTCTGCTTTCCTTCATACTCTTTAAAAGCCTCTGTTTCACTTTTGCAACACACAGCAACCTTTGGATTCTCCTTTTTATATTTTATTTCCCTTCAAAACTAATGTTCTTAAGGAAAGAGGGATACTTTTATCCTTCCTAAACATTTACTCTTGAGATCAGCACACCTCACCTCACCTTACCTTATGTGGAGGGCTGAGGGGATGACTGTTGGGAATTAGGGAAATAAAAACTGGCAGTGACGATTTGATACAACTCCTTAAACTTAATCAAACAAATGGCCCTCCAGTTTACTGTATAAACGTCTACAACAGCCCATCGGCAAAAGATGGCATGTGCCCAATCGCAGCACTTAAGGAGGTGGTCGATGGGCTGTGCAAACAATCAAGGGATAAAAATGCACTGATCGTGTGTGGGCTGTTCTAAATCTGAAAATGGGAAATGGACCACCTGAAGGTTTATATGATATAAACGAAGATTAAGTCCTGGGGGTCCCTCTGCCAGAAATGTTGGATAAATATATGCGTGGTGCAGCACTGTAACTCTGGCAATGAATGATAGAGGTAGGATTGAGATCCACAAATGGCCGCTTTAAGGGGGACACTCCGGGTGCTTATACCTTTAGAAGCATGAGAGGGAAATCCTCCATAGATTACTTCTTGGTCTAAACTAACATCTGGGGACTGGTGAAGGACTTCTGTGTCAGGAGTGACTTCTATAGCGATTATTATGCACTGCAGCCAACCATCAACTGGCTGGGCCCAGGGATAAAAAGCATCCTTTTTGATCACCTCAGAGAGAAACAGTATGTGAAGGAACGACTACCAAAAGGTTGAGGTTGGAGCGAAGAAACAAAAGGCTGTTGGGGGAGAGGTTTGGGGGTGGGGGGGGATAGTCTTAATGTATATGTCCATACGTGATACTCTGATTTTAAATACCAACCCAATGCTCCTAGTACAATCTTTCACGTCCCTGTTATTGAGGTGGGATGCATGGGAGACTGTGGGTACAAAAGAAAAGGGGAGCACGCAAGGTGGGCTGTCATGATAAAGACTGTAAAAGGGCCAAGATGAAATTACTGAACCTACTTATAAATTCCCACTCCTCCAAAATGGAGATTGTGCGGGCAAGGGCCGAATACAAAAAGCAGATTAAAAGGCACAAACTAGAACTTGATGACCAAGCATGGGAAAGACTGGAAATGCCCGGTAAAAATGACTCCCGTGAATTCTGGAAGGAAATAAATGGCCAACCCATATATAACGTGAACATAACCTGTCTGGAATGTGGGATCCAAGACCAGCATTGGGAAGACAATTTTAGTAAGGTTTACAGTGCAGAGGAGGGGGCAATATGCAAGACATCAGCTTTGAGGGACAAGTTGAGGAGCAATGGAAAGAGAATCAAGTTGTCTTTTTCTCAATCAGCAATTTGATGAAAGCTATTCAAACTGTAAAAAAAGCCGTGCCCCGGAGAGCGAAGGTATCCAAAATTAATTTTATCAGGAGATGGGGATGAAACATGGGGTCCAGTGCTAGCAATATTGTTCATCAACGCAATCCTAAGTACGAAATTGGTACCACATGAATGGTAAAGAGTAAGAATTGTGCCAATATACAAAAAGGGCTGCAGGGTTTCACTGCCATCATATCGGCCCATATCCCTTCTGTACACTAGCTTTAAAATGTTTGGGAAATGCTTGCTCACCCAACTAGAAGAATGGGTTATTGTGGAGGACATTTTGTCATCAACTCAGCTGAGCTTTAGGCCCAAACTGGGAACAATGTTTGAATTTATGTTTGGTAATTGCCCATTCACTATCGATAAAACTCGTATACCTGGCATTCATGGACCTGAGCACCGCCTTCGAAAAAGTTAATTAGGACAAATTGTGGAAGGCGCTCAGGTCTGATGAATGTCCGGTAGACTTTTTGGACGCATTGGAAGCCCTCCACGAGGCAAATGAGGCATGCATCCATTCGGCTATTGAGGGCCACTGTTTGTCCTGGTGTACATCCTGGTTGCCAATTAAATCCGGGGTTAGACAGGGGTATATTTTGGCATCTCCGTTATTTTCATTGTATATTAACAAACTACTTCAATTCCTACTACACTGTAATGCTGATTTACCACAAATCGGTAATACACCATTCCCTGCACTAATCTATGTGGATGATTACGTTCTTATTGCAAAGACCCCGAGACCACTACAGATTTTGGTTAAAGGTTTTGAGAGCTTTGAGTAGACTGGACCTCAAGGTAAACGCCGCCAAATCTGCTGTAATGGTGTGCCTTGCACGTTTCCAAATATATGGTGTAATGGCATGGTGATACTTAGGATGTCTCACTTTGATTATCTCAGTGTTGGTTTTAATGAAGGGTTTAACGGGCAGGCCCACGTACAAGAACGGGCCCCAGTAATGCGACAATTGATAAGTGGTATCTACAGATTAATGAGAACCGAAATCCCGAAAGCAACAGCCGCTGTGTATAGTGGGAAAAGTATATAATGCTCATATTTTAGGGGCCATTAAATATGGCACTGCAATCTGGTGAAATGGTGATGTTCGCTCGCTACAAAAAGAAGAAAATAGGTTTATAAAATCCCTACTGGGCTTACCAATAGCAGCACCAAACTTTGCTTCCACAAAGAAATTAGTTGGGCCTTTCTAGAGGACCAACTGGTGGTAGAGCTGTGTAGATTGTGGCTACGCATATGGTCCAATCCGAAGGCGGGATAACGCAAAAATTGTTGAAGCACCTAATGTGCAAGAGGGTTGCCAACAACATTGGGTGACTAGATATGTTGGGGAAAGTGGGTATTAGCGACACTTTCATTGAATCTGCTCAACTTACAGAAAAAAGCGGATGGCGCCCCCCCCTGATAAAGCCTAACTCAGTGGGTAAATGATAGAGATTGATAAAATATTGAAACCATCAAATAGAGAATTAATGAGACTATCAATCAATACAAAAGAATATCTTATCTGGACTAACTCTAAATACCAAAGGACTCCAATCACAAGGTCACGTTTTGGTTGCTTGGACTTAGGCGACCTCCGTAGTCTGAGATCGGGCTGTGAATTTGAAGCAAAATGCCCCATGTGTGATGCTGGATTAGAGGATTTAGCTCACTTTTTAATTTTTCTGTCCAGCCTATAGCGTGCAAAGAGAAAATATCTATTAACACTATTCATATGCAGAGGCTTTTCTCAATTTAGGCAAGCCCTGTACCACTTGTCGAATGTACTTACGCCTGCAAAAGCATGGAATCTGTCATTGTATACAAGTTACCTGGCGTATACGAGAAAGGGACCTTGAAGCAAGAAAGTGCAAATAGAAATATTGCCCGAAAAGGCTGAGATGATTTTAAAACTAGGGCTTTTTTTTATAATTGGTTCTATGATGTTTTGTATTATAACTTTTTTCCATCGCCTTAGATTAATTGTAGGTAAACCACATATGTTTTCGTATTAAGTTTTTTGTAATGTGTGTGATATGTGTTATTGTAATAACTTGGTTTTAAACTGACTTGAAAGGAAATCAATAATGAAATCTAGTTAATGGTAGCGTAGACGGAGCAGCCAGGCTTATTTTAGGAGGGAGAGAGGGCTGTGGAATCAGTAGAAATAAATTGCATTATACATATGGTCCAAAGAAACACTGACACACTATGTATTGTATAAAATGTTTATTTTATATACAAGCCGTCTAAGAGATTCTTGGCTAAGTAAGTACTATCATAAAGCATATAGACACATTATAAAAACACAACACTATGCTTTAAATACACAGATCAAAGCACAGCCCTTATTTAGAACACCTAACAGTATTTCTAGGTGCTTAAGGCCATGGATTACTGTCTGATTACTTTAAGTAATCCTTGGGTAGTAAATCCTGTAATTTATGCAGGGACACTCAACAATGAAATCAGTTAACCAACTTGCAAATATACTTTTCTGAATAGTGGAAAACAGATTCAAGGAGAAGCATATACCTTTACTTCTTTTGTGATGAGTTATACTAGGTGAGTAAGACCTTTTTGGTGTAATATACAATTTACTTTTTAACTCAGTGAAAGTCTAAGATCAGTAAGAACTCTTTACGCTCATTTTGGATGCTCCAGGCAACCCAAGGTCAGCTACACCTAAAAAACACTTTTTAGGAATGGCACACAACTATTCTAGGCAGGACAGACCTAATGTAATATTCTATTAGTTGCTTTTTAAGATCAGTGGAACACAAACTGAGATAAGCAATAACTTTGATTTGTTTTAGGATGGCACGGAGCTAACACACGGTAAGTAAAATGTATATACTTTTTAAAGGGGCTATCAGCAACTTAAAGGTAAGTATAACCTTAGGCAGACTTATTCTGGACAGGCTAACAGCAAGTCAAGGGAAGCAAGACCCGATTGGGGACACTCATACATTTATCCTAACAGGAATAGTAAAGTGAAACCAACAGCATTACTTTTGGGGAAGAGGCACAACCAATTCACAACTGAGTAACTTAACCTTGTATATACTTTTCAGAATAGTGCAACACACATTCAAGGGAAGTAAGAACTTTAGTAACTGTGCACTCTGAGTTAGTTACCAACCAACTTCTTTTACAAGTAACTAACGTTTGCACACTTGTTCTTTTCAAGGAAGTCCCTTTTCCTATCCGGTCCTTCCCTTATTATATAGCATGAGTTCACTCCGAGGCAGTAGAGGGACCCTAGTGTTCTAGGTGCCAGCTGTGGGCAGGGTGAGATAGGGTTCAGTTGCAGGCAAAGTCAGAGTTCCAGAGAACGACTGCTCAAACAAGCAAGTATTTCACTTTAAAGTCTGCTGAGTGTCCAGGCACTTCAGAGAAGACACCCTAGGAGGATTCAGCAGTGGGCCTGGGTGAACTGGAGGAGTGGTTTCCCAATCACAGAAAATACCCCAAAGTTATACAGAAATCACAAAGGCTTAAGGTAAGTGAAATACCCCAGCCAACACAGTACCTCAGCACAGAAGAAGAGTTGCAGCAGGAAGACTTCAGGATCTGCAGCCAAAAACCTGGTTGATGTATTCCTTGGTCAAGAAGACGGAAGACATGGCTTTGGAAGGACTTTTGCAGCAGGGATCACAGGAGTAGGTTCCATGCAAATGTTTTCCTCGCGGCTGGTTGCGGCTCTGTGAATTTGGCACCTTTTCAGGAGTACAGAAGAAGACAAATATTGCTGGTCGGATTCTCGTCATTTGCAAGGTCCAGCGCTCTGATATGGGGACTTTTTGGACCTGATTCGTGCCTCTGGAGATCCAGTAGGATGCCTACGAAGTTTCAGTGAGATCTGGAATTTGGAGGACTTTGCACCGCCAGATGGCTCTAGGTCTCAGGGTATTGCAGTCCTACAATGGCACAGCACGTTGTGGGATGACACAAAACTCAGCCAGTCGAACAGCCTTGCAACATTCAAACTTGAGGGTTTTGGCAGTCCTTTCAGGAAAGCCAACCTTCCAGTTTGAACTGGATTCTTGCAGTCGGGAGGCTGTTGAGTTTTGGACTACTCCCTTCGCTTTCTGCCTTACGGATGTTCTGGAACATGGGCGGGGAATCCACAGGATTCCCACCGAAGATAAAAATCACACAAAGGAATTTCTCACCCTGAATGTCGGGGGAAGGAACAAGAAAGGACCAACGCTGAAATGGCGAAGAAGGAAGACTGGGCAATTTTGGTAAAATGAGCACCCATGGTTGCCTTTACCGGGGCTGTGGAAACAGCCTGCGGTTTAGGCGCACCGAATTAATAAAAACAGTTCACTGCCACCAGCCATTAAAGGTAAGTTTGTCTTTGTAACATAAATGCTCTATTTAAAATGAGATGGTGGGATACTCGTATCTCCCTTGCACTCTACATAGGGTGGGCAGTGGGGGGGGGGGTTGAGGGCACTGGTCTCGCCTAAGAAAATGTAAAAGCGGGTCCAAAGATCCTTTCTACCCTTGGGAACTGTAGTTCTCACAAGGTTAGCCAGAGAAAGTTAAAGGGGGAGCCCCCAAGGCAACCCAGCAACAATAAGCACTTATTGTGAATATGTTGTCAGAGGACTTTTAAAAGACATTATGGAGAGAGTTAAAAATGACACCCATAAAAAGAGTAAAAGACGGAGTGTGGAAAAAGATTCCCACTCACTGAGGTATAGGGGAAAATAATCTACCAGTCCAGCAAAAAGTTCTGGGGTTGACACAGGTCAGGAAGATTTCATTGATATGAAAATCTTACCTAACAATAACTAATATCCCACTTCTCTCTGCTCCTGTAACTTTTTGGTTACTGCAAGATACTAAGATTTGTGGACTGTATACCAATGGATCGTTTTATAGCGTCTCACCCGTTAGTAGACTTTAGGAATAATCCCCTAACAGGACCTGTATATGGGATTGTTTTTTATAAAGTCTTCCGCTAGGTAGACTTAAGGAAAATTCCCTTAACAGCTGTCACCAAGACAGATGCTCATGCCTTTCCATGAAATGGGTTATTGGGCAAGCTACGTACTGCAATGTAACTCAGCACAATTGATCTCACTGCAGGGTATTCACAAATATCAACGGACAGAAAATACCAAGCAGAGGACTGCATTTTCAACACCCAAGAGACTTCACCACTTCAGGATAATGCCCTTTGGTCTAAAGAATGGACCTGCTTCTTTCCTGAGACTAGTCAAACATGACTCCATTGGGATAGATGTATTCTGGATGGCTTATCTGGAAGAGCATGTGAGAGATTGCAGTGCTGTAGGCCCTTCAGCAGGCCCACCTGTCCATAAAGGCTACCAAGTGCCAGATTGGTCAAAGCTTTTCTAGGCCTCACGGAGTATTACAGGGATTTTGTGGCAGGCTACAGTACCACTACTGCTCCTCTGACTACCCTCACCTCCTAAGAAGGTTTATTGGTCTGGGGAGTGATAAGGCCTTCCATGGCCTGAAGGATTCCCTTTGTCTGTCTGACCCCTGTTATCGGGGCTCCTGATTTCCAGAGGTTTTTTATTGTGCAGACTGATATCTCTGACAGCAGTATAGGTGCTGTCCTCTGTTAGATGACAAATACAGGGAACATGGTATGTTTTATTAGTAGCCAGCTTAAGGCCAGCACTCTGGTGGGAGACTGTGAAGGAGCCGCTAGGAAGCTGAGACCATACCATAAGCCCTTAAAGTGACCAATGAACATGAATGGAGAGAATCCAAAGTTGCTCATGTAGTCCATAGGTTTTTGAAAGCTTTGACTTCACCATTGAGCATAGGCCAGGTGCTTAACATAGCAGTGCTGATGGGCTCTCCAGGATGTATAACTGACTGGAACAGGAAACTAATCCAGGGGTGGATTAAACCCCTCCCCAACCCCCATCCCTAGTCTTGGGGAAGAGGGTATGGGGGTGGGGGATGACAGCACGAGTGTTGGGGAAAGGTTTCTTTTTGCAACTTTCCCTGGATAGTTTTCTATGGAACCACAATTATTTTTGCTGTTTTACACTCAGGTTCCATTCCGTTCCCTTGTGTTTTTCTCACATGTTATGGGGAACTGATCAATCCTTTGGGCTATCAGTACCGGGAAACGTTGTCTCTTTTGAATTCTTGTATTTTTAACATTGCACACTGCATCTTACAATGCAGTGCAATGGGGATACTTTTTGTATCACCCTATCTTATTACACAGAAGATTTTTGGTTCCATAAATATGTGCCTAAAGACAAGCTGGTGTCAAGTTATATTTGTAGCTTGCATTATTTTTTGTTCGCACATTTGCATTTACTATGTAGGGCTACTAAACCTGGCTAGTGCCCTAAAATGGCATGACAAGAGGTTTTTGCTTGTTCTTCAGCCACATTGTAGTTTGCCATTCTTCCTGCCTTTTCAGGTCAGGAACATTCTTAGAAGTTCATGGAATTGACCAGAAAAGCTGTTGCTTTCACAGAATAGTGAGCTTTTGTGTGTGGCCCAAAAAGGGACTGGCACTGTCTCATCCCAGTCCACATCACTGATGCCAGAGTCTGCTACTGGGGTGGATGTGAAACCAGCAGTTGTCTGTAATTGGACAACTGTTGGCTGTTGAATGGTGCAGATCCTTATGTTTGTTGTGCTTGGACTTCCAGCTCAGATTTTGCGGAGGTGGAGGACTTCTGCAATTCCTCAGCGGAGCCAAAAATCTCTTAGAGAAGAGCAGACAGTTGATGACCTGAAGACTACTTCTGAAGTGGGCCAGGATCCTTTCCAGTGTCCAGCCCGGTGAAGCCCTGTTCCTCTGCCTGAACTCCAAAGACCCTGAGAGACGCTTCAGCCTGTGGACTAGTGGGACCCACTAGTCTCGATACCTTATTGAGGATGCATCCTTTTAGAGCCGTCGGAAGTGACCCTGGGCTACCCACTGGACTGACTAGCTCCCTCATGGGCTACCTAGCCAGAACCATTGCCATTCCACATTAGAGTCTGAAACGTTAATAGTCGCTAGCTCGTGCCAAAAGTTTACTCCCCGAATTACAGCTTCCTATCTTCAAAGGAACCTGTTCTATAACAGCTGCTGTGACCATGACTAGAAGAATGCCTGTCGTCACCTGCAAATAGTGATTTTGCTGGGACTTGCCTTCTTCCAATCTGTGAAGTGACCTGAAAACATCTGCATTGTTGGATTCTGCATTTCTTCGCTGACAGTTATTGCATCTTGCAGTTGCACCCTACCGTGAAGAATCCTCAAATCCGTATCTCCTGGGCAAATCTCACCAGAAAAATGGGTGGCAAATGGAGCCCCCAGCAACCTCCAGATAATCAATTACATCTTTAATAATGAGTCCTGAGGCAAGTGTCTGTGTGCCTCTCACACCCGGTCTCAAAGGATAACATTGGGAACAAGTCACTTTGCCTCCTGTCTCCACTCACCTTTGGTTGTTGAACCTGGGCCGGGTCCCTGGGTTAACCTAGTGATTGTGTAAGAAAGGAGAGAATGTAACTATCCTTGCGTACATTTTCTTTGAAATTAGTTTGAAACTAATCACCACATGCCCATTGCATCCTTTTTTAAGAGGACTCGTACCTGTGAGAAATATTGTATTAGGCCCTGTGACTTGTGGATTTAACGCCCCATTCATCTTTGGGTTTGGACTTAGGCTATTGTACGTGTGACTGATTGCCATCATTGTATTGCATTTACAGTACTTGCCTGCATTGCTTGATGAGTTATTTGTCTTAAGTGAGCCTTTTCATTTATTCTATAGATTTGTTTTAGAGTATTGTGTTGATAGTACTACCTGCTAGTTTCATTTCGCTTTGTTCCCTAAAGGCCTACAATAAATAACTGTATTTTTATTATTGATTGTCTAAATTGAATTGTGTGCTATTCTCTGGCCCCACTCAGTCTCTCCTGAGACTGAGCCAGTCTGAAAGTCAGTATCTGTTTTCATTTACTTATAAATCCACCCAGTATAAATTTCACACAACTTCCTATGGGGTATGTAGAAAGCCCCTCCCTCTTCTCTCAAATTCTGAAGAGATCTAGACTCATTGGAGTGCAGAGGAGGGTCTGTCCTCATGCAATATGTTGACAAATAGTTTTGCTAGCCTCACCCTCCTTGGAAACATGTGAGCAGGATATTCTTCTCACATCTCTTCCTGAAAAGGGTCAGAAGGCAGCTAAAGACAAGATACAACTGTGTTTACCTGTGTGCTATGCTTTGGCCTGCGGAAATTCCATGGCCCAAGACACCTATGCCAAAATCACATTGTAGCGATTCAGCAGGTGCCCAAGCCCCAGACCAGAAAACAGTTGTCAGGTTGCATGGAATGACCAGTTATTGCAGATGGTGGATACTAGGGTATGCCACAATAGTAATACCCCTTCAGCTCCTCGTATTTTATTTTATTTATTTATTTGCATTTATAAAGCGCACAAAACTGCCCTGGGGCATCGTGGCGCTGTTACAGCAGACTTAGTCTTGAACACAAACATAGGAATATGTTTACAGATGTAAACCGAGTTACAGAGTACGTTTCACATTAGTAATAAACATTGAGCTTAGGGGTTATGCTATGCTGTGGTTACAATGCAAGCATGAATGTGCAACCCTGAACCCCTGGCTTGGTCCAAGGACACTGAAAACTCCTATGTCAATATAAAACAGGCGCCATCGACAGCACAGGCTTTAGGGCCACCAGATTATACAAAAAATGTGTTTTGTGATGAACGTGGTGGTTTTGCCCAAGGAGTATTGACACAACTGCACATGCATAGACATAGACAATGGTCTATGGCTGCTGGATTGCTTGCTTGCTTGCCTGCATGCTTGTGTGTTGCTGCAGCAGCATTACTGGTGGATAAGATTGATTTGCTAGTCCAGAGACACCCTGTTGCTGTTTCTGTCCCCTAGTCAGTGTTCGCCCTGATGCTCAAAGGTAAACACTAATGATATCAATGAGATAGAGCTAGTTGTGACAGGTAGTGCTAGATGCTGAAACAGCATACAAAACATTGAGTATCAAAAACACAAATGTAATAGTTTCAAACCGGAGTAAAAATAGTATTACATCCATGAATCCATAGATAAACACAGAAGTGCTAATAAGGTTGCTAAAAAGCGATCTATAGGAATACGGAATGAGGCCTACAATTGGCAGATATTCAAGAACCACTTTAAATTAATGCAAACAAATGGTCAATGCATATAATAGTCCATAGATTGGCTACTTCTGTTGGTTTAGTAGATCTGTTACACTACAGAGATTGTGATCTCAACATATTTCTGTTCTTAGCTGTGATGAATACTGAACATTCTTCAGGGGAGGAGATTCAAATCGGATTCCAATTCAGTAGATACAGCTGGAATAGAAGTTAAAACAAACCTAACCTGTCAAATTAAAAGAAAGGAGAATAGTCAGCTGTAAAGGCTTGTATTCTCTACTTGTTCTGTAACTGAACATTGAAAAAAATTCAAGTTTACCTGGATAGGTTCATGTGGGGGGGGGAGTATAACTTTGTGGTTCAGTTGTAGTGGGACTTCTTAGTAATCCGCTATTGGGAAGCTGCAAGAAAAGCATATGCATAGCTTTTCAGTCGCTTAGAGTGCTACTCGCATCTCTAAAAAATAGCTAACATTGTCAATGGTATTGGCGCATCCGTAAGGATGGGTAGTGGACCCACCTGTAGTAATAGGGTTGTCTGCCACGTGTGTTGTAGGACGTCAGTTACTGAGCTGAGGGCATCCCATCCGTGGTGGATCAGTCGGGAGCCTCTAACATGGGAAACGCCTGGAGTAAGTGGAGACGCTGGGTGGCTCCCAATGGTTCAAGTGTCCTGTAGGTTATAGATGTGTTCACAAAGAAGGGACCAATGCCTAGTGGAATAGAGAGCGTATACTTCTTAGGTTGTGGCACAACACTCTTATAGGACTAATAGATTTACAGGCGGCAATCGTGTGGATCACAAGGTTCGTAGTGCAGAAGATTTAATTACCTGGCTTCCGATGTGTATAGGTAAATAAATTGTTGGTCATACGAGGAGCTGTAAGAGCCACGTGGTGCGCTGGTGCTTGATTCGGGTAAAACTTGTCGGGTCGTCACTATGACAAGTCAACACAACAGTGGCTATTAGGTAGGTGCCCATGCTGGGTGCACGTAGAGCTGTAGAAGGTTAAGCGGCAGATGATGACTATCAATCTCGGGCGTTTACCTGTAGTGTGCAGATCCTGGCAACATGAGTTCGAGTCGCTGTATGTGGCTGTTGTTCGGTGGCAGAGACAGAGAATGCTCAGTTATTGTGGAGTAAATGGGTAGCGTCGGTACTGTAAGTAACTATAGACGCCGGCGGTCTGGTTGCTGGGGTAACCTAACACTGACCATGTCATTTATCGAACCAAATGCCCTTGTGGGTTGCCCTATGTGGGGAAGACCAATAGAAAAGTCAAAACCCAGATATTGGAACACAGGCGCTGCGTGAGAAATAAAACTGATGAAGCACAGATGGTTAAACTTTATTACTATTAACCACGGTCAAAGAGTTTTCCTGGACGGTACTACAAATCCTGAAGGGCGGCAACACTTCTACCCAAGAAGCAAGACTATTGAAAAAAGAGCAAGAGATGATATTCAGGATTGAATGTATCCATAGAATGGCATAAAATCAAGAACTAATTGTACTACATTGCACTCTTCTTCTCCTAGACTTTGCCCCTTGTGGATTTTATCCCCGGCCGATCCAACTTATTTCTACATTCATTCTCGTATATGCCGGTTCATGGGACTGTTTGACCTAACTATTCGTGATACGGAGTGCCCCATTTTTTTATCATTATGTTCAAACTGCTTTTGGATTATGGCTACAGTCAAATGCACGTATTAGTTTTCCCTCAGTTCCGTATTTATAACACTTTCCCTTGAAAGATGGTGGCCAGTTTTTCTGGCGATTACAATCGCTATCAATGTAGGGCTCCGCGTCTTCATGTTACCCTGGCAACCAGACCGCCGGCGTCTATAGTTACTTACAGTACCAACACCCCTCCGCTCAGTGACTGACATCCTACAACACATGTGGCAGACAACCTTATTACTACAGGTGGGTTCACTGCCTATCCTTATGGATGCGCCAATGCTATTGACAATGTTAGCTTTATTTGAGAGATGTGAGTAGCAGCTACTGAAAAGCGATGTATATGCTTTTCTTGCAGCTTCACAATAGCGGATTACTAAAGTCCCACTACAACTGAACCACTAAGTTGTACGCCACCCACATGAACCTATCCATGTAAACTTAACCGTTGGAATTTGGTTCAGTGTTCAGTTACAGAACAAGTAGAGAATACAAGCCTTTACAGCTACCTCTATTCTCCTTTCTTTTAATTTGACAGGTTGTTTGTTTTAACTTATATCCCAGCTGTAGCTGCTGAATAGGAATCCGATTTGAATCTTCTCTCCTGAAGAATGTTCAGTATTCACCACACCTAAGAACAGAAACATGCTGAGATCACAATCTCTGTTGTCTAACAGATACTAAACCAACAGAAATACCCAATCTATGGACTATTATATGCATTGACTATTTGTTTGCATTTATTTAACGTGGTTCTTGAATATCTGCCAATTGTAGGCCTCATTCTGTATTCCTATTGCTTTTTAACAATCTTATTAGCACTTAGGTCTTTGTGTTCATTGATTTAATACTATTTTTACTCCTGTTTGAAACTATTAAAATTATGTATTTTTGATACTTGGTGCTAGATGCTAAAACAGCATAAAAAACATTATCTGTCACAACTAGCTCTATCTCATTGATATTATTAGCTCATCCTACTCCGGTTATAGATAGTTGACACTCCAAACTGGTTGAGTAGTGTCAACAGGGATTCCTCCGACAGCTACCAGTACAAAGGTAAGACACAACATGTATCTAACTCAAGGGTAACAAAATGTGAAAAACTGCTTATTTCAGCTGCCACTGTTTATGCAAAGTCGATGTTCTGTTGGAAATTCTGCTTCCTTGTTGCCCACCCCACAAGACTGGGAACCGCTTAATTGTGTTTTGGTTGTTCAGACCTTATCTCCCAGAGCAGATTTACAGTACTCTGTATAACCCTGACATGATACTTTGTAGATGGTTTCGGTCTCTGCAGCTAGGGCGGGGGGGAGAACTTGTCTCTGGATATTCAGTATGCATCCCCATGCCACCCTCGTAGACTATATTTCACCATGCACCATATCAGCCCAAGTAGCTGAACTTGTGGCTATCACTCGAGGGTGTATCCTAGTAAAAGAAAAGACAGCTACCATTTACACCGACTCCGGCTATGCTCATGGAGTGGTGCACAATTTCGGTGCCCTCTGGCAACAACAGGATTATCTAACTTCCACACTTGCCCCCATCTGGAATGGAAAGTATGTGTCTAATCTTTTATATCACTTGCTAGTCCCCACTGCTCTCGCCCTAGTCAAGTGCTGAGGGCACAATCCTTTGTTGTTCTTTACAGCTGTAGGCAACACTCTTGCTGGTAAAGCAGGTCGTTCGGTGGCCTTAAATGGGCCCCTGGCTCCTAATGAAAGTCTTGTTTTTATTGCATTCCAGCAGTCACTGATTGCCTGCCTTTTCTGCCTGGCAGTGCTACAAGATCAAGCCCCAGAGGTAGAAAAGGTGACTTGGACCCAGCGATTCTGTAAGTTGGGAAAAGATTCACTTTGGCTTTCCACAGACGGACACCTGGTGGTTACAAAGCATCTTACCTTACCTGTCACAAGCAGCCCAAATGGTTGCCCATTCAGATAAGAATGCTATGATTCTGTGTGTGAATCTCTACTAGTTTGCCCCTAACTTTGCGACGATTGTACAGGTATATTGGGAGAACTGTACAGTGTCTCTGGCCCATAAAGTGGGGCGAGTGGTGAAGATGAAACTGTCTGCACGTCCGGTACTGGAGGTAACATTCTTGAACGTGCAGACAGACTGCATACAGTTCAGGTGCCAGAACTTTGTGTATTGCCTTGCGGTTATAGATCTTTTCTCAGGTTGGACAGAAGCCTATACCTGCAGAAAAGCAGATGCCATTTGTGTTGCAAAGAAACTGTTATATGAATTCGTACCCTGGTTTGGACTCCCACTCCTAGCTAGTGACTGTGGGATTTTATTTATTCACTCATAATCGCATATTTCGGCTACACGACAAACATTTGTGTTCTTTTGGATTGAATTATCAGATTATACACTTAATACATCTGGTGACACTGTTGGGCCCGTTACATGGCTTTTGTGATCATGAGTCTTTGTATATTTTAACCAAATAAAATGAACATTTACGTCCCCCTCAACCCCCTCATTCCCTCCATAACCCCAACATGTATGGTAGATATCGTCCCTCTGGATCCCTGTAAAGGAACTGTTTTCTAAATGTCAGTTTAGCTCCTATCATGATCGCCACTCCCTTTGTTTTTGTCCCACTGGCTGCAAAGTATTGTTTGGGAAAGGCCCTATGTGACATCCTCCATCTTTGGGTAGGAGGTGCGACTCCTGAAGGAATATTATAGATGCCTAGATTTCTAAAACCTCTGTAATATTGCAGTGTTTTGTCAGTAGATTCAAGCTCTGGACATTCAGGGACATTATGTTCACTTCAGCCATTTCCAGAGTATCCCACCATGCAGTTGCCCTTTTCTATGTTCATCCCTTCTTTTCTTTTAAAACCAGTTATAAGATCTAGTCCATACAACAGTTTCCCGCAACTATCCCAAACGCGATAGAACCCAACCCCAAGTTTGACCCCCTCCGAACCTCTCTAATTCCCTCCCCCTTCCCTTTTCCTAGTCGTGGCGTAGGTTCTCTCGAAACCCCGGAGATACTAATCCAGGGCATTGGGCCTTGTACAACCCCAGGAATTCCCCCTGCCAGGGTGAACTGCACCCTGAATTGGCTTCCAAAATGAATTCCGCCTTCCTCCCTCTGTTCGGGTTCCCTCCCCCTTTATTCTGGTAGGTCTATATATCTGCTTCCCTTCTAATCCCCCCACAACGCCACTACAGGCAGTATTACATTTGCACTCCGGTCTTCGTCCCTCATTTAGCACAAGGACCCGTCATTTTATTTCCCTTTAGCGCCTCCTTCCCCTGCCCAGTCCCACGAGCGGCTACCCTCACAACGGGGGGCAGGGGTACGTCTGGCCGTCTGTGCCAAGATCCCCCCCCCCTCCATTTTCATCAAGGACAGTCCTTCCTCACATGTGGTGATCCGTTGTTGTTTGCCTTCCCACGTAAGTAAAAGCCCAAAGGGAAATATCCATTTATAGACAATGTTTTTTGCTATTACTACCTTGGTCACTGGGTGCGTTGTTTTCCTTTTTTGCAGTGTGGACAGTGCCAGGTCTTGATATAGGTGGATCTGGGTACCGTTAATTTTCAGGTCCTGATGAGTTCTTGCCGCTCGAAGTGTGGTGTCCTTCTCCCTGGTTAATCCTAACCAGCTCCGAGAATGGTATCCAGGTGGCTTACGAGTTGATTGGTCCTGCCAACTCAAAGGAAGAAGTCGTCCTTGAAGGGGCTTCTCTGTCGAGATCAACTTGGCGATTCAGACCTGCAGCAGGGCTTCACTGGGCAAACCAACGGTCCAGTAGTTGGAGCAGCCGTCCTTTTCCAGCTCGTCTTCAGTTCTTTCGTTCCAGTGGTCAACTCTGCCTTCCAAGCCAAGAGACTCTCCTTTTAAACAGTTTTCTCCCTTTCATTCCAGCCTAGCTGCCACTCACCCAGCAGGGTGGCTGTCTTTGCCGGACAGCCAGCTAGCAAATCACGCCAGAGTGCATTTGGGTCTCCTAGGAGACTAAGCACAGGGAGTTTCAGACACCTCCCTCACTTCCTGCCCACCCCAGACACTTAGATGCCAAAGGCATAGAAACAAAGGGACCACACCTAGTTTGGCGCGCAAAGACACATTTTAGAAGGACCTTTCCAAAAAGAAATAGCGAAAAAAAGAAGACTGGGACCTGTTTAAACAAAGGGGCTTAGGCGCCGTCTTGAAAAACATGGCTCCCGTGATTTTTAGCTACCGGTGTTCGCGGTCGGCAAAAATCATGGTAGTTCATTGTAAAAGGGTACCATTTGACTGCTACATAAGTTTCTAGACATGGGGGATACTATGTAACCCCTGCAGCACTCTATTTTAAGTTCATGCTGGGTCTAGGAATGTAAAGAGACTAGTAAAGTCAATTTAACTTTACATTCTCTGGGAAACAGTAGTTTATCCCAGAGAAGGTATTTAAACCTTGGGACAGCCTAGAAAGGCTTCCCTGTGTTACTGCACTGAGTGTGCAGTGTAACACACATGAAAAGATTATGCCTATGGAGTTATCTTAAAACACCATAATCCGAGAACACAAATGTAAAATATGCATCAAAATACATGAGAGTGGGAAAAAAGGCTCACAATCTCTCCAGGTAAAAAAATCAAGTCCTCAAAATCCAGCAAAGTTGCTGGGGTCTCTAAGGTGAAGGGAATTAGCACATTTTTGAGAATTCTCCCTAACGCTGCTTTTAACTAAGTGCTTTCCCCAGCTTTCTGGCTGTTTTGCTCACTTTGCCCATATCTTTTTTTGGGGGGAGCCAGGCCTGAGGCTTGTTGTGTCTTGGGGCAAGAATTAGGTGTCTGGTTGGGTGAGGCTTTGTTGCTCGCACTCCCGTTCTCTGTGGGCTTCGCTTTCATGCCCTTTCCCTAGTCGGAGCAGTGAATCCCTGCGCCTACCGCCATGTGGGTTGATCTTGATCTGGGGGGTGTGGTTCTCCGGGCTCCTCACCCTTGCACCCTGTCACTGCAGATCCATCTGTGCTACGCGCTCTTCAATTTTCCCCCCATCCACTCTCTGTGCGTTCAATTTATATTAATTCTGTCCCGTGGGTGGCACTTTCCTCTCTGTGGCCCCTCTAATGTACCTTTGCACTCTCTGCAGCTGGGCTACTTCCTTTCTTCCTGTGCCCCAAGAGAGGCAGACCTAGAGAATGTTTGTTCGTCACCCGCTTTTTATAAGGGTTCGCTCTGCGGGAGCTCACTGTGTAGTCAGACCGGCACTCGAACTAGGTACCACCTATATGGGTTGATCGCTTCTTTTCAGGCGCCCTTGCAGTCGGACTAGTCCCTCCTCGTCCGCCTCCTCCACCTACACAGTTCGTCTCCAGTCAACGAGGTCGCATGGAGGGGCACTTGCTAGTAGCCCTCTGCTTTCCGCCGATCGCTTGACCCGACAACCTCAATCCAAGATTCCATGCACCTGAGTCAGTGGACCAGGTCCCACAGCGCGTCTGCTTCCTTTGATGGAACAAGAGAGGGAGATGCTTCCTTATAGTACCGGGGTGGGGGCTGAGGTAAAATCTACAGTTTGCTGCTTTGATGTGCACGAGGCGTGCTTCTTAAGGCCCGGAGGGAGGACTGAAACACACGTCCTCACACTTCGCTGGCCATCCTAGAGACCTCCGGCGGTACACATTTTACTGGTTAGATCGGAGAAATGTGCAAAGTGTTAGGAATTTCCTAGCAGTTTCACTGTGATCCAGCCCCTCCCCCATCCCTGTTGAGCAGCGCTGTCGAACACCGAAACAGTGATCTGAATCTCAGATACGACTTAGGCCCTGCCACCCTTAAACGCAAGTGCAGGGTGGCTGAGAGGAAATGGCGTGCTTCTGGTACATCCTCTGACAAATTGGCCTGCCGCCTGCTCCAAAGCCAATACCGGCTCTCTGTCTGCACCAAGAAGAGAGCCCACATCCTAGTCAACGTCTCTGCGGCATCTAACAACTCGGCCAAACTCTTTAAAATCTGCAAGGAGCTGGCCAATTCTGCTGCAGTCTCTACCTCTCCTTTCCCTTTCCAGTCCCTCTGCTTAGGCCTGCCTCTCATTTCATCCCTAAAACTCAGGACATCCAGTCCTCTCTCTTTCTCTCACCCTGCCTTCTCTACTCCATGATCTTCCTCTGGCCACCTCTCCTCCCTCCTTCTCTTCCTTTCCCTGGTTCTACCCAGATGAGGTTTCTAGACAAGTCCGATCTATGAAAGTCTCGTCAAAACAGGTTCACCCCTGTTCCTCCAAAACCATCAAGGACCACATTGACACCTTGGCCCCAGCTCTGGCTGACTTCTGCAACCACTCCTTCCCCACCGGGGTCTTCCCATCCCCCCCTCAAGCACTCCCTTTAGCACTCTCTTCTTGAGAAACTCTCTGCCCGGCTAACTATCGCCTAATCTCTATCGCTTGTTGTCTCCATGACCATCAGTCTAGCTTCAGAGCTGCCAGAAGCACGGAAACTGCTCGCTATCCTGAACACCCGTGAAGACCTGCTCTCCAACCTTGATTCCAACACCCCCTGCATCCTCATTTTACTTGATCTCTTTTCTGCCTTTGACACGGTCAACCCTGCCATCCTGCTCAACCTTCTCTGTGATAACCTGGGTATCACCGATCAGGCCCTGGTTTGGCTGACCTATTGCCTCTCTGATAAACCCTCCCAGGTCCACCTTGGGTCCTTCCTCTAGTCTACCTGTGGTGTTCTCCAGGGGTCTAACCTCTCTCCCTGACTGTTCAACCAATACTTCTTGCCCACCACAATGCTACTCTCTGCCCAACTTTCAGTGCTATACAGATGACACTCAACTAATTTTCAGGCTCCCTTCCGCCACTTTTTCTCCATCTCGCATCTCTGACTGTCTGCTATCCAGGAGTGGTGTGCTGCCAAATATCTCTGCCTTAATGCCAGTAAGACTGAGATTCTCCTCATCGGAACACCTGCCCCCTCCTTTCCTATCGCTCTCTGGCTGGCCTTTCTTGGCCCTCTTCTGGCTCCCACCTGTGAGGCTAAAAACCTTGGGGTCATCTTCGACTCCACATACTCCTTCTCTCCTTACATTTCTGATGTCTCTAAGAAGTCGCACTACCAGCTGCACCTCCTCAGAGGTATTCTTCCTTTCCTCTCCTTCCCCCAGAATCTCACTGTCTCCAGAGCTCTGGTTCTCTCTAGGCTGGACTACTGCAACAGCCTCTTTTTCTAAATCTGCCTGCTTCTACTCTCAGCCGTGTGCAACTCATCCAGAACAGGACTGCGAAACTTGTCCTTGGCCTCAAACCCAGGGATCATATCTCTCCAGGACTGAAATCTCTGCACTGGCTCCCAGCGGCTGCAAGGATTCAGTTCAAAAGCCTCTGCATTGTCCACAAGACCTTCTGGGGCCTCAATACCTTCAACTCTCTTCCTAAATATCTTCCTTCTCGAGCTCTTTGCTCATCCGCCTTCAACTCCCTCAGGGTCCGTCGCTTTTCCAAGCAACAAGTTGGTGGTAGATATTTCCTCTGCTGGGGCCTCCCTCTGGAACAGCCTGCCTCTCTGAAACTTGGAGAACCATTTCCGGTCCCGGAAGCACCTTAAGACCTTCCTCTTCGCTTCTGCTTTCTCTCCTCTGCACCCTTGCTGATCTGTTAAATCCGAAGCTGCACTGGTTACCTGGCTATCCTCTGTTCTCGGGCGCAGGTCCCCTCCCTGCCAGTTGCACACCTGCACTGCCCCCCTGGCAACCTTGTAATCACGGACTGTTTCTGTATACCTACAGCCCCCTACCAGCACTTGACACCTGATGTCTGCTCTTACCTATGCACTTGCCACCAGCTGGCTGCACTTGCCATCAGCTGGCCACACTTTTTGTGTGTCTTATTTATTTTATCGATATTTTTTACGGTTGTCTTATGTACTGCACTGCCCCCTGCACTTCTCCCTTTTCCCCCATCCCTTGCACTTGCGCGATCTCAATGTCACCTGGCCTAGTAAAATCGCTGTCTGTCTTACTTCTGTTACTCCTCCCTTGCCTTGTCGCACCTTGAAACACTTGTGTATAGGTGCTTTATAAATGCGATATCCTACATCAAAGGTGTCAAGACTAAAGGGGCCCCAGGTAGCTCCCCCTAGCACTATTCTATATGCACATTAACTTGCAGTACAAGTATGGATTGGCAGCACATTAGTGCATTACAGGACCCCCATGCGCATGGGAACCACTCTTCTTGAAGCTCCACACCTTCTGAATTTGCACCCGAGGATGAGACTGTTCTTAATTATTGTCATGCCTTCGTCAAGACTGTTAACTCCATGCCTAGGTTTGAATTGTCCTACCTGAACTAGATGCTACTCCCTGCCTCTTGTTACAGCCCGGAGATTGGGTGCACATTTGCATGTACCAGCAGACGTCTGCACTTCAGTCCCATTGGCGAGGTCCGTATTAAGTCCTGCTTACAACCCAGACAACTAAAGTGCCTGGGCCTGACTTCGTGGACACATGCTGCCCACTGCTGCAAGATCCCAGCTCCAGCCGCAGGGCACTGCATGCAGCTCACAGGACCCCCAGGTACTGAGAACTAGCCCAGATACATCAAACGTGTCTCACACTGGAGTTTGTCACAACCCCTGGCCTTCCAGTGCCATCTCAACCTGATACTTCAGACCATACTCGAGTAAAGCCTGAAGCAGACACCACTGCTCCTGCTGCACCTTTGTTTGTGCACAGGTGCTAAGCCAAGACAACCCCCCCCCCCATCCCCCTCAGTTAGATCTATTCACTGTGATGGGGTCTCTGCAGGAGTTACTGTTCAACTCCTCTATCAGGCAACACAGGCTCTAGGGGAGACCACGCCGATCCAGGTCCCCCTCCCTGCATACCGTCTCCATCACTTTACTCCACTGGTTCTCACCACCCAGCATCAAGGAGGTACGCACTGTGATCCTGTACAGGGACTCCACAGGGCCAGTGATGGAGAAAGGAGGGCCTGCATGTGCACTTGCACCTCAACCGTCCCACTGTACAACGATGTACCTCCTAGAAGTGGTAGTGCTTTGGCAGAGATTGGAAGCTGCATCAACCAACATGCCTGTACCTGCTGGTTTTGGACCCTGTTGGTATCATCTCTTGGTCATTCTTTGTCCTGATAACCATTGTGTTTATCGCTCTGGTGCTATGGGTATTTTTAGCAGAACATGTCTTCTCCCCTGCCTTGACATGGTCAAACCTTTTTTGAATTTATTGTACATTCAGTCCGAGACACATCCATAGAAAAGACTCTTGGAACATTGAAACTCAAGTCTTGACTGTCATTTTACCTTGCATTGAAAAGACTTTTTGGATTGCTCCACGTGAACCTTTCTTCCCTATACAAACTGAACTCTTAGCTCCTTCAATGAACTTTGGTACGGTTTGTTGTATTTTATATAGCGCAACCTGACTATGAGGTATCTGGGTGCTCTTAAAAAGCACATAAATAGTTAGACATATCCAAGTGGTTAAATACAGTCACGGTCGTGCATAGTAATTAGTTGCACAAAGGTTACAAATGCAGATTACAAAGATGGATGTCGGATACAGATAAATTACAGAAGAGGGTTACCGCCATGGGCAGTGTTATACAGTTACATTTTGCCAGAGTACGTTTCTATGAGGCTGGAGTACAGTCCTAACAAGTTGTACAGAGGCAGTTGTATTCCTAGATGACTAGAGTAAGCAGATGGGGGAGGGTGGGGGGGGGGGTCGAGGATAATTCGTAGTTAGTGACCTCAGGTTAAGAGGCTCTAAGTTGCTGGTGTCGTGTTCTTACTGAGTAACCAGGAGATTACTTTTTTCCTGAAGTTAGAGAATACTTGAGTAGATTTGATGGCAGGTGGGAGAGTGTTCAACAATTGGGCAGCCATGACCGGGAAGCTAGATCCTCCAGATCTTTTTAGGTTGTATCTTGGAATCACCAAGGTAGATGTGTTGGATGATCTGGTGATTCTGGCAGATGATCTCATAGTGAACTTTTCAGAGAGGTACGGTGGGGCAGTGAAGTTCAGTGCTTTGAAGGTGAGGCACAAAGTTTTAAGTTCAATCTTTTATTTTATGGAAAGCCATTTATAGTGTCGTCTTATAGCTGATATGTGCTCTCTTCTTGGTATGTTTAATGCAACTCTAAGTGCATTGTTCTGCATTATTTGAAGTTTGAGTACTGACTTATTAGCTCCTAGGTAGAGTCCATTGCAATAGTCCAGTTTGGACAGAATAAGTTCTCTTGCCAGTATATGACAGCTGTCTGTTGAAAGTAGTGGTCTGCAGGCCCTTATCAACTTGCCCGTTTACGCAGTGGCTGAGGCCATCATATTTACTTGTTTGTTTAAGTTGGATGTAGCATTGAGATAAAGACCTAAGGTTTTTACTTGATTGGCTATTGGGATGTTGTTCCCGTTTGTATTGATGGTGGCATAGATAGGGCTCTGTTTGTTGGCTGGTGAGCCCACAAGGAGGAGTTCTGTTTTGTTATCATTCAGGCAGAGGCCATGTAGGGCCACCCATGCCTGAATGATTGTGTAGATTTCGTTAACACGTTGTACATCTGTGTCATAAATGCCTGAGAGAGGTAGGAGAATCTGAGTGTCGTCTGCGTAGTTCGTGCAAGTGACACCCAGATGGTCCAGTTCATCAAACAGGGGCTTTGTAAAGATGTTATACAAAGTAGGGGATACACACGAGCCTTGGGGCACACCACAAGTGATCGGTATTGGATCGGCTGCTGCAGACAGTGAGAATACTCGTGTGGTCCTATTGTTTAAGAAGGATTGAATCCATGTAATGGCTGTCTTGGAAAAGTGGGCCGCAGAGGCGAGGTGATCACAAAGTACCTTGTGGTCGACCAAGTCAAAGGCCGCGACAGGTCTAGGAGCAGGATAGCAAGTCTTACTTTGTCTTTGAGATCCTCAATCTGGCTTTTTAGGTCAATTAGGGCTGTTTCTCCCGTGTTGTGGTCTAAAGCCAGATTGGCGAGTCCCCAGGAGTTTATTGACTTCTAGGTAGTCTTGGATTTGCAAGTATGCACTTCTGTCCAATATTTTTAATTGGAAGGGGACCGTAGTAATGGGTCTGTAGTTTGTGGGGATAGTCTGGTCTAACGATTGTTTTTTGAGTAGTGGAAGTACCCAGGATTCCTTCAAGTTACTAGGGGTTCAGTGCCACTTGTGAATGAAATGTTGATTTAGTAATGAATGGGGCCAAGTCTCTGGCCGCATCTTTAATAACCTGTGCCGGGCAACTGTCACCCTGGCATCTTGAAGGTTTCAGTGAAGCGATCATTTTTTGTAGCTCTGGTATAGACACATTGGTGAATTTAAAGCCTTGAGATTGTTGGGTGAGCGGTACTTCTGTCGGTTTAGTTGTCAAATTGGTTTTTACAGCATTTATTTGCTATTTTAGTTTGCAAGGTGGTTATTTTTGTTGGTTAGAGCATTCTGATTGTTCGTACACCAGACTTTATCTTTTAGGCAAGAGTCAGGAGGTGGGTTGGGTTGACTCCATTTCTCTCAGGATGATGAAAAGCTCTTTCGTACTGGAACCAGCTTAGTTTATTCTATTGTTGAAGGTATCCCGTTTAGTACGTGTGATCTCTTATTTGTATTTAGCTGAAATGTTAGCTAGGTTAGTTTTGTTCTCGGATGGGGTCTTTTTCCAGGGTGTTTAAAATGTTCTTTTTTTTCTGAACAGAGCATCTTTAGCTCAGGGGTGAACCAGGAGTTTACATGGGCTTTTGGCTTCCCTTTGCGCATTTTAAGCAGTGAAACTAGATCTAAGGTTTTGGATATAGAAGAATTGTAGGAGTCTACTAGTACATTGGGGACGTTAGTGTTTAGAAGTGAATTTAAGGTGGGGGATCACTAGAGGTAGGACTGCCTCGGCTGTAATGTTCGTTTGTTTCTAGTGAGGCATGGCGGTGCTGGAGGACAAGTTTTGTTTTGTAGTTTAATAGTAAACTCAAAGGATACAAGGTAGTGATCAGTCCACAATTGGGGCAATATTTCATTCACTGTAATGTTACAGTTATGGTTGGCTAGCCAGTCAAGGGTCCTCCCTTTCTTGTGCGTTGGCTGCAATATTTTTTGTTGGAATCTATGTTCAGCCAAGATATTGGCTAATGATGTTGCTTGCACGTCATTAAGGTTATTATGCCCTGGATTGAAATTGCCTAGTATTAAGATTTGCGATGTAGTTTTGATATTTTCTGCGAGTATGGTCATCATATCTTCCTCGAATGAGCCGAGGAGGTCTATCGATTAAGTGGATAGTAGTGGTGCTATTATGTGAGGTTTGAAGTTTGGCAGAAAGGAGTTTGCAGGAAGAGAATGTGGATGTGCTCGCTATTCCCACGTCAAACGTATTTCTAAAGATAAGGGCAATGCCTCCTCCTCTCAAGTCCAGTCTGTTAATTTCTATGATAGAGTAGTTCTCTGGTACTGCTAGTAGAAGTGAGGGGCCTGCTGCAGCATGCAGCCAGGATTCTGTAACTGCTAGGAAGTCAGGTTTTTTTGATGGTATATCTACTATGTCGGTAGCATGAGCTACCAGTGACCTAGCGTTTATTAAGGCTCCCTTAATCGTAAGGTTAGGATCATTAGGTGATGAGTGACTCCTGTTAAATTGTTTCTGATTCTCATTTTGGCTATCTTGGTTTGCTTTTGTGGCTGGGGACCCCTGCTAGAAATTTCGTTTAGTTTTGACTAGTTTTGTTGTAGTTGATTTTGGGTGCAGGCTGATAGCGAGTAGGAAGTCTGGCACAGAGTCTGAGGTTTCTGTCATTCAAGCTAGGGCTAGAATTCTGTACATCCGTAATGAGACTTTGTCCTTATTTGTAATGCGGAGAGGTTCTTTGATTTTGTTGTTACTTAGGGTGTGTAGGCATAATTTGGGTAGGAATATGGTGGGCCCGAGATAGGCATCCAGTGTGTATATCTTTAGTGCTGGTGGGAAACGGGTGGCCTTAATCCTGGGACCTGTGATTGTAGTTTGGAGCATGATTGGGCACAACTGTTGATTAATCTGTGAGTAAGATATTGAGTTTTGCCAAAAGGCAGTCTCAATGAAGGCAAACACTAGTAGGAGTCTGATGAGGGTGGTGTGCATAGTGCACATAGTTTACCAACGTCTTCATTTTAGTAGTAGGTGGGCTAGAAGCATTGCGCAATAGTATCACTATATTAGGTGAAGAATGCAGGCTAGGTACAATGCGCAATGTTAATCCAGTATTGTTTGTATGTCCAGTATAAGGCTTAATACATTATTTAGCGCAGAGTTCAGTGATACGCAGGCAAATTACAGTATTTAGTAATATCGCAGAAGGGGTTGGCTAATGGAGACTCGGAGCAGTAATCAATACAGTATTCAGGGATAAACTTAAAAATTACAATATTTAGTGGTGGCGCAAGGATAGGCTGTATAGGGATTTTTTGAGGCATACAATAGTGGAATGGCAAGAGGATGGCTAAGTAGAAGCTAGAAGCAATACACAATAGTCCCCAGTGATGGGTCATTCGGTTAAATGCGGCTCACGGTACTCTGCACAGCATTAACACATTGGTCAAGACACACTATGGCTAAACTAGGACTGGTAATGCACAAACATGTGTTTAGGTGGTTGGTAGGCAGTGGCAATTATACGTGAAACAAACAGTACCACTCTGGGAATCTGAAGACCAGGACACACACCATGTCTGGTTTTCTGACCACTGTTAATTATTGTTGTTGGGTCACTGGTTTGTGAAGAGGGTCCCTTGAATGCCCCGCCTCACCCCCATGAACCAACCTCCCTGCACGACGAGTTAGAAACGCGTGAAGCAACACACAGCCTCAACGGACAGCCTCCAGGAGGACCAGTGACATCTACATATGTGGACAGATTTTCTCTTAGACAGCCATTCAACCCTTATCCAATCAATGTCTTTATGGATACAGGTGCTTCAACAGTGGTCATGGACACAAATGGCTCGATGGATGACGTTGACTAATGCTGAGAAACCATTTGGCTGATGTTGTTGGTGACACCACAACATTACCACGTTAGTCACGAAGTAAACACACAGCCTTGCATGAAGTTACACAAACATACACGCACGCACATGAAGAACATGCTTACACAGCTCTGTAGAAAGAGG
This sequence comes from Ambystoma mexicanum, assembly GCF_040938575.1. Classification (NCBI taxonomy): domain Eukaryota; kingdom Metazoa; phylum Chordata; class Amphibia; order Caudata; family Ambystomatidae; genus Ambystoma; species Ambystoma mexicanum. The sequence goes on from NC_090939.1 coordinate 953,663,559, forward strand.
ACAGATACATACTTTCAAATGCTTTTATTATTTTTCTCATTAGCCAAGTGCAGAAAAGCTGAACGCAAGGCAAGGAAGAGATGCAGAACAAGCTTGCAGATGCTTATTGCAACTAACCCAATGGAACTACAGGATCATGCAAGGAGCCTGGAAGGACCAAATATGACTAACCTACGGGAAACCTAGCACAGTATACATATGTAGAAATCACAGCATAATTTTGAGGATTACATAAGCTCACAAGCAGCAGGTCGAGAGACGAGGGAAAGCAGTATCAGGCTGCACAGAACAGCAGGCCAGGGCTTGCAGCGAAGGTCATAGACAAACGGCACATTCCAAACCTAAAACGACGAGGTGCCATCTGCAGAAAAATGTAATAAATCCTCATAATTTGCAGACCGGAAGAGCTCGATTTCATGGTCCTCAACCACGTGACGCAACCGAGCTAGACCATGGTTCACCCACGGTGGGAAGACAAACTGTTCTCAGCAACACAAAGTGAAACATGGAATTGTTAACGTTGCAATGCTGAGGGCACTCTCACAGGCAAAGGTGGTACTACTAACAGTTACATTGGGAACACATAGTAAATCTCATCACCTTGAGAAGGTGCACAGAGCGCTGGCAACATAGCTGGGTCCCAGGCCAGGGGAGACCAGTTCCAGGCAATCGGGGAGAAAAATAGAACGGGGTGGATGGCAGAGGGCAAGGGCCAATGATAATCCTGCGACCCTTCAAAAATGTAATGGATAGTTTCTTGGGTAAGGGGCAGGTCAGCCACCTGACATGTGAGTGCCAATAAACCAAGATCTATAGCTGCTATCCATAAGGGATACCACTCCATTCACCCAACCAGAAGGACCTGTAGCTTTTTCAGGGAAGGGCCCATGTGACTCAGGGATGCAACAAAATGGCCTGACATGGGCTCAGGAGCAGTGGTTCTGTGAATGTTCCTATGTCCTATATGATCCCTGTCGGTTGTTTTAATAATCGACAGTTCTAATGTGCCCTTGGCTGAGTCCTTCTTTTGTATACTGGGAGCTGAACGGGTGCACTCATGGTAACCACCAGACCTTTGGCATACCTAATCCAACAAGTGTCGTAGACTTATTGTGATTGCTGCCGTTAGATTAGAACCACCTCTCATGAGCATGATGGTCCCTCTGCTCACCCATGGGTCCACAGTGAGAACACTTACCTACACCTGGCTGTATTTATGTATCTTCAATTTATCTGATGGTTGGGTTAGTGCAAATCTTCCATACGACTTGTCCTCTAGGTTCCCTATGACACTCATTCCTTTTAATTGAGTAGATGTCGGCCTGGATCTCAAGTTGGTTACCTGACCCTGAAGCCCCAGACCCTGTGATGGTTCAAATTCCCAGATGGTTTTTTTAAAAACGTTCTTTGTTGGTTTTTCACAACAGTAATCGGGCAGTACAATACCATTACATACAAGAACTCCCCTCACCCCTCCAGGCACCCCTGTACAGCGTATAGGATAATACACATGCCAGTCTGATTGCTCTGTGAAAGATAGTGAGTTAAAGACTCTGGGTAAGTCTCTCGTAACCAGGACTAATGTCTGGCAGAGGGACTCCAAGGACTCCCCTTGTTAATTTGCATATTTAAGTAACTTTGGGTCTCATACTAAGTTACTAGGGGAATCCAGACATGGACCCCTTGCTCACTATTCTTAGAGAGGCACAGATCCACCCTACTGATGTCCAACCAGACCGAAACACGCGTCTGGGGTTTCTGTCGGTACTCTTGTTCAGAGGAGAATTGCCTAGCATTTCGGTGCTGGACTGCCCCAGGGCAGGACAAAGACTGATATGTTTGGGATATTTCTTCTCTGTGAAAGATAGTGAGCTAAAGACTCTGGGTAAGTCTCTCTTAACCAGGTCTAATGTCTGGCAGAGGGACTCCCAGGACTCCCCTTGTTAGATTGCTCCATTGTACACATCACACTTGGAGATATCTTGGTGACATGGAGGTTAACCTGTAACAATCCGGACTCTCAGATAATCACCGTTCAGCAGGGCACATGAATCGTCAGGCATTCTCTGCATTACTAAGAACTACTTAGCCCAAAGTTCGTTATTCTTGTTCCTGATGGGGTACATTTTCATCAGTGGGTTAAATCACTTTGCTGCGGGGCCCCCCCAGATACCAGCATGTTTTGTATCTACTCAGAATGATATTGTCTAAAAGGGCCCCAATAATCAAACGGCCTACTACTGATTGGGAGCGTTGATGAGTATCAAGTTTCTCTTTTTTCACAGATATTCATAAAATCTAGCAACTCCAGAAAACAAGGTGCTTTACGTCTTCCCCATGCTTTTGCTATCCTGTACCTGGTCGTCACAGTAGCCATCTCCAACAACCTCCTCTCTGAGCGGGGACCTCCCTCGATCAGTGCCAACAGCCATAGTTCTGGTGTGTAGTTCCATGTGGTCGGTAACATCTTAGACATGGCCTCCTCAATCTTTCCCCAAAAAGATCTGATGCGTGGGCAGAACCATGCCACGTGGTAGTCAGCCGGGTCCCCATCGCATCTTCTTTTACATCGCATCTTCTATGCGTGTCTGCATACATATAAGTTTCCAATGCTCTTCACTTATCACTGTCCCTAGTGACACTTCCCACTTACTCCTATGAGACTTCCCGCCCACCTCCGTCATCGTTCCGGTCATCTTGTAGATGGTGGACCCTTGTTTCTTAGTGGACAGTGGGTTAAGCACAAATTTAAGTATTGGGTGAGGGCATGTGGGAACGTAGGCCTCTTAGATCTCATCACCTCTCTTAACCTAAAATACAGTAGCATGGTCACGGCGGTTCAATTGCCTCTAGCTTTCAGGGCGTCCCATGTTATGAACTGCTCGTCATGTATCAGATCCCCTAAGGTATGAACCCCCAGCCCCTCAAAGTGTGTCTGGAATACCTTCTCATGTGTGGTCGAGATCCCACATATTTTATGTATAGGAAAGTGGGGAGTGGCAGGTCACGGTGCCAATCACCTGGCCAATGTTTTGTCCCCAAGCCTTATGTCACTTCTATAGGTTGAATCTAGGTCTGTGGCGCTTTCTCCCGGTTACCCCATAACATCCCTTGTAGATTATTCGGATACATGATGGCCTTCACCAGTAGTGAGTGCGGTAGTTCAATGGTGGGGGATCCCCACCCTGCTGCGTATTGGGCCTGCACGGCTAGAAATTAAAAGCATAAATCGGGATACTCCAGCCCGCCCGGCTCATATGGTAGCGCAAGGGTGTCATAGGACACACTGGCTTGCCTGCTGCCCAGGACAGTCGCACCATAAGGCTTTTGACCCTGGACTACAAATGTATTGGTGTGCGGGGGGGCGGGGGGGGTTTGCTGAGGGGGAGACGAGATGGGTACGTTATTGAATATGTGGAGTAATTTGGTCAAGATAACCATTTCGGCTAGCGCGACACAGCCCGCCTGGGAGATGGGTAGAAGGACCCACAGGTTCACTCGATGGCCCAGCAGCTCTAGCGCCTTCAGATAGTTTTCCCTGTATAGATCTCCTACTGAGAGAGTCACTAAGACACCCAGGTATTTTATTGCTTGGGGGCACCAACGGAAGTCATTTCCTACGTCTACTTGTTGAATTGTTGAAAGTGCGGGGTCAGGGGTAGTACTTCTGACTTGTTCCAATTTATTTTTAATCCCGAGAAGTCTCCAAATCTACTTACCTATTGGGTCAGTCGCGATAAATTCAGCCTAGGGTGTTTGACATACAGTAATATATTGTCTGCGTATAGGGAGATGATACTGGGATGAGTGTATTTGTATGCCCCGATGAGTATGGAAATTTCATATGTAATGGGCCAACGGCTCTACAGCAAGGGCAAATGGAATCCCTGACGGGGCATCCCTGGCGCATTCCCCATGTTGGATGAATATATTCTGATGTCGCACCATTCGTGTACACTGTTGCCCAGCATATGAATGTGAGGCCAAATCCGGAACGGCAGAGGACTTCGAACAGGAATGGCCATTCCACAAATTCGAAGGCCTTCCCCGCGTCCATCGCCACCACCACCATGGGGACTTCCGTGTCGACTAAGTGTGAATAGTCGCCTGGGGCGGTCACCCTCACCATTTCCTGTCACTGCAATCGGGTCTTTGAGGAACCTCTCCTCTCTAATTGTCAGTTGGTTCAGTTCTCCTCTTTTCCTTCTCAGGGTGCCACACATCTCATCAGAATCTGGGGTCCCTTGCTGGGTTTCTAGCTCTTTAATGGCAGCTTCTAGTGTGTGCATGGATTTACACCAGGCTTTCGACACCCCTCCTTCCTTTGCTATACAACATCCTCTGACATACAATTTAAAGGCCTCCCAGACAGCCCCCGGGTAGGTTACCAAACCCTCATTGGTTTGGAAGTAGGACTTTATATCTTGTCCACTTCCCCCGGAACACGGCATCATCAAGAGCACTGGCTCTAAACCGCCATCACAGTTGTTCCAAGGGGCCTGTTAGTCCTGCAATGGGGATCAGCACTGGGGGAGTGGTCTGAAAGTGTTTGGGGGAGCATGTTAGCCTCCACCAGACCTCTAGCCGAGGGACTGGGGGAGTAGCCATAATATAATCAATTCTAGAGGAGCTACCATGAACATTTGGAAAAAAAGGAGTATTCTCTACCGGTAGGGTACTTCACCCGCCACATGTCATGTAAACCGTGATAATCTGCGATAGCGGTCCATGCCTGGGCTGCTCGTGGTAGGGTGTGTTTCACTGAAGACGACCTATCCAGTTCTAACGTGATGGCCATATTGAAATCGCCTGCCCATAGGATATCCTAGTCCGGGAATTTGTGGATATGGTTGGCACAGTGGTGAAAAAAGTCGGGGGAATCAGTGTTTGGAGCGTATATATTTATGAACAGCAGTTTTAATCCAGAAACTTCTCTAGCCAATATAATATAGCGTCCTTCCCTATCTCCAATCTGGCCGTGCAGTTTAAATTCTAAGTAGTTGTGTATGTATGTAGCTACCCCTCTGGAGTGTGTGGTGTATGAAGAGCAGTATCTATGGACGCCCCAGCCCGCCAAACTGGGGAGGGGCATACCCCGAGCGAAGTGTTTCCTGCAGGCATAGATTTTTGCTGTAGTATAACCAGATTTTTTTCTGATTGGTAAAGCCGCATATGTTTCATGACATTAACAACATTACCTTGTTGCAGGCAATAACAAGATATCTGGGGCAATAATTCCTACATGGTTGGACTGTACTCTGGTCCGTAGTTGGCGTGCTTTCATGGTATGTTGCGTGGATTGAATCTCTTTCCTGTGCTGATCTTTGATCCCTCCCCTTGTCTCCAGTATAAACTAACTTGAATGAACTCTTACTATCCCAAACCTTAGTACCAACCCCCTCCGACCCATGCAATGACATAAACCTACCGGCTCCCATTTCCCTCCCCGCCTCCTTAACAATCCCCATCAATCCTTCAACAGTCCTTGCACTGCCTGCAGATTTTGGGGTGCCGCGGGCGGCCTGATCACTCTTCATGGCAACATCTTGCAATTATGTGGCCCCATCCATCACACCTGGAACCCCCCATTTGTTTTAACTAGGCAGCCATGTAGTAGTTCATAGTAAAGTGTAAAGGTAACTTCAGGGGGAGTGTTGAGGCAATTTCCCAGGTTCTGGGAGATTCAATGCAAAGCGCTCAGCTGTTTCTGGAGAGATGGTCACTGAGCCATTATAGAGCACCCTGAGCTTGGCTGGGTATATCATGGAATACTGAACCTCCTTTCTTCGCAGGGTGTTTTTGATGGACTGGAAGGTTTTACGTCATTCCTGAACCACTGGACTAAAGTCCGGGAAGAGACGAATTGTGGCGGACCCTCACCGCAATTCCTTGTCCCAAGTGGAGCAGGATATCCCTGTCTCGATAGCTTTAAATTTGAGCAATGATGGGACTTTTTGGGGCCCCGGGGAGTAGGGGGGGGCCTCGCCGGCAGCGATCGGTGTGCTCACTCCACCATGTAAATGTTCATGAGCGGGGGATCCCCAGGACCTCCACCAGCAGTGTCTCCACAAATTTCTCCATATTGTCAATTGGTGTGGATTCTGGTATTCCCAGGATGCGGATATTGTTTTGCCTGGATCGACCTTCGTCCTCGTTCTTCGCCACCACTTTTTTGACTGCTTAAGATCAGCTACTTCGAGGGGATTGGGTCCTCCGACGTATTCCATATCTATGACATGTAATCACCACAGCTGTGCTGCTTCGGAAACTTTTTTTCGCCGTCTGCGTCCTGCGTCGATGAAGTCGATGCGCCGTCGTCGAGGACCTCGTCCGACGTCATCCGATGTGATAAGTAGGACGCACGACGCCCGTAGCCTCAGTTCCGTTTTTTCCACGAACGTGTTGCTTCGTGAATCTCGGTTAACGCCTCGACTCTTTGGAGTTCTGTTCTTCTCGGTTCTTCGAACCTGTTCGTTTTTGTGAAAATCCTTCATGTGAAGATGTCTTCTACTTAGTCTTCGACCCCGCGTCTGGGCTTCAAGAAGTGCAGGGAGTGTGGGTCCAAGGTGTCGGTGACGGACTCGCATGACGCCTGCCTCTGGTGCCTCGGCGTCATCGTCGGAAGTCTCGTGGGTCTCCTAGGAGTCTGTCTCGCCACTCCTCAGCCTCTTCGAGGCATTCTCGGAAGCGCTGACACCGGTCGTCTTCCAGGTCCTCTTCGGAGGGCTCTGCCCGGCACGTCGCTTACCCCACCAGCCGTGCGACGCCGGAGGAATGGTCTTCCTTCGGGAAGAAAATGCTGGCGATTCTCGAGTCGCAGGGTACTAAGCCGTCCGCGCCCCCGAGTGGGGTCGGTCGTGACAGGTCGAGAGAAACCGCTCGCAAGAGTGGTCGGCACGAGTCACGGGAGAGGTCCCGTTCAGACAAGGAGACTCTTTCTCGACGTACCCGTTCCAGGTCCCGGTCCTCGACGCGTTCGAGACTGTGTGCACCTGTGAGGTCTTCGAGGAAGACATAGACGTCTGAGGCGTCGAGGGCGTTGACAGGCTTCCTCGGGGCTCCAGCTTCGAGGAAGTTGTCGAAGCCGTCGACGCTCAGGTCGTCGAAGGACACGCTCGAGGCTCCGGCTTCGAGGGCTGTGTCGACGCCGCAGATGCTGGCGGCGCTGCATCTGACGTCGACGCCGATTTCCTCGGCGTCAACGGCGATCCTCTCAGCGCCGATGCCTGTTCTCTCGGCGCCGAATCGCTCAACGCCTTTCGTGTCGGAGGTACCCCGTGGCACGGGGGAACCCCCTAGGAAGGCTCTGGTTAAGAGCAAGCACTCTCGGGTGCCTTCTTTTCACCACCTGGAATATATTTCAGAGGCGGGTGAGGATTCTGATGGCCTGGTTCCTAGTCAGGTTCCAGATGAAATTGTCTCGGGCCATAGTCAGTTTGACTATTTGAGGCACGCACTGCATGATGCCAGTGGACTGGACACCTCTCCGGAGGTGGAGTTTTGTAGGCCTGAGCCTGGCTCTCATGCCGATTCCTCGTACCGGCGCCTTATGGCTAGGGTTTCTGAGTACTTGGGATGGTCTGCTCCCCCAGGGGAGTTTGTGCAGGATGATCTAACGGACATCCTTGATGTTGGTCCCCCAACTGACCCAGTACTGCCGTTCCATATGGCCTTACAGAGAAGGGTGGCGGCGGCTTGGACTGCTCCGGAGAGTCTTCCGGCGGTGGGCAGATCCTTGTCGTGAAAATACCGTCCAGCCAGTAGCGACCCCTGCTACTTGACCAGGCACCCCACTCCGGAGAGTTTGGTGGTGCAGGCGGCCACGGCCCCGGCAAAGCAGGCATCGTACCCTACCACCCCTCCTGATAGGGACGACAAATGTTTTGATGGTTGGGCGAAGAATGTGTTTTCTTCTGGTGGTATGGCGCTTCAGGCGGCCAACTCCATTTGTGCCTTGTCTCGTTTCACACACACTCTGTGGAACTGTGTTGCGTTAGCGGCTGAACATATTCCCGAAGGGGACGAACGTGATGGTTTCCTCGCTATGGTCCAGGATGGTAAGGATGCCATGTATGAGTCCGTTCAGTCGGGTTTGGACTTAGCTGAATGCGTCAGTAGGTCCATGGCGGCGAGCACCGTGATACGCAGGTTTGCGTGGTTGCGGAAGTCGGGGTTTGCTCCTGATGTGCAGTCCCGGCTCCTCAACATGCCCTTTGACGGTGAACACCTTTTTGGCAGCAAGGCTGACGAGAGCCTTGAGAGGTTGCAGACCTCAAAAGCTGCAGCAAAGTCGTTGGGCGCTGCAGTTCGCCAACCTCTGCCTTTTCGTCCTAGGGGACAGCAGTGGAGGGGTGGTTCCTTTCGCTATTACTCGTCCTTCAGTAAAGCGAGAGGAGCTGGCAGTCAAAGAGGCCAATGCAGGGGTACCAGAGGTGGACGACAGGGTACCCGTGGTGCCAAGGCCGCTCGGGCAGTTGCCTCTTTGCCCTCAGGTAACGCCGCAGCCGCTCCCACTCAGTCATGATGCCATGTCCCATGGTTCGCCGGTTGGGGGAAGGCTGGCGCAGCATCTTTTAGAGTGGCGAGCCATTATTTCAGATGTGTGGGTTCTGGAGATCATAACCCACGGCTACTGTCTTCCTTTTCGGCACAGGCCTCGCGACAATCCACCGGGGAACCTCTCTTTGCAGAGTCCGGATCCGCTCCTTGAGCAGGAAATGAAAGCCCTGCTGGAGAAAGGCGCCATAGAACTGGTGCCTGTAGCGGAGAGGAACATGGGATGGTATTCCCCTTATTTTTTGATTTCGAAGAAAGACGGGGGATTGAGACCCATCATGGACTTGGGCGGTTTGAACAAACTCCTCAGGAAGGACAAGTTCAAGATGGTTACTCTCAAGTCCTCCAGGCCCTTCAGCTTCAGGACTGGTTGGTGTCACTCAACCTCAAGGATGCTTACTGCCATGTGCCGATCCATCCCAAGCACAAGAAGTACCTGAGGTTCGCGGTTGGCGACTCGCACTTTCAGTTTTGGGTCCTGCCGTTCGGATTGACCTCCGCCCCGAGGGTTTTCACCAAGCTCATGGTGGTGGTGGCAGCGCATCTCAGGCAAGGGGGGATTCATGTCTACCCCTACCTGGACGATTGGTTGATCAGGGGGAGCTCTCCCGAGCAAATCCTGGATCATCTGTCCGTCACCTGCCACTCCCTTCACAGGCTGGGCTTCTCCCTCAAATTAAAGAAGTCCCATTTGACGCCAACACAGCGGCTCCAGTACATCGGAGCAGTGCTCGACACTTCCCTGGGGCAGTGTTTTCCTCCCCAGGTGAGGGCTCTTCACATTCAGCAGATGGTGCACAAGTTTCAGCATGCCCCGACGCTCCCAGCATTCGAGTTCTTGAGGTTGCTCGGCCTCATGGCATCCTGCATTCTTCTGCTGCCAGAGGCTCGCCTGTGGATGAGATCTTTGCAGTGGGCACTCAAGACGCAATGGTCGCAGTCCTCCGGCAGGATGTCGGACCCGGTTCAGGTGCCGCCCTTGGTCGCCCGGGACCTTCTGTGGTGGGCCGTCGAAGGGAACTTGATGAAGGGGGCTCCATTTTGGCTTCCCTGGCCGGAGGTGACGATCGTGACGGATGCATCCCTCACGGGATGGGGAGCTCATGCCAACGGGCTGACTGTCAGCCGTCGTTGCTCTCCGTCGGAGTCCAGACTCCATATCAATCTGTTGGAGCTGAGGGCTGTCAGGCTAGGCCTGAAGGCTTTTCTGCCGACTGTGCGAGGAAAGAGTGTCCTGATCCTGACGGACAACACAGTGGCCATCCACTACCTCAACAAAAAAGGGGGGAGCAGGGTCACTTCCTCTGTGCAGGGAGGCGATGCAGCTCGAGTTCTGGGCCATCCAGCAGGAAGTTTCGATCTCGGCAGTTCATCTGGCCGGAGACGAAAACGTGACGGCAGATGCTCTGAGCAGGCAGAGCATGATCTCTCACGAGTGGGAGTTGGCTCAGGAGATTCTCCTGGAGATCTTCGCCCTTTGGGGGACCCCTCAAGTGGATCTCTTCGCCTCCAGTGTCAACCGGAAGTGCAAAAGGTTTTGCTCGCGGGAATTTCCTCCAAAAGGAGCCTTAGGAGACGCGTTTGTGGTGGAGTGGTCATTCCCGCTGCTGTACGCGTTTCCTCCAGTCCCCGTCCTCCCGCAAGTGCTGCGGAGGTTACTGAAGTTCGGTTCCCGGATGATCCTCATTGCTCCGGTGTGGGCTCGGAGGACGTGGTACCCGGACCTTCTCGACTTGTCCATCTGCCCTCCACGTCATCTTCCCTACCGAGATGATCTGCACTCACGGGAGGGGGGTCAGGTTCTCCATCCAGAGGTCAGATCCCTCAACCTTCACGCTTGGCTTCTGAAAGGTTGAGGTATGAGGATTGGGACCTCCCTGAAGACGTGATGGAGGTGTTGCTTTCGGCCCGAAGGCCAGCAACAAAGTCTCTGTACCGTTGGCGTAAGTTCTGCGAGTGGTGCAGAGTTCAGAATGTGGATCCTTTTGCATGTGACATCCCCATGGTTCTGTCCTTTTTACTTTCTTTGGCCCACAGGGGCTTGCAAGTGGGTACAATTAAAGGTTACCTGGCGGCGCTGTCCATCTTTAAGCGCTCGTCTGAAGAGTGTTCTTACTTTAAAATCCCTTTAATTTCACAGTTTCTGAAAGGGCTCACTAATGTGTTCCCTCCGTCACCTTTCCTGGTGCCCAGTTGGGATTTAAACCGTGTTCTTAAGTTTCTTATGGGTGCTCCGTTTGAGCCTTTACATTCTTGCCCTTTGAGGCTGTTAACTCTGAAAACTGTGTTTTTAGTTGCAGTTCCTTCCGCTCGCAGAGTGAGTGAGTTACAGGCACTTTCAGTTAAGCCACCCTTCACTGTATTTCACAAGGACAGGGTTGTCCTTTGAGTGCGTCCTTCTTTTCTTCCGAAGGTAGTGACGGAATTTCATTTGGCCCAGAAGATTGTTCTTCCGGCATTCTATCCTCCTCCGCATCCAGGTAAGGAAGAGGAGAGGCTCCATAGGCTTGATCCTAGGAGAGCTTTAAGCTTTTATGTTTCACGCATGTCCCGGGTCAGAGTGGACGATCAACTCTTTATTGGTTACGCTTGAAAGCGTCTGGGGCAAGCTGTGACGAAACAGACTTTGTCTCGCTGGATTATTTTGACCATCTCAGAGTGTTACCGCTTGGCGGGTAAGGACCCACCGGCTGGCTTGCGGGCCCATTCTACCAGGGGTATGGCTGCATCTACTGCCCTGCAGAGGGGTGTTCCTATTCGCAACATCTGTGATGCAGCCACCTGGGCTTCAGTACATACATTTGTACGTCACTATTCCCTCGATTCCATCCGAGGACAGGATCTGGCCTTTGGCAAGGCGGTCCTTTGCTCTGCTATTTGATTGGCTATTCTAAATTTTGATTCTAAATTCTTTCCCTCCTCCTTGCTCTAGTACTGCTTTGGGAGTCTGTCATAGATATGGAATACGTCGGAGGACCCAATCCCCTGGAAGAACAAGTTACTTTCTTACCTGGTAACGGTCTTTCGATGGGATGGTCCGACGACTTATTCCATATCGCTCCCACCCTGCCTTCCCCACTGCAGAATTTCTTTTGCGATTGCAGCTTACGTTCCGCAAGGCTGTGTGTCTGACTGGCAGTTGACTAATGTCACACGTTCTGGGGGAAAAAACTACAACTGAGGCTACGGGCGTCCTACTTATCACATCGGATGACGTCAGACGTCGGAGGAGGTCCTCGACGGCACATCGACGTCATCGACGCAGGACGCAGACGGCGAAAAAAGTTTCCGAAGCAGCACAGCTGTGGTGATTACATGTCATAGATATGGAATACGTCGTCGGACCATCCCATTGAAAGAACGTTACCAGGTAAGAAAGTAACTTGTTCTTCCTGCTGTAGGATTGTCACGTTGTCTTCACTCACGCCTATACTTTGTTCTGCCTCGGTCAGTCGGCCACAAAGCGCATTGATTTTATATGGCTGAGATGATGACCTTACAGTTAAGGGCATTGATCTTTGCTCCAAATGATCTGTGCTGCTTTTCAAGGCCAAGGTTCTGTTTGGGGGTGCGGGGGGGTTGCAGTTGTTCCAGCCGGGCGAATTGTCCATCTTGGCCTGTTTTTTGGGGTTGACCATTGCACAGCTCACTGTGGTCCGCCCCTTCTCCAGATCACTGTGTTGGGTTGCTGTGACACACTAGTATGGCGGGTCACCAGGGGGTCACGGTGAGCGGGCTGCAAACCCAATGTCCAGCTTTGTTGCGGGATAGTAGGTGGTTGTCCATCCTGAGCATCGGTCTTTGTTGTTCAAGTATGAGGAGGTGGGTTCAGGGCTATGCTGAGTCCAGTTTGGAGTCATCCCACGTCCGGTGAGATGGCTTTTGAGTTGGGCCCCAACAGGAGGTTTGCAGTGCTATCCACCGGGGTGGTGTCGCCCTTATTTGTAATGTCCACTGAAGGCGGTCGTCTATGTGGTGGTGCAGATTCTGGTATAGACCGGGGTTGCACAGTTTTTCAGTCTCCCGCACTGGATTGTGGTGCAGTACAAGGCCGCCATGACCAGTAACTTCCTGATGTGGCTGGGCTCTCATGGGGCGATGAGGGGGTCAACCACGGAGGTACCGCCCAGCTGGGGATGCAGTCATATGAGGAGCGGCCCTCCTTCCAGCTTTGCCATGGGGCAGGGGGTGGGGGTGCCTGCCCCAAGCCGCTGTCTCCGGGGGGTTAATGCAGTGGGGGGGGGTCTCACCTGGGATCCTGGATGCTGTCTGTCGTTCTTCAGTCCCTCCAGAGCACCCAGGAACTGTCGGGGGTGGGGGAAAACGCACCAGTAGCTGTCTCCAGCGCCCTCCACTCTGGTCTCTTCAGGTGTCACTGTGGAGGGGGCGCAGCACAGCATCACAGTTCCTCTGATGTGGAGAGGCTGGATCAAGGTGGCCCAACGCACCGCTCCAGAGCTGGCAGCCGACCGCCACCACAGAATGCTATCGTCCTGAGCGAACACCACCCCGATTTGCCACAGCCGGCCTCTCAGGTGCCAGGATGACAGCCCAGAACAGTGTTTGTCTCGGTGCATCTCTCTGGAGATCTATATTCGATCGTTACCACAATCTAGCGCTGCCCCACACGTTCATGGTTCAAAGCCATGGGTGCCATGGGAAAGATAACAGACCAAGTTGCAGGATTTTTTAAAAGGTATTCGGGTCGTTGCTGGAGCGTTTTAGGCAGCAGCCCTGTTCATAGCCGCGAAACAGCACCCCCCCCCCCCATTCCCAGATGGGATTTGCTTGTCCTCTAAACTATCCCACCCCAGGCCAGGTATCAAGGAGACCAACAGCTCTTCCTTTCCTCTCAGGTTACTGGCCTTATGTTACACCAACCAGGGTCTACTATTCATGGAAAACAGTAAGTGTCGATATTAACTTTCAACCTACTCCAATGTAGTTATCAACAATGTCACATTTGCTTTTGCCCCCAATTTCTCTTTTGCCCAATCTGGGTATTTCACATACTACTGAACCAATTTAGTTTGTGGGGATGAAGCATACCCTTAGTTGCCCATCAACTGTAGACTAAGTTGCTACATGGGTTATGTCTGCCTGCCAATCATCAAACCCTGCACCTTTCTGGTGCATGCATGACCCAACAGAAGCTCTGAATGGGAAGGGTTTATTGCAGGGCTGGGTTACCTCATAGCCCTCTGGGTTAAAGTAAATCAAGACATGTTGACCCGGTTGTCTCGATCGAGGATATTGCAAATTCTATAACGGCATCCCGGAACCTTACCATCTTGTGAACAAGTGGCCATCCGCACCATGGTCCTGCAGAACGGCATGGCACTGGACACCCTTCTTGCATCCCAAGGCTGCGTATGCGCACTTGTAAGGAGTGAATGCTGCACGTTCATACCAAGCTACGACAGTAATAATACTGATATTGTCGCCCACGTTCGCCACACTGTAAGTGCCCTTCATGCATACCCTGAGTCGGCTTACCTTCACCAATCCACCTGAAGAGTCTTTGGTTGATTATCCACAACAATGGTTACATTGAGTCCATACAGTGCAACACCAATAATTCTAGTTAGACAGGTAAGTATAAAAATATACCATTGTTGATTAGGCTTTTTTTATTGTTTCTATTGGCATTTAACAGTTTACATGCAAACCCCTAACATTCACCCCCATGCATCCTCACCCAAATCATCTTCGGCTCATTTTCCTCACCAGTAAGAGTAAGTCTAGTATCCTATGTTTGTGTGGGCACAATTGTATTTTATAATAACAGTACTTGCCCCCAATTGTGCCTGAAAGCTTCATTGTCCCCTTATATATGTAACCCATTCCATTGCTGCAAAGTTCCAAACTTTTTGGAGCCAGTCTAATTCAGTAGGTGGGTGTTTGTTTTCACTTTTATGCAACCACTAGGCAAGCTGCTATTAATAAAATCATACATCCTTTGTTATGTCTTTCTGTAGGTAATTGCCTGTCTGTCTCCCATAGTTCCCCCTCATTCTCACTCACGCATCCATTCCCATTTCGCAGGTTTTTTCCTGCAGATATTATAATGAAAAAAACAAATTGAATTTTATTTTTTTTATTTTGGGGGGGTTCACCCTCACTCCCAAAGCCACCCATCCCCTTTAATTTATCAATTCCCAGACACCCACACCCATATATGTATTTTTTCTAACCCCCTCCCATTAAAGAGTTTTTTCGTTATAGAAATTGCTGCAAAAATAAATCATGACATCCCACGATGAGAGGATTTCCTACCTTGCCAATTTTTTCTATTGAGGCTATCCAAAAATATTCTAACACTAGACAACTGCACCATATGTGTGCCCACTGTTGGACACCCCTTCCAGCAATTTGGGGACACTCTGGGATACATTCTGTTTAAGACTTCTGGGGTGTAGTGCCATTGCATATTTATTTTGTACCACATTTCCCTTAGTTGAGTGGAGCGTGTTAGCATAATATTAGACCATATATTTTCCCATTGTTCATCTGAAATAGTACATCCTACAGTAACTTTGCACTTCCTCATATATATGACCTTTTTATCTGTGTCTTGCAATCCAAGAGAATCTTGGACAGACGTAATTAAGTTTTGTCCCTGAATGAGTGGTGATAATTTTTCAAAAGGGTTAAATGATCTAGTAGCAGCCACATTAATAATTCGGTTTGATATCATCTCAAGCGTTTGCTTTCACCCACTCCTGTATGTTTACATGCTTCAAATGAGAGAATCTCCTGTCCATGCTTTAGATCTCTTATTTTCAGGGAGGGAGCTTTTTGCCATTGCTTGAATGCCCCCTGTTCCATCCCGGGGGATAACTGTGCATTATTAAATAAAGGTGTGAAGGGTGCCGGATTAGTCGACAATGCTCCCTGTGCTATCGGTGCACCCCATGTATCTGTGATTAATGACAAAATACGGCGTATCTGTATATTGGGAGGTCCATCTGCTTTCTGAAGCCATACTATCCCTGTAAGGGATGTTCCAGCCACCGCTCTATCCACTCCCACCCTTACCTAAGAAGAATCCCCTGTGAACCATTCCCAAACTATTCTCAATTGCGCTGCCTCATAATACTTCAAAAAATTGGGCAAACCCCAAAGGCCCTTATTCCTTGCTCCCATGAGGGCAATCCTAGCCTGTTCATTTTGCCAAATGTAGGCCGATGGTAGTGTATTCAAAGACTAAAATAAATATTTTGGGAGAGGTATGGGGAGAGCCTGAACGTAATAGAGGACCCTTGGTAATATTGTAATTTTTATTGACGCTAACTTCCCTAGCCATGATGAGAATAAAGGGCAACATTTTTGTAAATCTGATTTAATCTGGCCAAGTAAATTTGGGTAATTCGGTGCATATTTGATCCATTGTCCAGGTGATGTTTTACTCCTAAGCATTTAATTCTCTCCTGGACCCACTTCAGCTGAGAGGATCGTCTAATTGGCTTAAGCTGGTTTTCTCATTGATATGTTTAGCATTTCCAATTTTTGCGTATTTATTTTGAATCCGGATAATTTTCCAATTCTAGGTCTCCCGCCATGGCCTCAAAGTATTCCGACGCATTCATCAAGATCAAAAGCATATATTCGGCAAAAACCATAATCTTATGTTCTTCTCACGCTAAGTGTATCCTTCTAATCTAGTCTGTCCTGCGGTTGCTTGTACGGAAGGGTTCTAAATATATGGCAACGTAATGGGGATAAAGGACATCCTTGTTTTGGTTCCCCTGGTCAGTGGAATGCAATTGGAAATAAAGCCATTTATCAATAGCCAAATAGTTAGGATCTGTAATTGGCTTGAATCATTTGCATGAATATGGATTCAAACCCCATGTGTTCTATTGTCTGAACAAGAAAAGACCCTCCCTATGAAACGCCTTTTCTGCATCTAGAGAAATTAAAAGCGCTGTGGTTTCTTTGATGTCTTGTCTATCTATACGATAGACCCGGCGGATATTGTCACGTTTCTGGCGTGTTGGGGCAAATCCTGATTGAACTGGCCCTATCAACTTCAGGAGGAGGTCGGTAAGTCTCCTTGCAAGGACTTTAGTGTAAATGTTTGCATCTATATTGATTAATGCTATGGGCCTGTATGACCCACATCTGTTTAAGTTGGTTGCATTTTGGAAAAATGATCACTTTTGCTTCTTCCATAGTCGGTTGGGAAGCTGTCTGGACCGGGTGCATTATTCAAGGGGGGGGTGATTTTAATAGCAGCTTCTATTTCTTCTGAGATCTTGCTGTCTAGCGCTTCCTTTTCCAAAATGGTTATCTTCTGCATCCGTGTCGAGTGCATGTATTCTCTTTGGAACACCTTGTCCGGGGAGTCTGTGGTGTACAACGATTTGTAATATTCCACAAATGTATTAACTAACGGTAAATTCTCAAACCCTTTCGCCTTCATTTTTTGCATTAGTTTGGAGAGTATTGGCCACTGCACATTGCCATAGTTGACTTGCCAACATCTGATCTTGATTCTTGCATTTATATGTACGACTCGGATCTCGTCACCCTTAAACGCAAGTGTAGGGTAGCTGAGTGGAAATGGCTAGCATCTTGTACATCCTCTGACAAACTGGCCTGCCACCTGCTCCAAAGGCAATACAGACTCTCTCCTCACTAAGAAGAGAGCTTGCATCCAAGACTGCGTCTCTGCGGTATCTTAACAACTCGGCCGTGCTCTTTAAAATCTTCAAGGAGCTGTCCAATCCTGCTGCAGCCTCTGCCTCTGCCGCTGCCTCTACCTCTTCTGTCCACTCCCAGGCCCTCTGCACGGCCTTGGCTTCACATTTCATCTCTAAACCCTAGGACATCGGATCAACCCTCTCATCCTCTCCCCCTCCCTCTATTTTCTCCTTTACCTCTGGCCCCGCTGCGGCAGCCTTTCCTCCTCCCTCCTCTGCCTTCCTCTGTTCACCCCAGACAATGTTTCTAGACGAGTCCGATATATGAAAGTCTCGTCAAAACAGGTTCTTCCCTGTTCATCCAAAACCATCAAGGACTACATTGACACCCTCGCTCCAGCCTTGGCCTACTTTTTCAATCGCTTTTTCACCACTGGAACCTTATCTCCCCCCCTGAAGCACACTCATGCACCTTCTTTTTAAGAAACCCTCAGCCGACCCTTCCTGTTCGGCTAACTATCGCCGATCTCCATTGCTCCTTTCCTGGGCAAACTCTTGGAAAAGCTGGCCTTCTCCCAGCTTAATCTTCACACTGAATCTGTTGGTTGTCTCCATGACAATAAGTCTGGCTTCAGAGCAGCCAGAAGCACGGAAAATGCTCTCCTGAACATCCGTGAAGACCTGCTCTCTAACATCTGCCAATCACCCCTCTGTCCTCCTCTTGCTCGATCTCTTCTCTGCTTTAGATAAGGTCAACCATGCCATCCTGCTCAACCGGCTCTGTGATAACCTGGGTATCACTGATGAGGCCCTGGCCAGGCTGACCTCTTTCCTCTCGGACTGACCCTCCCAGGTCCAACTTGGCTCCTTCCTCTCCTCTATCTCACTCTCTACCTGTGGTGTTCCCCAGGGGTCTAACCTTTCTCCCTGGCTGTTCAACCAATACCTGGCACCTCTCGCCCACCGCATTGCGGCTCTCTACTCCAGCTTTCAGTGCTATGCAGATGACACTACGCTCGCTTTCAGGCTCCCCTCAGCCTCTCTCATCCCAGATTGTCTGTCTGCAATCCAGGAGTGGTGCGCCGTTAATGATCTATGCTTTAATGCCAGTAAGACTGACATCCTCCTCATCGGCACACCTGCACCTTCCTTTCCTGTCACTCTGGGCCCTTGTCCTGCTCCCACCTTTGAGGCTAAGAACCTCTGGGTCATCTTCGACTCCACACACTCCTTCTCTCCTCACATCTCTGATGTCCCTAAGAAGTCAAACTACCAGCTGCACCTCCTCAGATGTATTCTTCCTTAAGAAGCTCACTGTCTCCAGAGCTCTGGTTATCTCTAGGATGGACTACTGCAACACACCCTCTTTCTAAGTCTGCCTGCCCCTACTCTCCATCCTCTACAACTCATCCAGAACAGGACTGCAAGACTTGTCCTTGGCCTCAAGCCCAGGGATTGTATCTCTCCAGCTCTTAAATCCCTCCATTGGTTCCCAGTGACAGCAAGGATGAAGTCAAGACCCTGTGCATTGTCCATAAGGCCTTCTGGGGCCTCGGACCGCAATACCTCCAACTCTCTTCGGAAATATCTTACAACTCGAGCTCTTCGCTCCTCTACCTCCAACTCCTTGAGGGTCAGTCGCTTCTCCAAGCAATGACTTGGGGCAGATCTTTCTTTGGCTGGCGCCTCCCTCTGGAACAGCCTCCCTGCCTCTCTGAAACTTGAACAGAACCACCTCCGGTTCTGGAAGCACCTCAAGACCTTCCTCTTTGCTTCTGCCTGCTCTCTGCCTCTCCCCTGCTGATCTCTTGTCTGACACAGCACTGGATACGTGGCTATCCTTTTAACTCTGGCCCAGGTCCTTGCCTGCCCAGTTGCACTCCCAAACTGCCTCCTGGCATCCCCTGCACTTGTGCTCTGTATCTGCAACCCTACAGTCCCCTTACCTGCACTTATTGACCCCTATTGTTTGCACTTATAACACTTGCACTTGCCACCTGTTGGTTGCACTTCTTGTTTGTGATCATGAAAATATCTGCCAGGAACTTCCATTGTCACAGGTTTTTAACCTTCTTATGTGTTTCAATGACAGTTGTCCTCGGGCATGATGTGTGAACAATATAGCTCCAAGTTCAAGATCTTTGCTTTCTAGCCATTAATGTGACCCATAAATCTATTCTTGAGAATGTCCCGTGTGCGTGCGAATGGCAAGTGTAACCCTGTTCATCAGCCTTTATTGACCGTCATTTATCTCGGAGGGCCAATATGTAAAATGTGTTCTTTAAAGCTTTGGACTGTGAATGTTGTGTCCCAGAGCTCCCATCTACGTACGGGACCCATGCCATATTGGTCTCCTGCTAGAAGTATTTCTCCTTTTGCAAACAGGTACAACTTTGTGAAAACCTTGCATAAAAGCCCATCCTTTTTCTGAGTTGTGGGGTGGGGGGGCGGCGGTAAATATTTGCTATGGTAAAAGGTTGGTGATCTATTTCAATATGAAAAAATAAGTAGCGCCCATCTGGATCTGATTCTATTCTTAAGACTGCCGCTTTCAGGGTGTCTTTCAAAGCAATAAGCACCCCTCCTGTTTTATTTAATGTCTTCAACTGGTATTTTTGTGTAAATAATCGTAGCTTGTTTGCTAGCCTATCCTTTTTTTAAAGGTTTCCCGAAACATACCATCAGGCTTTTTTCTTTTTAAAATCACTTTGAGCTTCTTTTCTTTACTGGGGGAGTACATCCCCCTTACATTATTTGTTATAAGTTTGAATGGTGATTGAATAATTGATTAGCATCCTTGCACCTGAGGCTAACATGATTTCCTATCACTCCATTTTCCTGATCAGTGATGATTCCCCCACCTCCTTGTTAGTTCACATTTTCTAAAGTCCACCTAGGGGTACCCCTGTGACCCCCAAAGCCATTACAGTGAATAAGGGAGCGGGGGACACCCCCGCAACCCGAGCTCCCCTTGTTCACTGTAATGGCACTGAATAGGTCACTTAACTGACATTTTTGGCTATACGTAATTTTCGTATTGCCGAAATTCGATAAAATCTCCCATTCTTTTTTTTTTCCTCGATCAAATCTGGAGATTCCAGTCTCCTCAATCTCTGGGCAGGGGTCGTCATCAGGACCCCCAGGTCGCTTGGAAGGAAGGAAGGAAGTAAGTCAGAACAGGCTCTGGTTACCCAGCAGGCATCTGTGGTCATTGGAATAAGTTACAGCTGTCTTTTCTTAATCTTAATCTTCCTCTTTGGATTCAGCTCCAGTGGTTGACTTGTCTTCAGCTTCCAGAATCAGACTTTTATCCAGGAACCGACACACACCTTCGGAGGTCGCAGCACGTCGTGGAATGGCTCGTCTTGCAGGTCGTCTTATGGCTGGTTTGTCCCACCTGCCACAAGGAAGGAACCCTTTTCGGAGCTCTTTGTCGATTCGAAAACTGGTGGGTCAGGACAGCGGTGGTTTCTTTGCAGTTTATGGAAGGGGCTGCAGGAGTTTGATAGTCTAGTTTGGTTCTTTGGTTCCAGTGGTCGACTTGTCTTCTGCCTTTGGATCCTCACCTTTTATCAGGATTTCACTCTTCCTCTGAAATCTCTCCCTGCAGTTTACAGAAAGGGGCGTCTGGTTGTCCTATCAGGAACTGTAGGAACTGGTTCCTTTCAGGTACGCCAGAAGACACAGAAGGTCGGGTGTGGTGGTCTTGCGTGTATATATAACATGTAAAGGGGGCAGTAATACCTCTTTATCCTTAGGAACAGAAGTTCACCCAAGGTACATTAAGAGAAAAAAATAAAGGGAAGCCCCAGGGGCGACCCAGCAACACTGCCCATATGGTGCTGTGTGCTGCCATAGGAAACTGCATAAAGCCCAAATGTTATAGGGAACTATAAATCCAAACATACACTATGGAGAGACATAAAAAGGTCACCCATAAAGAGTAAAAGACCGGATGAGAGGGGGTTACAGATGCCCACTCACCCAGGAACAAGGAAAAATATAGTCACCAAGCCATGCAAAAAGTTCTGGTGTTCTAACAGCTGAGGAAGATTTAGCACTGCACATTATTTCCTAGACGGGCACAGCAAAGAAGCACTTGCATGTATAATTATGATATATATATTTATTATATTTACACCAGAATCACTTTAAATACTTCAGACAGTAACTGTAGCACACTTGTAGCAAAGTTAGAAAGGGAAAAGACAAGGCTATTGTATCATCGGTAATTGCACACCCATGCGGTTTTCAACAGGTTATACGGTAATGCATTTACTCTGCAAACTCATATATAAAAGTGTCAGCTATATTGACCCACTCAACAGCATTGCCCCACATCAATAAACTGCATTTGCACAGAAACCATCACAAAAGGGTTGTGCAGGCTCCTGTGAGCGCCATGGCTCAAAACTGCGTTTAGCAACAACAAAAATGGCTGCATCGTCCTGCCAAGCACACATCGGGCAGGATGGAACCAGGGGGCACATTGAAGGAGATTGCTATTGTGTTCCAGCATAAATAAAAGGAAAGTGGAAAAAGCAGCGTTGCTTTGCTGCAAAAGGCAAAATATCCATTTTCACTTTTAAAAAAAAACAGCTTTGACGCAAATTTCCTCTGTTACTTGAAACCACTATGATTAAAAAGGCCCCGTCATGCCCAGGATATTTTGCTGTGCTTCACCAAAACCAGGGATAATTCCAGAGTGACAGGCCCAGTCAAACCAACTCTTCAATTGACCAGCTAGAGACTTAATTTCACTTCCATATTGTACTTGTGATCTATAGCTATCCCCCAACATAAACTTCAAATCGGTGTATTTCACCCGTTTTTATTAAAAACCGTTTGGGTAATTTCAGGCGGGAATTGCAAAGTTTGCAAAGTTTCCAACGTGTCATTTGCTGCAACATGTGTTAAACCCTGCCACTCATTTTCGAACTCTATGCTCTTGGTTAGCCATTCTTAGGGATTGTTAGTATATTTGCATTGTTGCTTTAGTGAAGAATTGTATCTGCTTCAAGGTTTTTATACACATTCATTATTTTATTCATTCATTTCCGAGTCATTTTTAGCATTGCAAAGGGGGTTGAAATCGGTTTTCTTATTTGTGGAGGGAAGGTCAGATTTCAATTCTGTTTCCTATTTGTCATTCCTGATTACCTGCTGCTTCTGTCTATCCACTCAGAATTGATTATTTGTGGGTTGAGGGAACCTTGCAGAGGGAAATCCTAACTTGAGTGCAATCTTTCCTAAAATCAAAAAGTGCTCCTATTCCCTGGTGTTTTGTAGATGTCAATAGAAGGTTAAACTAAGTGCATTGCTTACATTCCTATTATCACCACCCCATTGGTGATTGCTGCCCCATATTAAAAAGTGTATGATTTCTTTTGATTTTTAAATAAATATTGCATTTGACCAACCAGCCTGGTGCATGGTCCATTGTGACCCGGGGTATTTGAAAATGGGGTGTGATGAGTGGTGTACCATCTCAATATTGAATCTAACATAAAAATGAGCATTTCAGTTGTGCGCTGTATACTAGGCCGAGACTAGGGTGTGCATCGCCTGATTGAAATCCTTAGCAAAAGTCACTTGGAGGGAGGAAAATTAAGTGGTCAGTGCAACATGAGCTTAGTTCAAGATTCTAGAGACGGTTTCTTCGCTTGGCAAGTCTTTTAAGTCCAAAAATGCAACCCTAGCTAATGGGAGAAGGCTTGAAATCTTGACGAACGGTGAATAATGAAGAGTTCTGGCAGATTTCTTCCAGTGTCTAAAGGTATTGAAGCAGCAAGTTAACTAACAAAGGAGACTAAGCAACAAACTTGTAAAGGGGACACAAGCAGCAGCTTGGGTTAGAGCTAAGAAGGGAGTTGCCCTGCACACATCTAAGTGCACTTCCAATGCTCTGGAGTGACTTCTCAGAATCGGGTAAGCAATACCTTTTTCCCACAGTACCTTGAGTTTGAAGAAAGTGTTTGTGTTGGCTACTCCGCGATGTGGCAGCTCTAGGCCCGACCTCAGGATTCCTTGGTCTGGTGAGGAAAGGCAGGACAATGGATTTACCCAGGAACAAGGAAAAAGTCACCAAGTCCAGCAAAAAGTTCTGGGGTTCTAACAGGTGAGGAAGATTTGGCACATAAATGATTTCCTTCAGGGCCTCGCCCATAAACTTGAATCATGTCCGATGTTCTCTTCAACCATACTGTAGTCTTATTGGCCTTTGTAATCGCCCCTTCATTATAAATGATCTAAAGGTAGTCCAAATGTATTACCCATGCAGTCAGTTGCAGAAAGTTTTGGATGAGCTTTTTTCCCGCAGCAGTCTAGAGGGGTGGGCCTGTGGCATGACTTTCAGAAACCTCTTGGTTCACTCTGCGGATTTGGTGTCTTTTCAGCAGCACCAACAAAGAACACTGATTGCCCGGTCAGTCTTCTTTGCTTCCTACAGTCCCACACTCTGGTGAGGGGGTCTGGTGAGTTGCATCTGATCTCTGGAGTGGCCTTATGGGCTCAACACAGATTTGGATGCATTCAGCCTTTCGACGATGTACTCAAAATGGGCAGCAGGCTTCTGCAGCTCTTAAAACTCCTAGGACCACATGATATTGCTTGTTTCAAAGCTTGTCTTGGGACTGGTTGTTCCCACCAGGCTAAGGGAAGGAGTCCTCTTAGGAGATCCTCAGTCACATAGGTAATGGGGTCAGGACACAAGTGGTCGCTTCACGATCTTGCAAAGGTTCTGCAGGCATATCTGCTAGTCTTCTTTTTCAATTACCGGTTTCCTGTGGTCTACTTGCTTTACACTTGTTAGGGAGAATTCTCTGTTTAGGCTGAATTTCCTAACCTAGTGAGTCCCCCAGCAGCTTTGCTGGATTTTTGGGGTTTATTTTTTTTCTCCTGCCAAGAGTGAGATTCTTTTACCCTCGCTCTTGGACATGATTTGAGTGTGTCTCTTACTCCATAGGGCTTCATGTATTTTTGTGATGTGTTACACAGCACCCTCAGTGCAGTAACACCGGGGTGTCATAGTGACCCCCCCCCAGTATAGACTCCATACCCTGGGACTGACTACTGTCTCCCAGGGCATGTAAAGTCACCATTGACTTTACTAGTCTCAAATTCTGAACAGAACCAGTACAAACCATCATATTGTGGACGTACTGGCCGGGGCAATTCGATTGCCACGGGGTCTGTTAGTCGAGGGGGCACGTCTCCGTGCCCCCTGATCGAGTTTTGGCTGGTGGCAGTGGATACTACTTTTTATATTCGACCGCAAATAGATCTATGGGATTTCCCATTGTTCGAGGCTACCAACTTTAATTATTTAATTCCTATAGCCTCGAACATACCGCCGGTTTATTTAATTAATATTAATTCTCCGGTTGGTATTTTTTGCCAGAACTCGGTTCTAAAATGTTCGCTTCTGTGACTCCAACCCAAGTTGAGCCCTTTGTTCCACTATTTTGGCGGGCTTCTCCACAGAAGCCCTCCAAAGTGGTGCCGCTCTGTCTGGGGTACTTAGGAGGGGCGGAGGGGGATTTAGGCACCCTGGACTGAGTTGCCTAGGCAACTCAAGTCGCACTCCATCCTGATTGGCCCAAGTGGTGAGCCGGCCGGCTCACCACTTAGCATGTTTGAATGACAGCTAGGCTGAGTGAATGGGGGTTTTCTGCATAAAAGCAGGGCTTTGGGGACTGGAACTTGAGAAGTCGCTACAGGATCCAAGAATCCGACGAGGGAGAAGCTGAGCCGACCTGCTACGACGACACCACCGGTGGAGCCCTGCTGAACCGTCTCACCACTTTTCCCAACGACAGAGGAGATCTCCAGCCCGGAGAGTCTTCTTCCTTCGACTGGTGGGGATAACCAGTCTGCTTCCTTTTTCGCTTCCTGGAGCATCTTGTGGCCGCCTTGCCTGTGCCAAGCACCCCGGCAACCGGGATACCACGTTTTACCACTACCGCAAATCAAAGGGTAGTACCTTTAACCGGAAAACTCTGCGGCTGGTTTCTTCCCTGGCAGTGCAACGACCTTCATCTTTCCTCCACGTCGAGATCTTCTCTTCCTCTGGACGACGCCGCGACTTGCACCCACTGTCAGGAACAACTGCCCCCGCTGGAGGATCCTTTCCACATAAGGTACCGTGTTCCGCTTGGCTTCCCTTGCAACCGACTGTACGGGTTAGATTTAGTCCCCGGCTTTCGACCCTGGGTTAGCCTGGGACACCCTGGCTAAACGTTTCTGAGCCTAACTAAAACCGTTCTGAACTCCCTGCAAGACTTTTTAAGCCTATTGTCATTGTGTGATCTTGGGTGCATTTGTGCCCTGCTCTCTCCAAGAGTGGGCCCGCCTATGGACTTTGGCTCACAAGTAACTTTTGACTTTCCTGCCTTGCTTAAGAGTTCCTAAGTATTAGTGTGGTGTATTTTCCTACATTCTGCCTTTTTCCCTCCCTTTTTCGTTAACTTATTGGAGTGCCATCTATAGTTAAGCGCTCACCTCTGTCTGGAAATAAGTGATGCTAACTAAGACTTGTCTGATAAGGAATAAGGAGTATATATATAATAGTAACTGTGTTTAGAGTGAATTACAATAATAGTGCTGGAGTGTTTCAATACGTGTGTTTTTAAATAAATAATTATATACCTTGATACCAAAGCTCTGGTCAGTGCTATTGTATCTGAGTGCCTATTTTGTATACTTTGCATACTGCCTAACTCTTCTTGAGGGAAGTCTGACTGCTCAGCCACAGCTACCAGGTAAATCTGGGTGGTACAGACTGCTACCAAGTGGGTTTACTGCCAACACCTGTAGTCCTAAATCTTTTGCAGTGGTCCCCAAGGGAACTGCACAGGTTTCTGCCTAACAACACTCAAGAAGTCTCACCTTTTATACAGTTGCAGCACACCCTCCTCTGCAATCTCGCTCAGCATTTTACAGAAAGGGGGCATTTGGTGGTCCAATCATGACAGCCAGAGCCCCTGTGGGAGCTGGTCCTATTCAGGCACTCTGGCAGACAAAGGACAGGTGGGTGGAAGACTCCTCCCCCACTTTCTGCCTGCTCAGACACTCTGGAGCCTAGGCGGGGATACCAACTGGTTCCCGCCAAAGGCAAAACACACACACAGTCCTCCCCCTTCCAGAATTGTAGAGGGTAGGGCTAACAAAGAACAACCACACTAGTAATGGCAAAAAAGGAAGGGAGGTACTTGAGTGCCCCTATTGTGCACTACCGAGGCTATGGACATAGTCTGCTGTATAAAAAATACACAATAGTTGGTTGAACACATCCACTGCCACCGGCCATAACTAGGTAAATGTCTGTGACAAAAAGTCACAGGAGCAGAGAGACGGGGGAAAATAGGTATCCCTTGGCACTCCAGTGAAGGTGGGGGATGCCAATCTCTCAGACTATAGAGTTTTGGGAGAGATACTAAGTATCTCTCGATCCTTGAGGACTGTAGTTAATTCAAGAATATAGGAAATAAATTCTTAGAGGACCCAAAAGGTCCCCAGCAACACTGTCCACGAGCAGCTGTGTGCTGCAGTAGTACACCACAAATGCCTTTAAGAGCTATGGAGCAGACTCCATAGTACAGGTAGAATACAAAGAATAGAGTTCCAAAAGACAGACCCCATAAGAATGAATGAGTGGAGAGAGGCTCCACTCATTCATGATTAAAAGAAAAAGGTCCGGAAGACAAGCCAAATTTGCTGGGGGTCTCACTAGGAGATGGCTAGGAGAGGGCATGAAGCACAATGATACATCTCCCTAACACTGGCCCCTTCAAAGGGCCACCTGAAAGAATCTTTCCCACCCATGTCTGGCCTGAGAGGGCCCCATCCCACTTCCTATTTTCACAACGAGGCGGTCACCGTCCGTTACTTCACGCACTGGTTAAGTGCCACCTCTTTGTTACGATGCTACAACACCCATTGCCCGTCACCCCCCCACCCCCCCCACCCCCACAGAGCCATAGCATCACTGGCACTCACGTGCCTGCATTAGTCACTCCCCAATACTTTCTGTGCACTGCTCCACTTTGGTGCCTTCCTTTGCAATCCTACTTGGCAGCCTCGAGGCCCGTTGACCGCTGCCTACATTCTGTGTATCACTGAGCTCCTGCAACCATCCTAATACCCTGCCTCACCTTTCTCTTGGTTACTATACGACCTTCATGTTCCACTGCACTTAACTTCACCTCTCCATCTAAGTGCCTCTGTAGCTCCTCCCTGCGAACTCTGACTGCCTAATCTGGCCTACTTATCTCCAGGATAGCAAAGCTGCAGGGCGTCGTCCTTCACTACAGCATGTGTTAACAGTAATTTTGCCTTTAAATGCTCTATTCCCCTGCTGCTTTTTGTTGCTCTGGTGGCTATCGGCCTGATTGGACTACTTAAGCCCTCCTACTGTAATTCTGCACCATGTGAAATGTGTGTTCTTTCTGTAGTGCTTTCACCCATACATAAACTGTTTTTCTGCTGCATTTTAGTGCCTTGCCTGAATAGAATTTAGATGTGCTTTTTAAATTCTTTGCATTCCACCTTGAGCCGGTATCCTCTAATCTCTGCATTCCAGCCCTTGTGTGCTGCCAAGCGCCTTGCGATCGCAGTAGTCGACACTGTTGGCCGATTCACCCCCACAATGATGGTCTATACCATCTGCATCATTATGTATTTCGATCATGATGCATTTGCAAGCACTATGTAACTAAACAAACCGCACTCGACCACATGCGGGCTATGTAACATGTATGTAACAAAGTCTGCGCAAGCACTTATGTAATCAAATAAGCATTCTTGTACAGTGCTGCGATGCCTGAGGGCAGTTGTGTGCTCTATAAATGCAAATAAATAAATATCGCTATCAAGGCCTTTTTGGGGTGCAGTCAATCCAGGAAGTACCAGGCCCTCTGACACCACAGGGTCTTAACTAGCAGCAGGTCATCTGACCCTGGTCTTCAGTCTAGCCCACACTGATGCGTCTTGACTCTCAGAGCCTTCGCACCCTCCTCCTCGTCACCTTTCTTAACCACAAATCCCCATCTCGGTTGTTTAGTGAGCTGAGGGGGAAGAGGGCTTGCTCTATAATTGTTCACCAGGCAGTAGATCGCTCATACGAGTCTCAGAGTCTTGTAGAGCACCAACCGCCATTGGATCCCTGCCCTTATCTTTGCCACTGCATCCCACCTCCTTCTTCCGTCGGCTGCACCGGATACTGGGCGTCCAGCTACTCCGTTTATGCTGCTCTACAGTAATTCAGATGTCACCTCCACTCCAACTTGATGCAGGGCTGTATTCTCGGGTTCGGGCACACAGCACCTATCCGGCTGATGGGCAATGGACGTTGAGAATTGCCATTTTTAGTGAGGCCCTGGAGATGGAGGGTGATTTCACGTCTGCTGTTGTCTGGTGGCCATCTTGGAATCCCTTATTGGGCTTTTAAATTAAACACTAAGCAACTAAAACATTTAGTTAAATATGGTCACACCAACACCCTTAGGCAAGATTGATTGCAGTACCGTGTGGGAGACTGCACCAGTCTTGTCCTCTTTGCAATAGTTAACCCAACCTTTGGTATAAGCATGTACTACACAAGTTGGTAGAGTGACTGAGCAGCTGTGCTTATTTTAAGAGGGGTCAATGTGAGCTGTAGGGTAATTATACAGAGATTCACAGTGACAAGTATCCAAATAAACACTTACACTCAGGTTTCTTGATTAAACAATTATTGATTTAATAGTCAGTTGAAAAAGCCTTCTTCAGAAGGGAGCACATATATGTAGCACAATAATATATTTTAAAAATACACACTCCGTTTCATTAAATCAGTAGATGACCATTTGGGATGGCACACAGATACTTCTTACACCCTGGGGTGACTTAAATAACTAGGACCCTGTGGATATTGATATCACTGGCACATTTAGAACAATACTGAGGTTGGTGTCCAAGGAAAAGGTTTTAGGGATTAAAACAATGATTAACAAATATTCTTAAGCAGGTAAGTACTTTTTGAACCCTCCAATGCAAAGTAAAATAACCCTTTCCTGAGGAACAGTTAAGCTCAAAGTCAGAGGTAAGAAGAGACTTTCAGGGAGCCAGGCCAGCCAATGTTGAGCAGAAGTCTAGGTGAGCTGAAGCACTTCTTGTAGGTAAGTAAAAGTCTTGCACAATGTTTTAGAAGTCTTTGTAGAAAATGAAATCCCTCTAGGGCCACAAGCTCGGAGTCTTGTGACGGGCAAATCTGCATGCAACTCTGCAAAAGCAACCAAGACAAGTCTCAACTGAGAACTAGCAAGGCTACACAACGAGGTAGGTCCCCTTAGTTTTACAGTACTTTTGATTTGAAGAAATTGGTTCCAGCTGGCTTCTGTTCCTGTGCAGGTCTGCAGATCCTGTTGTTCCTGGGTCTCACCTGAACGAGTGTACCCTTACTTGTTCTGTTTTAAACCACAGAGATTTAAGGTGGACAGGTATAATTAGTCACTAGACCTGTCCACTAAACTGTTTTTGAAAAGAGAATAGGTTTCTTGATTCTAGAAATTATATGGATGAGTCAACCGCTAAATGCATGTCACCACCCACTGCATAGTTGTACAGGGTGCTTCTAGAAAGTGTTTCTAAGCACAAAATGAAAAAACTATGATTCAACAAAAGATTTGTAAAAAAGTGCAATCATGTATTTACAACACTTAATATAACAATAAAGGGAAACCATTTTTTCACATAGTACTTTTGAAGTGATCAACAGAATTACAAATGGAATGTTAAAGAAATTGCATATAACAAAACAAAAAGACAATACTTCGTAGTTAAATCACTAAAAAAGTGGTATTCTTAAAAAGGGCTTCAAATGCATGTGCAAAGTTCAACAAATCCATTACAACGTTGATCCCAATTTGGATACTTTAGTCATCCTTAGTATAGCAGAGTTATTCAATAAGAAAAGCAATGAATGCTGCAGGGTCATTAGATACAAGATATCTGATCTCTGGGTCTCAGTCGTGGGGACAAGAGGGAGGACGTCTGGGGACACCTGCACTACTAATGGAAGGTCGGCGGCAGCCATGGGAAAACTTCAGATCAGCAGCAGTTTGCGGTTTCAGTTCCTCGTGGCTCTCGCAAACAGCACCACTGTGGTTCTCTGATACCTTTATGGACTTTCTTCGCATCTGAGGTCCAGCACTCTGAGGTGGCTCAGGCTTGATCAGTCCTGCTTCATGGGAGCCCGGAGGATCTTCCTGTAGCTCGGGTCCGACTTAATTAGATTCTGGTGTTCCTCTCCCTGGCAGTCGGTTCCTGCAGCAGCAGTGGAAGAACAGCAAGCTCAGAGAGGATGTCCAGACAAGTTTGCTTTGGGGTTGATTGGTCCCACCAACCCAAGGGGATAATTGTCCGTTGCAGGGCTTCTTTAGTCGAGGTGAATTTGGAGCTTCAGCAATGCAGCAGGGCTTCACCGGGCAAACCAATGGTCCAGAAGTTGCAGCAAGCGTCTCTTCCAAGTTCTTCTTCGGATTAATTCGTCCAGTGGTCGACTCTGCCTTCCAAGCAAAAAGCCTTGCCTTGTATGCAGGTTTCTCCCATTAATTTGCAGCCTAGCTGTTACTCACACAGCAGGGAGGCTGTCCTCCAAGGACAGCCAGCCAATCACCTTTTTTATGTATTCCTGTAACCAAGGAGATTAAGCACAGGGAATTTTCCCTATCTCCCCCGCTTCCTGCCCTGCTAGACACCCTGGAGCCAGAGGCGGGCTTCACCAGTGAATCCTACCAAAGACAAAACGAGCAAAGGGACCAATCCTGGTTTGGCATGCAGAGTAAATCTCAAGAAGGACCTTTCCAACATGAAATAGTGAAAAAAGTAGACCGGGCCATTTTGACAAAATGGGCCCCAATGGGTGCCTTACTGCAGCTGCAATTGCAGGCCGCGGTAGAAACACACAATGGTAGGAAAAAGTAAACCACTGCCACCAGCCATTAACTGTTAAAAAGGTAATGTATAACAAATATTACATGAGAAACTAGACAAAGGGGATCCTAAGTAACCCCTCCAGCACCCTATTGTAAGACAGTGTGTGCTGGGTCGAGAGTCACTTCACTGTTCTTGGAAACAGCAGTTATCCAAGAGAAGATATTTAAACCAACTTCCCTGTGTCACTGCGCTGAAGGTGCTGTGTCACAGTGTAAAGATGATACCCATGGAGTTTGTCAGATTCCAAAGTCAAAAAGTCCAAACCACAGAAGAATACACAAGAGAGTGGGAAAAAGGTCTCTCTCCAGGTTAGAAATTAAGTCCTAAAGCCCATCAAAAAGAGCTGGGGGTCTTTAATGTAGAAGGGAATTAGCACATTTCTGAGAATTCTCCCTAACAAACACTAATGTAACTGATATATACTTTCACTCTTAGGAATAATAGAATAGCATTATTCTGTAACTAGTGAAACAATTAACTACTGAATGTACATTTTGATTGTTTCAAATGTATAAATATCATGGTGATCAATCATACAAAAAATATATTTAAATTTAGCCTATTTTCATGGATTGAATGCTGTACAACTTCATGTAAAGAAGAGTGGGGGTGAGAAAGAGGAGAGCTGTTGGAAGTTTAAGTAATGTAACTCAAATTCTTGAGTTTCCTACATGATGGACCAATGTTACTTCTGTCATGTCTAGAGTAGCGGAGTGGGCCAAACTACGGATTTGCTGCCAGTGACAAATCGCTTTGTCCTGATATCACTCCACATCAACTTTCCATATGCAAGGTTGTTTTACAAATATTATTTGAAATCCCTAGTTTGGGATGGTAGTTGCATGGAGCTTGTTTCAAAGCACATGTAGTTCCAAATTAATATAAGAATTGTTGCTGGATCCCAGATTTGATAAATATCAAATTTGTGTGGCTAATGTTTTGGACTAATTGATCCTTTTTATTGTGAGTGCAAGCTCTGAGCTCTACCCTGCCTAAGTTGCTTGGCCCTTTTCTCCAACAGGATTTATTGCAATGCCAGTGGAAAGGTTTCTGATAATTTTTCATAACTCAATGATTAATGTAAACTGAGGATTATAGGTCGTGTGCTAAATATCTCATTTTAAATGTGCCTGTTAGTTTGGCCAACAGATGATTGAAAGCCTAGATTTGTGATTTGTGTACCATCACCAACCCTGTCAAAAGGCTAAACAGGGCCAGTAACTCTTATATTTAAAACAAGTGGCCTAAGGCAGCCTTTGAATTTGTTTTTTGTTTGCCAGTTGAGTGCACATTGATTGCAAATATGGAATAACTCCTACCTTGTCTTTACATTTTGAACCTTTACATTTTGAACCTAATTTTGTCTCCTAATTAGAATGCAAATATCGAGGTTGCCTTGACAGAGAGGACGTTGTTGGGATTTCTCCTTGCAAAGATTCACAAGATTGACCCGGATGTGATTGTGGTAAGTGATTTGCTCAATTTGTGGGAATGGCAGGGATACTGTTATTGAGATAATCCTTCATACACTGCTTTAGGGTTCATTTTATTTTTATTTTTAAATTAGTCATCTCCCCAATTGTACCAAATTTCTTTTCACAAAATGTGATGTATCTGCACAAATCATATTTTGTGTTTATGCTTTATTATGTCTTTCAGTAAAAGACTATGATTGGCGATAGGGAAACCATTTTCTCAAGGCCCATTTTCCTACATATTTTTGTGCCTTTGGTTGTGGAAGATAGGTTAATGGCAGTTGGTAGACGTCAACCAATTCCTTGTGTACATAGATTATTTTGCGTACTAGCGTACCAATAGAAAATAGCTAGACTTTAAAAATAGTTCAACTCTGTATAGAATAAGTCATTGGTATTGTCTTACCCAATACACCATTGTAGCTGGAAACTTTGTGTATTGTTACCTTGTATTGAAGGAAATTCTCATTAATAAACTGCTGTGGCACACCAGGTTTTATGCAAAGTTTGGTAAACTAGTTTGTTTGTTCCATTTTAATTAAGGTACTTTCCTTTCTTTTGTGAACAGGGCCATGATATTTATGGGTTTGATCTTGAAGTCCTGCTGCAGAGGATCAATGTGTGCAAAGTTCCTCACTGGTCCAAGATTGGGCGCCTCAGAAGATCAATCATGCCAAAGCTTGGGGTAAAATGCAAATGTTGTCTTGGTTGCAGTTTGTAATCTGAAGGTCAGGTCTGATGCTTGCTGCTCACATCTTTTGCACAGAAGTGTATTACTAAGGTTTCTTTCAACACAATTTCTTTTTTGTTTTATTGCAAATGTCCCTGCTAGTTTATAATGGTATTGGCCAAGATTTTCCATGTAGGTAGGTAGATTACTCTGAGAAGTCAGCAGACTTGCCTGAATTCGCTCTTTTCTCACCAGGAAGGCATTGCATTGAATGTTTCTAGTATTGCCTGTAGTCACAGATGGCCCAATGACTAATCTGAGTTTTGGGGATGGTTCAATGGTTGTTGTTTGATCCAGCAGGGCTTTGGGCTGTCCCTCTCATCCAGAAATGCACATCCTCCCTACATAAGGCATCTTTAACCCCAGGCTAGTAGGTACCGAATATGGACCCCTACTGTCTACGATCTTACTTCTGCTAAGTGTGAATACATAATCTAGTTTATTACCTCCCTCAGGGACCTTGTGTCTATCCACTGAATAGTGTAGAGTCAGTATGCCTCCTTCCTTTCACGTCCACACTCGCACACTTTTCACGCTGTTCCCTTCATCCTTCTCTCCTTACCCCAACTCCACCCACCTACTTCTCCTTTGTCTTCCCTCTGTCACTATGACGTCTCACTGTTGATATAGATTCCTAGAATTTGGCCCGGTGGGCCGATTTTAGGAGCCCACCCTAGTTATATGGAACAGGGAACTCAGAGGTTAGCCAAATCCCAATCAAGGTAGCAATGGAGAGCTGTCAAGGCTATTCTTAGGAGAGAATGAGTAGTGGGGTCATGGGCCCTCAGAGTTCCCACAATATAATGCACACACAATTCAATTTAGGCAGGCAAGTATAAAAAATGGTCACACACTCACTCACTCACTCACACACTCACTCACTCACTCACTCACTCACTCACTCACTCACTCACTCACACACTCACACACTCACACACTCACACACTCACACACTCACACACTCACACACTCACACACTCACACACTCACACACTCACACACTCACACACTCACACTTCCTCTCTCACTTCCTCTCTCACTTCCTCTCTCACTTCCTCTCTCACTTCCTCTCTCACTTCCTCTCTCACTTCCTCTCTCACTTCCTCTCTCACTTCCTCTCTCACTTCCTCTCTCACTTCCTCTCTCACTTCCTCTCTCACTTCCTCTCTCACTCTTGGATTCCTCATCTATGATCCTATCCCCAGTGCAGGTTTTCACAGAAACCTTTCTGCCACTCGGAGGCACAGCACGTCTCTGCGTCGGCACTTTCCAATGCCTCTAGGTGCCCTGGGCCAGTATATATTGAGGCGTTGCTCCCCGTAACCTCAGTTCCTTTTTTATGGGTTCTCTGTTCACTTATTGGAATCTGTTCGCTTACTAAAAATAATTTCTATACAGCATGCCGACTGTTGAAGGTCTCCGGATTCAAGCCATGTGTGGATTGTGGCTGGCACATGTCTGTATCCAGTGGATAGACGTACTGTCTGATTCACTCTCGTTCCCGCCAAGTCCATACAAGTTTAAGATTGCGGATTGTGCCTGTTCATGCACTTGAAGCCCCTCCTGGAAAGAGCGCCAAAACTCTTCACCTTCGTCCATAAGGCGAAGAGTGTAGAGCAGCGATCTCATTGAATGTCGCATGATGCAGAGCGCTGTCCCAAAAAAAAACGGCTCAGTGCAGAGTATGAAAAGGACAAAAGGTGGCACTGGAAGAGGTCCAACACCCGTCCCTGACCCCCACCCCATCCCCCTGATTGGCTCCTCGCACAGTCTCTCTTCTTCATCCTTTAAGAGGAGCCACAGCTTCATGGAGTTTCCTGTACGGCAGGTAAAAGTCCCTTTTCCCCCACCCACACCTCCACTAAAGAGGATTGCGAGGCATTTCACCTAAAGATGGACTTCTTTGACATGGCGCCTTTGACTTCAGTCGGGGCGCTGACTGGTCCCCCTGTGTCTGTTGAGACTGGCAGGGCACCCGTTGGACTTAACTCCTGCCCACCCGTTTGGGCTTGGCCCTGGATCCATTGATGAACAAAGTGTCCAAGCGCTGGATGACCCTAAGGGCACTGCAGTCTCGACATCGACACCCTCTGCGCCGATCGCCGGTATTGTTGAAGATCCCTGGGATTACGCTCCCCTCCCAAGAGACTCCATGTCCAATATGTACTCAATCTATTAAGTGGAAGGTGATCAGGTACCATTCAGATTGGAACCCATGGTGTCCAGGGAGGAGAAAGATTTCCCTGAATTCTATGGGGACGGTGAGGATGGGATTGGGCTATTTGAGGACCTGCGGGTTGCCAGTGACCTGGACACGCCCACAGAGATGGATATCTTGTTAGCTCCCACTCAAAGCAAGCCTCATGCTGGTTTTCAGCAGATAATGGTCAAGGTAGCTGAGACCTTGGGCTATACGCGATTTTTTTGAAAATATTTTACCTAATGGTGAAGTGATACTTTATTTAACCTAAAAACAAAAATCACTTTTTACTTTCTCCTTTTTTTCATAATGCGGGGGATACCCGCCTGAAGCTCCCCTTACCCCTCTCTACCCTAACTTATACCCTTACCCCACACCCCGTCTATTGTGCACTATACATATACCACATTACCTACCATTTTCGGCCAGATAAATTCGGTCACTTCTCCTTAGGTGAAATTGTATTCAGTGAAATCGTTGGCAACAGTGACCTTGGGGCTTTCTGCTCCATCCAGATCGAAGATCCAGTATGAGCATTGTGATATCCTGGATGATGCGCCCTAGGAAGTAGTCGCTGCTGCCCTTCAATGTTTCAAGGTGGTAGTAGTGGCACCTGTAACAGAAGTTTGGGAGAAACTTGCTGCTACTGTGACAATTGACTGGGATGTGGCGAGGAAATGCTGCCTGGCGTTATCTGATCTGGCGTTTCTATCCTCTCCTGAAAGCTTGGTGGTTCAGGTTGCGATGGTGAACCTAAAAAAACCTTCACTTTCCCTTCCTTCCCTCCAGATGGGGAAAACAAGAGACTTGACGATTGGGGCAATAAGATGTTCGGCAGCCTTGTCCTACGTTATGCTCTTCTCCATCACCTCTTTGTTTTTGCTATGTCACCCCGAGTGGGACGGGTATGCCCAGACGTGGGTCAGGTGCCTGCTGAGCCTAGAGACCCAAGCTACTCCTCACTGATGAGGCCCAACAATGCTGAAACATGTTTGGGGATGCTTGGGGTCTCGTGCAGAAGGGATGTGACCTAGCAGTTTGGGCTGGACCGTCCCTTTTGGGGTGGGGCTACGCCTGATTTGCATATGGTCTTTCCCCTCTGTAATGGCTTGGCAGGCGAAGAACGATGGTCTGGAGGGTTGCCCAGAGCAATGCCAGAGGTTAAGATTCATTCTAAATCTTCCAGCCATCACCTCTTTGTTTTTGCTACGTTGTGCTCTTGCCAAATTCTTTCTGCCTATGGTCTGTGGTGGCAGGAGCGGCCGGGCGCATATCCCTGAAGGAGAGATGTCGGATGGTTTCCAGGCCCTGGACAGATTTTACAGTCGGCTTGTACACCGCTGATTGTGTTGGCATGTCCATGGCTATAGGGATGGTACTTGGGAGTCACTCATGGTTGAGAATGCCTGGTTTTGCAGCAGATGTGCAGGCCAGGCTGCTGGGTATGCCTTTTGATGACCAGAACCTGTTTGACTCAAAGGCAGACAGCACCCTCCAGAAGGTGCAGTCGTCGAAGGGTACGGTTAAGTCCTTGTAGATAGCGGTGCAACAGCCCTCCACACACAGCCTGCCACTGCTGAAGATATATTTTTGTCCCTTCCCAGCCTATGCTGCTAGAGGCTGTGGTCAGGCCTGTGATGAATCTGGTGGACTCATCACGGTTTGCCGTTGATTACCTCCTCCCTTGTGGCCAGAGGATGGCAGCTGCTACCTGATCCTGACCCTGGGGGCGGCTGTATGAGGGAGGGTCACATGCTGAGGGGGGGGACGAACCTCCAGGAGGGTATCCGGACCTCATCGGGTGAGACACGATATTCCCCTTTCAGGATGAAATCCCCATTTGCAACAATCTAATGGCCCATTGTGGTAGCTTCCCTCTTTTACCCATGGAGAGTAGTGAAAAGCTCTGGTCACATCCCAAAGGCCAACTCTCAACTATCAGGCTAGTTTGCCTTTAAAACCGATTGCAAATGTTTATATAGTATTCTCAAAAAGGGACTACTATTCCCACAATCGCTACAATGGGATGAGGAAGAGGTGCAGTGAGGTGAGGTGTAAGGATCAAAATCACCACTTCCCACTGTCAGTAGTCTAGTCTTTCTCCCAAATCATATTGGCCAGAGCCAATATAAAAATAAGAAATACTCAGGAAGTGTGAGAGGTCCCTGGAGGACCAGTCTCTCGGAATCATTTGCTGAAGAAAGAAGGGCTGAAAACTGCAGTGCCTAAAGGGGGAACATTTGCTTCCCAACTGCCTGTGGCGAGCTGGAAAGCACTGGAGGTGTCAAAGAATCCAGCACACCTCCCTCCAGGAGGAAGGGCAACATGCCTGGGCATCAGCAGAGTGCCCCAGCCCAGGTGACACTGCAGTATCCCTCACGAGTGTGTGGGGCTGGAACCAGGGATATTTTGTTGTATTACCCTTCTGGGGTGAGACCTGGTGAAGTTGATGGTAACAAGACCAAAGAACTGTGCTGGCGAGAGAGGGCTTGTCCTCTCTATTGCAAAGGTTAGAGGTGGCTCGGGAAGCTCAGACGGCGCATCTCACATGAAGGCGTGTAGACGCAGACGTTGGTGGCATGAGTTGGAGTGGTGGTGCCAAGGGGCTCGGCAGCAAAGAGGGCACGAATCGTTGCGAGAGCAAGCAGGCCCACAAACGCCAAGAACCACAAGACTGTTCCTGGGCGCTTGGCAGCTTGAGGAAGCAGCGTTACCCTTAGCGAAACCTAAAGGGCAGCAGGCAGGAGCAGAGTCGCAGGAGAAGCCAGAGAGACGTCAAGGCAATCTAGAGTGGAAAGCAAGCGGCAGAGCTGCGCCATGTAAGCGTGATGGGGACCGAAGACGCCAGGAAGAACCAGTGAGCCAGCCCAAGCTAAGTGGGGACCCCAGGGCGTTTCGGCAACCACGCCAAACACAATTTGAACTTTGTAACACTGTGAAACCTGAAAAGATGAGATTGTTTGTAAATCAAATGGGTATAATACCAGTGCAATCCCTAAGAATGAGTACATGAGATGCTGATATGGGTAAAACCGAAAGTGTACATTGAAAACATTTAAAACACTGACTCAAGGAAGAGGATACCGAATTGTGAATGTAAAGAGACTGTTGCTCCGAAATGGAAACGAGAAGTCCTGGCAGGCAAGTAAACCAGGCAAAGTGCAAGCATATGAAAAGTCCTACCAGGAGAGTATACCAGGCAAATTGTAAACCTTCAGGGAAGTCCCAAGAAAGGACAGTGTGTGGTTGAAAAAAGAAGGAACTTGTAAGGAAACCGCAAGGTTGAACAGTGTTGTATCTAGTAGGATTATTGCTGGCCAAGGAGATAACCAAAGAACTATTAGAAACAGAAACCGTGTCATTCCATTTGAAATATCCAGAGGAAGGGAACCACTCTCTTGAACCAAGGTACTGTTACCTTAGAAAACTTTTGTTTTGGATCTATTATATTTTCATGTATCAACATGTTTTACAAATACCATGTTGAAGATATTTCCCATATCACTT
Organism: Ambystoma mexicanum; assembly: GCF_040938575.1. Classification (NCBI taxonomy): domain Eukaryota; kingdom Metazoa; phylum Chordata; class Amphibia; order Caudata; family Ambystomatidae; genus Ambystoma; species Ambystoma mexicanum. Next base: position 953,702,646 of record NC_090939.1, read on the forward strand.
TATTATTTTGTTTATAGTGTGAGGGTCAGGATAAAACATTTGGACACATGGACGGCTTTTGATTTCTGACATCCTGACAAAGACAGACCCTTAGCTTTTGGTTATAGGTAGGGAAATTACTCTTCGAGCAGGGTCAGAGCGTTATTACCCCAACCAGTTTGTTAGTAAATCTTTAACCAAAAACATGCCCACTTTGTGTCTTGCTTTCATTTCTGACCCCACACAGGCCTCTCCGGGAAGGCTGCAAGGCAGACTCCTCTTGAGGAGCATGGGTAGAGGAGGAGGTGCAGCTGTGCCCATGTAACAGCCAGAAGACCAGGAACAACCCAGGAAACATGGGACTCCAGGGGAACATCGAGCCCATAACCCCGGAGGAGGGGCCCGCAGGAACTACTGTGGCGGACGACAGGGAAACAGAAAACGAGCCTGAAAAAATGGGCCGGATGGGGCCACAGGAGGAAGCCAGTCCTCGTGGTCGGAGGCAGACATAGGCGCCGACCGTGAAATGTGTTACCTGGGTTCAGGTCATAGCGACCCACAATCACGACGGGTTGCAATTCCAAGGTGGAGGGCTAACCCCTGCCCTGGAGGCATGTTACACCTAAGCCGCAGAGACCGCGGCGCGAACGCTCAGCCAGAGCGAGTAACGGGAATTCTTTCTTCTTGCAGAATCGTTCATATCAATGGGCTTATGAGGATTAACCCGAGGTTTCAGCCTTACCCTCTCAGAAGACCTAAAAGAATATCAACCAGTGCTGAACTAAGAGAGCTGAAACTCCTGATTTATTTCTTTCATTTTGTTCTCAAGTCAATAAAGGCTGTCCTTTGTTCAATTTACCTGCCTAGTCTAAGTGGTCACACAAAATTTAGTGGCAGCGGTGGGATTGTAAAACTCCATGGAGGCCCTCATCAAAGCCCTCACAGATGGACAGCAACAACTCCAGCAGTCGTTGCAGGTGCAGACCCACCAGGCTCAGGTGGACAGACAGGCTTTACAGCAGGCATTACAGCTGCAAGCGGCCAACCAAGATGTTATTAAACAGATCCCCGAAACGATGACCGCTACCAGAAGGGCTTCCATAGCTCCTACCAATGTGCTGCAGACGTTCCAGCCAGGAGAAGACCCAGGGTATTTCTTTACCAACTTTGAACGGGTGGCAAGAAATTCCCAGTGGAAAAATGGGGCCACTTCATCGCTCCCCTCTTGACTGGATCCATGCAAGGAGCCTATCAGGCTGCTAATCCTGCAGGCGATGCCACATATGCAGATATTAAGAAAACCATACTGGAAAGGATGGGGGTGGAGGTGGAAGCCTACAGGGCTAGGCTGAGAGAGACACGCCTATGAAATGGTGAGACACCCAGCAAACTGTATTATAGAATCCATGACTTGAGTGATAAATGGCTAAAGCCAACTGCCAGCACTGTTCAAGAAATCATGGACAAAGTCAAACTAGAACAGTTTGTAGACGCCCTACCAACTGCTATGCAATGGTGGGTACGTCAACACCACAGACCCACTCTGTCGGAAGCTATTGACATTGCTACGGCCTTCCAAAAGGCCGGTCCAACCCGGTTGGCCGTCCATAAACCCGCACTTCGAGGAACTCCGGTCCCGGATGTCAGGAATAGTCGCCCGGAAACACGCACAACAGCCTGCCCCTCCCCCCCCCTAACAAGCAACCCCAGTCCTTTGACTGCGGTGAATGGGGGCATATAGCTCGGTTCTGCACAAGAAAACCTAAACCCGAGCCGAAGGAAATTGGGTGTACCGAGTCCAGAGAATTCCGGCGAAGACGGGAACCATATCTAGTGGAAGTCCGAGTAGATGGCACTCCAATACAAGGTCGTCTTGACTCCGGAAGTGAACAAACAGCCATAAAACCGGAAGTAAGTGGGGGTGAAGGGGCGGGAAGACAACCAATACAAAATGTGTACATGGGGACACTAAATAGTATCCTTCTAAGGATGTAGACCTAGAAGTTAATGGGGTGAATTCCAGAATGAGAGTTGCCATAATGCCACACTTGCCAATCCAGGTGTTATTGGGGACTGACTTACCGACCTTTGGGTAATGTGTTAATGAAGCTGAGTGGTTAAGATCAGCACCCTATGCACATGGCAAGCTTGAACCTAGAGAGCACAAGCATATAAAGAAGACACAGAAAGAGGTGAGAGAAGCTAAACAGCAATGGGAAGAAAGAAACAGATACATAGACTGGTTACCAGAAGACAGCATAAAGACCTTTCGAAGTGAATTGTTAACGGATCCAACTCTGAAGAATGCGAGAGAACAAGCCGTCCCGATCCAAGTAACTGGGACAAGATATCCATGGTTCAAAACAAAGAAAGGGCCGTTATATCGCATAACTAAGGATCCAAGTAGAGTGGAACCGGAACAATTACTGGTGCCTAAAAGTTATAGGCCAATTGTGCTAAGCTTAGCCCATGATGGTGTGGTTGGTGGACACGTTGGAAGGGAAAAAACCCAAGAGAAATTGTTAAAAAGGTTCTTTTTGCCAGGGGTATACAGAGAAGTGACAAAATACTGTGAAGAGTGCCCGATCTGTCAGAAGACAAGTCCACATAAACCTCAAAAAGCCCCTTTACAGCCAATGCCTCTTATAAAAGAACCATTTTCAAGAATGGCCATGGACACAAGTTCATATTGGTCATAGTGGACTATGCCACCAGATACCCGGAGGCCTTCCCGATGAGGGGTGTTCCTTGATCTGTTACTATTTTGTTATGCAATCCAACTCGTGAAAAAAATGGAACCAACTGTTGGCATACTTGTTGGGCACTGCAACTTTGTGTCTGGAGTAATGCAGAAAGTGTGCAAGCAATTATGTATCAAGCAGCTACATACATCCATACATCATCCTCAAACGGGTGGGCTAGTTCAGAGGTACAACCGAACCATCAAAATCATGCCCAAAAGAATAACAGCACCATCTGGAAAAGATTGGGACAGAGTGTTACCTGGTGTCTTGATGGTTCTCCGACATTCCCCAGTCATCTACAGGGTTCTCACCCTTTGAACTATTGTTCGGACATAAGCCAAAAACAATCCTTGACATAGCCAAGGAAGATTGGGAAGAAAAAGAGGAAGAAAAACCTCTTGCGGATTATGTCATTGAAATTAAGGAACACCTAACTAAACTTAGAGAGTTGGCCAATGAGAATTTGGGGAGAGCTCAGTTGTCACAAGCTATCTATTATAACCAGAACTCAAGGATGAGGACGTTTCAAGTAGGTGATAGTCTTGGTATTGTTGCCTAACTGCTCAAATAAAATGCTGGCTCAGTGGAGAGGACCGTATAAGATTACAGCTGTCTTGTGCCCAGTGAATTACCAGGTCGAACAACCCGACAGGAGGGAAAAACAGAACTATCACGCCAATCTGTTATAAAAATGGAAGGAAACCGGAAGGGAACTCCTAAGGGTAAACCAACTAGAGGTGACGAATACTGAATCTGCTTTCCAGGCGGTGAAATGGGGAATACAGCTTGACACCGAGAAAAGAAAGGAACTTGGACGTCACTGACAATCCTTGGAACAAGTGTTCTCTTACTATCCTCGGAAAACAACACTTGTAGAGCATGAGATTCACACAGACCCAACTCAAACAGTAGGAGTTACAGATTGCCTGAATGAAAAAGAGCAGACGTCCAAGCCCAGGTAGAAGAAATGTTAGGCCTGGGAGTAATCAAACCCTCCACCAGCCACTGGTCATCGCCAATCGTGTTAGTTCCTAAACCCAATAGCTCCATCAGGTTCTGTATGGATTACAGAAAACTCAACACCATATTCACCTTTCACGCCTACCCCATTCCTAGGATTGGTGAATTAATAGAGCAACTGAGTACAGCCCAGTATATCAGTACAATTGACCTAACCAAAGGTTATTGGCAGATACCCCTTCGAGAAGAAAAGTTGAAGACGGCGTTCTCTACTCCAACATGTTTATAGCAATTCACTGTGTTACCCTTTGGTTTACACGGCGCTCCACCGACTTTCCAGGCCTTAATGAATAAAGTATTGGCCCCACACACAACCTACAGTTCAGCATATCTGGATGATATTATCGTGTTTAGGCAAACTTGGACAGACCACATCGGACACTTGGTGAATGTTATATCCTCCCTGGGAAGGGCGGGACTACACATCAATCCTAAGAATCATTCTTGGTGCAAGGGAAACAAAGTATTTAGGTTACCTGTTAGGAGGTGGGGTTATTAAACCCCAGGTGGACAAAGTCTAGGCTATTACAAAGCTGCCCATGCCTAGCAACCGGAAACAAATAAGAGCGTTACTGGGATTCGTAGGCTATTATAGGAGGTTTATACCCATGTTCTCCACCATTGCCGGGCCCTTAATGGATGCCCTTAAGTCCACCTACAAGGGAAATGTGTTGCAAGATAACACGGCCAAAACTGCTTTCCAGACTCTGAAAGCTATCATTTCAACCATGCCAGTTTTAAAATGTCCAGACTTCGGAAAACCATATTTTGTCCAGACCGATGCATCTGGAACAGGATTGGGTGCCGTACTCTCACAGGGCACGGAAAATGACTTCACACCAGTTTCCTTTATCAGCAGAAAGCTCCTTCCACATGAGAAAGCATACTCCACATTGGAAAAAGAGTGTCTGGCCATCAAATGGGCCATTGAAACCTTACGATACTACCTTTTTGAAAGATCCTTCAGTCTTCACAGACCATGCACCCCTGCAATGGTTGGCCACGAACAAGGATTCAAATCAAAGAGTTCTCAGGTGGTTTCTTACGCTACAGGCGTTCTCCTTCAAGACGGTGCATAAGCCTGCCTCATTTCAGGTTGTTCCGGACTATCTGTCCCAGAGCATGGATCGGCCCGAGCGGCTCGATTCCTGGGGTGGTGTGTGTAACAGACAGAAGACCAGGAACAACCCAGGAAACATGGGACTCCAGGGGAACATCTAGCCCATAACCACAGGGGAGGGGCCCGCGGGAACTACTGTGGCGGACGACCATCCCCTCTTCAGCCCACCATCCCCTCTGCTCCCCATGGTTTAAAACCTCAGTGACAGTCAGTCACTCTACACCAGTGGGAGGGAGACTTTCCCTGTTTGGCTCAGAATGGTCTAGGACCACGTCTGGCGCATGGGCCTTGCAGGTTGTTCCTCAGGGTGATTGTCTACCATTCATTCAGTGACCCCTGGACCATGGGCCTCCGTCCTCCAACCTAAATCCGGACCCCATCCCCTTGGAGGACGTCTGTCAGCTTCTTTAAAAGAGCATGATGGAACTCTTACCATGCTCTGAATGTGGCAGGGGGTGGTACTCAACTTATTTTCCTGTGCCGAAGGTGGGTGGGGCTTCTGTCCTATTCTGGGTCTACAGCTGCTGAACTTGTTCCTTTGCAGTGACAAGTTCATCATGGTTACCCTAGCCCAGATACTGCACGCCCTTGAATTGCAGGACTTGTTGGTGTTACTAGACCTTCAGGCTGCCTATTTCCACGTTCTGATTCACCAGACACAGGAAGTACCTGAGGTTTGTGGTGTTCCAAAAGCATTAGCAGTTCAAGGTCCTGCTGTTCAGTCCCACCTTTGCAACCAGGGTTTTCACAAAGCTGTTTGCAGTGGTGGCAGTTTGTCTCCGGCGGTAGGGCATAGATATCTTTCCCTATTTGGACAACTTACTTGTCCAAGCTTGCTCACCAAGTCTAGTGTATGAGCATCTTCTCTGCACATGCATGCTTTTGCACAGCCTGGGGTTTTCCCTGAACTGCAAGTAAGGCACCGGTTTTGCCGTCTTAGTCTGATTCATCAGAGCAGTCTTGGAAACTCGCCTGGGCAGGATATTCCCGCCCGAATACCAAGTGGCAAACCTTTTTCATATGGTCCATGTCTTTCAGTCCCAGGAACGAGTTCTGGACTATGCCTTCTTGCGCCGTGCGCCTTATGTCTTCCAGCATCCTAGTGGTGCATGAGGCGAGGCTGTGGATGTGATCGCTTGAGTAGCTTCTCGGTGGGCAATGATTGTAGTTTCAGGGAATCATGTCAGACCTTCCACAGGTCCTTGACCGGCTGGCTCAGGAAGGAGTCTGGTGGGCCTTTGCGAGACAACTTGCTGAAGGGCACGTTGTTTCGCCAACCTTGGCCACTGTGTTTGACTGGTTGGGGCGCTTGCTTGTCAGATTTGACAGCGGACTGTTGTCTCCCGAAGAGTCTCAGTAACATATCAACTTGCTGGACCTGCTGCAATCCGGCTGTCCATAGTCACTTTTCTCCTCTTTCAAACGCAAAACTGTGCTGACGGACAAAACTATGGCCATGCACTATCTCCACAAACAGACGCAATGTGACACTGGTTTTGGGCTCTGGAGAACAGTGTCCAACGGCGGCTCATTTAGCCAGAAGAGTGGGAGCTCTGTCAGGAAGTTCTGGAGGAGATGGTCTCCTGTTGGGAGAACTCCTCAAGTGGACCTCTTGGCTTCAAGTGTCAACAGGCGAGTTGTTCTGCTCCATGCCACGGAGGGAGCTCTGAGGCAACCGCTGACTGTCGAGTGGACATTCAAACACATCTCTGCATTCCTGTCGATCCCAGCAATTTCATTGGTTCTAAGGAGAATTATGCCTGTTCAGAACCATGCTGGTTCTGATCGATCTGGGCCCAGAGAACGTGTTATCTGGAGCTGCTTGACATGGCCCTTCATGGCGCCTTCCGAGCAGAGTGGACTTGCTCACCCAGTCGAAGGGGCAGTTGCTCCACTTGATCCTCAGCAGCCTGAACCTTCACGCTTGGCTACTGAGAGGCTGAAATACAGGCAGTGGGACTTGTCTAGATGTACTCCTTTCAGCTTGTAGACCTGCCACGGAGTTAATCCTCCTTTATCCCCTGTGTTGGATTTTCTGCTGTCTTTGGCCCAAGCGGTACTGCAGATTGGGACTGTGAAGGATTACCTCAGTGCTATTTCAGTGTTCAAGCGGTCACCGGAACAGGGCTTGTTTTTCATAATGCCCACTTTTATGCAATTCTTGCGAAGCTTGTGTAACCAGTTTCTTCTCTGCCAGTTTGTGGTTCCTGCGTGGGATTTGAATTTAGTTTTAAATTTTCTTATGGGTTCTGCATTTGAGCCCCTTCATTACTATTCTATGATTTTCCTGGTTGCCATCACTTCCACGAGATGGGTGAGTGAGCTCCAAGCGTTGTCCGTTTTACCTGCCTGTTTTATTTCCTAAGAGAAGGTGACTTTGAAAGAGTCCTTCCTTTAGTGATCTCGGATTGCCAACTCTCCCAGAAGATCCAGCTTCTATGTTTTTTCCTCCGCCTCATTCTACCAAGGCAGAGGAACAATTCATCGGCTGGACACAGTGCGGACCCTTAAAATTCTACTCTCATACTAGAGAGGCTTAGAAAGATGACTAGCTTTCCGTTGGGTACGCTGATGCTCTTGCTGGGAGGGTGGTGACCAAACAGAACCTGTCAAGTTGTATAGTTCTCTGCATCTCAGAATGCTATGATCTTGGTGGGAAGGATGTGCCTGCGGGTCTCAGAGCTCATTCTACCAGAGAAGTGGCTGCAACCTCTGCCCTTCAAATGGGAGTCCCTGTCCTGGACATTTGCCAGGCGGCACCACTTGGATTCCCTTACAGGCCAGGATGTCTGTTTTAGTAGGGCAGTCCTCCAGAGTTTTCTGGTTTCGGTGGTGTCCTTGCTTCCCCCTTCTCCATATTACGTAATGCTTTGGGACTCTTATCATAGATGATAAATCTGTGGGAGCAAAGAATGCAGGGGGATTACATGGCAACACTGGACATGAAAGATGCATACTTTCATATTTCAATGTTGCCAGCGCACAGAGAATACCTAAGGTTCATGATAGAGTTCAAGCACTATCAGTTCAAGGTGCTCCCTTCGGCGTTGCCTGGGCACCAAGGGTGTTAACAATGCTACTGGCAGTAGCGGCAGCACACCTGCGCCGACTATCCATTCCGGTTTACCCTTGCATCGACGACTGGCTCATAACAGGGGAGTCCTACGAAACATGCCTATTGAACACTCAGAAGACAATAGACCTCTTATTCAGTCTGGGATTCTCCATCAACGAGAAGAAATCCAGCCTAAACCCCAGTCAAGTCAAAGAGTTTCTAGGGGCTCTAATTCGGACGAAAGACTGCCTCGTCTTCCCCTCCAACGAGAGGGTTCAAAACATGATGTTTCAGATCCCTCAATATCTAGCCAGTTGGGAAGTGACAGTATGCAAAGCCATGCGACTGTTAGGGATGATGGCGTCCTGCATTTACTTAGTTCCTCACATGCGTCTGCGTCCCATGCAAGAGTGGCTCAACAGCCAGTGGACAGTGGGAATATCTGGTAGTTGTCTTGCCAGCCCTCGTTCTCTCTGCAGTGTTGGTCGGGGGAAAACCTCTTGAAGGGGAAAATATTCACCACCCCTCCAGTAAAAGCCACTCTCACAACCGACGCATCACTCACGTGGTGGGGGGCTCATCTGCTCCAGCAGACGGCGCACGGCGTGTGGGCCACACAAGTAGCGTCCAACCACATAAATCTGTTGGAGCTACTGGCAGTATTCAAAGCACTGAAAACCTTTCAGACGTAGTTACAGGGCAAGACAGTTCTGATCTTGACAGACAGCACCACAGCAATGTACTACCTGAACAAACAAGGGGACACATTCTCCAGGGCTATCCAAGCTTTCCCAAAACATTTGGATATGGGCTCTCACACAGGATGTTCCTGTTGTCCCAAAACGTTTCAGGGGAACTCGATCTTCTGGCAGACGTGCTCAGCAGAGATTTCCCACTGCCCGTATGAATGGCGACTACACTAAGACATCGTTTCCAACTTTTTCGCAGAATGGGGTTTCCCAGGGATTGACTTGTTCACAACTCTGGAGAACGCTCAATGCCAAGATTACGCCTCCAGGTACCCCCAGAACCGCTCCAAGGGGAACAGGGTCTGGAGAACATGGTTAGGCAAATTTGTTTACAGAAACCGCCCCCCCACCCCGACTCCCATGCTCAACAAGATTGTGCACAAGATGCACCAGGAGCCAGTTGCCATGATACATACACCTGCTCGTACAACATGTCTCAGGACAGGAGAGAGACACTGCACCCTTGACCGCAGACTCTGAATTTAGCGGCCTGGCTCCTGAGGTCATAGAGTTCAGACACCTTCAACTCCTTCAGAGATGTATGGACATACTCAGGGAAGCGTGAAAACCCAACACCCGGTATTGCTATTCCAGTAAATGGAAACACTTTATCTGTGTAATGCCAACAGCGTCAATCCCATTGACTGTTCTCCTACTCGCATTGTATTGTGCCTGACCCACTTACTGGACTCAGGCCTGGTTTTTAATTCCCTTAAAGTTCACTTAGCTGCTCTCTCAGCCTACACTACGTCACAACAAAAGGTGTCATGGTGCAAAATACCAGTTATTAAGGCTTTCATGGAAGGGGTTAAAAGGATTCACCCCCCCCCATTTCTAACCCATCTCCCGGATGGGACTTAAATGTGGTTCTGACTAGACTCATGGGGGTCCCCCTTTGAACCTGTGCACAAGGCAAGTCTAAAAGACCTTACCTATAAGACCGCCTTCCCAGTGGTGATCACTTCTATTAGAAGGGTTAGTGAACTACAGGCCCTTTCAGTACTAGACACTTTCGTTACTGTCCACAGAGATAAGGTGGTTCTGCGCACTCACCCTCAATTTGCGCCTACATTTATTTCAAGTTCCACGTGAACCAGTCAATAGAACTGCCCACTTTCTTCCAGAACCCAACAATCTTGGCTGAAAGGAGCCTACACACGTTAAATGTGCGCAGGGCAGTCATGTTTTACCTGGAAAGAGCGAAACCACTGAGAAAGATGAACCAATTTTTCATTTCAGTGGCAGCGCAGAGAAGGGGATCCTGTCTCTAAGTCGGCTATCTCAAGGTGGATAGTCAGATGAATCACAATTTGTTTCTCTCTTGCTAAGAGAGAAATGCCCTTGAAGCCTAGAGCACATTCTACTCGAGGCACTGGGGCTTCCATAGCATTCATTGCAAATGTTCCCCTAGAGTATTTGCAAGGCGGAAACCTGGAGTTCTGTACACACCTTTACAAAACACTATTGCCTCGACACTCATTCTAGGTCTGATTCTCAGGTGGAACAGGCAGTACCAAGACATATTTTCACTACTGTTCCTTCTCACAACCCACCTCCAACTTCAGGTACTTCTTGCTAATCTATGCACAGCATGTGACTCGAAGCAGATTAACGAGCATCAGAAGACATGCATTACTCACCGTAATAGCATTTCTGATGATTGTATCTGCTTAGATTCACATGCGCCCACCCTTCCTCCCCTCTGAGGTGGAAGGAACATAGACGTCTTACTACTTTCTCTCTTTTAAATGTACTTGCTCACGTTAGCCTTGTGCTCCCTCATGGCAGAATAAATACAATCGGAGGGACCTTGACGCGTGAGGGATTTTGGCTACACTACACGTCACAATAGGGATAGTGTTACAGACATGCCTATGCTGACGTCTCCTTTCGATCCTCGAAAGACGAGATGCAATACTCTGCAGTTACCACTGGATGTCGGACCATATGTACAGCATGTGAATCTAACCAGATACAATCATCAGAAATGCTATTACGGTGAGTAATGCATCTCATATTCATACATTGCTGTCTATATTGAATTGTGCGCTTCTCTATGTGGACTCATTGTGGTCCTCTGACTCCACTCATTCTCTCATGAGAATTGCCTTGATGGCCCTCCATGTTTTCCTTGATTGGGTTTTGGCTAACCTTCGAGTTTCCCTGTTCACTATACGGCGGGTGACCTCTTAAAATCTGTCCACCAGGCCAGATTCTAGTAATCCATTTTAACAGGACTCACAGGCTGACTTTGACATGCAGCAATATATATGAATTACTGAATACCCTGGACTAGATAGACAGATATATTCACAGTGCAGTCAAAGACACAGGTGTAGATTCCTGGGATGTAGGAGGAACTGTGCTTCATGGCAATAATGTATACTACGCATGTACCATTACTCTGGACACATGGGTCGTAGGATGAAGAGTGGAGGACAATAGCCAATCTGGCTGACTCCCTTGGGCTACATGTAAAGAGCAATTGCATCCCTGTTCTGAGGCCCCTACAATGGTGACAACTGACTAATACAACGGTTCCGGCCATTTAGAACTAAGAAAATGAATTTGCCAATTGTAGCAGGAATTTTAGACCAGGCAGAAGAGTTTGTACACTTATAGTGTATGTCTTGGAGTATCCAGGACAACATTGGAAATCTGGTTTGATGAATTGGGAACTTTGTGTTCAGGCTGTGATTAACTTGAGCATTAGGAGCACCTTCCTTGGATGTTTCTTATTCCAGGTTTCGCCAAAATGTAATGCAAATTTAGCAGAACTCTAGGTCATGGAGTGGGCGATGAGGTGTCTTGTTACATATGAGTTTACAATTCTTGTGTTTGAGCATATTGTAGTCTCTGAGACAGTGGGTGTAAATGTATTTACTAAATAGAAGTTGGTAATTCATGTACTTAATTTGTATAATCAAGAGTGAAGCGGTTGGTGTGCTACAGGAATATGTGGAATCAATGTTTATAATTGGCAATCAAGAGGCTCCTTTGAATATGGCGGTCATTTTAATATGAACATGTATTGCGGTCCACCACCCACGTTGATGGACACGGATTAGGATGTGGTATAGGTAATCCCAAGTGTTGCGGTAACCAAGATGAAATTTATTTTTTAAAGGGTTGGCTTTTAATGTTCCTTGTGGAGAAGGGGAGGGAAACAGGTAAGGGTTGGTGTAAGAAATCGAACACACTGGGCAGATAAATGTTTGATAAATCCCTCCCGATTGGCCATTTTATTGTGTCAACCATGTACTGGCCAGTGCCAGTGTACATGCTATTTCTTATTCTCACAGAAGGTGACCATTTATTCTTGATATTGTCTGTCAAGGTTCCAATTGTAAGTGTGAGAGAGACAGAATTGAACACACAGTTGGCAAATAGAACGCTTAGCTGGGAACTGATCAATCCCGATGAGGGATTGGACACTTATGAAGATGGCATTTAAGCAGGTTTCAGACTGTCTGGAGCAAGCACTTTAATTTGAGTCACAAGTAGAGGGTTGTCACCAGTCATTAGGGAACACACTATGTTCGTAAGAGACCCAATTCAATGGGCGTGATGCGACTGTTAAATCATGGGTTAAGACTCACTAGAAAGGACCTATGACGCATTCTGAAAAACAGTTGGGATAACAGTCCATTGCAGTGAAAATTAAGCAGAATTGGCTGCTGAAAGCTGGAAAGAGGTAGAATAAGCTGTCCATTCAGAGACTCCTAGGTTCTAATGGTAAAAGGAACTGACCTAAAGACTAATGATCTGGAAACGAATGTATAAGCATGGTCGAGCGTTTTTCCAAAATATACCCAAGTACCTTCCTATATCACACCAATGCCCCCATAAATTGTACGACGCTAACAGAAGTGGACTGATGAATTCCCAGTAGATGTATGTAAACCCAATATGGATCTGTGGGGTCCATTGCACTCATCGATTTGCGTACTCAAAAGTTGTGATCTGGTGATTAAAAAAAATAAAAAAGAGGAGCACCTGTCTTAGTGAGGTTCTTTCCTCTAACCTTTCTCGCTTTACCTCCACCTCCTCTGCCTGTCACCAGATTGGTTGGCTAGCTATGAAACAAAGTGCTGAGTACACGTCTCATCTCCCAAACTATCAAATGGACTCCACCCAACATACTTATCTGCTCATTTCACTCCCTACTCTCCTGTTCGCCCGTTACGATCATCCTCGGCTCACGTCCTTGCCACCACTCGAGCCCTTTGTGCTCTTTTTCGTTTCCACTCCCCTTGCTCTGCTACTCTGGAATGCTCTTCCGATCCATTCTACTCCAACTCTACCACTATGTAAATTCAGTCTCAAAGCTTTCCTTTCTGAAAAACCTGCTTTCTGTCACACTATGCTACATCACTGTTTTTCCTCTCTCCCTACTTTTCATGGACAGCAGATTTCCGTCACCGCTCCATCCTTAATTCAGTGTGTCCTCCACCATCCCATCCTGTCATTGTGTCCTGTCCTAGTCCCTGGTTTGTTTCCACTTTCCACTGCAACATCTGGTCTTCAAGTTACATTCTCTCACCCCATTGTACAGTTCTCACTTTGGCGCCAAGCTCCTGTGTTACAAATGTTAAGCCCGCTTCTTCTGCAGCATGCTCACGTCTGCTTCCCTGCTCTTCAGGCTGCATATTCGCTATGATGTATGCCTTCTGCTAGTCGGGCATCTTGTTCAATTATACTCCTTTTTATTCTTGCTCCTAAGCATTCTCCTTTCGCTTCGGCTTGGCAGTGTATGCGACGCACTCCAGATTAGGAGAGCACATACATCCTGATGGAACGTAATCTGCGAGAAGTGCAGTTTTGGAAGCGAGGAAGACGGCGAAGCGGCAGCTCTTCCTCTCTGCCTGACAGCAATGAAGGCGGACAGGGGGCGCACAGGGATTTGGGGCAGGCATCCACGGTGGGCGACCAACACATTGTTCCCCCTCCCTAGGTTCTCCTCTGGACCAAAGGTCCCATGCCTCTGGCAAGCTTATTTTCAATTCTTACTTGACGCAAACATATTTACTACTTTGCGCAATTTCGAAGGTCCTTTTTAACATTATGCTTAGCTGTACGTCTGTGTTGGATGCGTTTAAAACTTGAAAATAGAATAGTACAGCCCTGTTGTGATTTTAATTTTGTTTGGCTTAAATCCGTATTTACAAAAGGTGCAGAGCCCCCGTGAAAGCGCAGGGAGCAATTAGAGATTGTAAATACCTTAATTTCTTTGTTGTCTGGTGGGGCCCAAATGCCTTCAGATGGCTGTGCATCTCCTGTGTCTTAACATGGCATTAAACAGCCTTTTTTCCTGCAATCCATTTAAACAGACGCCTAATTGACGGTTTCCTTGGTATTAGTACATCTGCTTTGTATAGCAAATACCATGCTTGGCCGTGTTAGTGAAGAAAAACCCAGATGTGTTTTTTTTTTTTTGTTTGTTTTTTTTTGTTGCTGTGTTCAGACGCCCCCTTTTCTCTTCCAATCGGGCTGAGGCTGAGCACCTCTGGGCAGTGTGCGTACCGTGTTCTGCCATCATTATATCACCCATTCTCTTATGTAGCTAGTATGCTATGTGCTCATTTCTGCATTATATGGACTTGGCCTGATATGCCAATTATTTCTGTTTCTAATGCAAACTTCCATATGTGTAAGATGGAGGTAGTCCATTCATGATTCCGAGACATGTATTTGAGAGTATTTAGTATTCCTTTTCTGTTGCCTTTTTTAGCAGATCAAGTTATGAGATATAAATCGCTTTAGTTCCTTGCATGCTACAGCCTCGATGGAATCTTGGAGGTGTGCAATACATGTCCCCATCATATTGTAAGGCAAGAAATACAGACAATAAAAAACACTCCTCTAGGGAAAATGGCTCAGTGCACTTTTTTGCAAGGAAACCCAGGTTTATTTTGTTTACAAAAAGGGAAAAGGATGATGGAAGGTCCTGTAGAGCCAAACCGAGACAGAGCTCTCAGTTCAAAACAAGTATGAGGTTTTAAGGGAAGAGAGCTTCACTCGTGATGTGAACAGTAGACCGTGATAACCCCCACCCTCATTGGCTGCCACCTATATACATACTACAAGTCCTATATTGTCCCTTGATTGATTGGCCACATCCTGATCTACCCTCTACTCCGTCATCTTGGTTCTCCGCTATCTGATTGCGAGGTTCCTGGAATGTTACCCTCCCCATTGGCTTAGTTGCATGGTGTGCCCCTGGTCGTTAACTTGAGCTCAGTGGATAACTCCAAGGCCAAATTGCCCTTAGAATAATGGTACACTTCGAATGGATTGTGTCCTCCCACGTATATCTTATTTTTGAAATATATCCAGCTGCTTGCTGCTGCCTCGGAAATTATTTTACAGTAGGGGGAGCTGTGCGTCGAAGCGTGGTTGAGTCGATGTCCCCCGGAGGCATCAGTCTCGACGACGTCACCACAGGTGTAAGTAGCATGCGCAGCGCCCGTAGGCCTTAGTTCAGTTTTTCCGTACTTCACAGCTTCGGTAACCTAACACCTCCGTTTCTAGTCAGAAATTCTGTGGCAAATCTTCAAGTATTCGACCCGATATGGCATCTTCATCGGCGTCATCTATTCCTCGATCCAGTTTTAAAGTGCCAAGACTGTGGAGCTAAAATGTCTGTCAGACCCGCACAGGATCTGTCACTGGTGTTTAGGATCTAACTACCCGTCCTCAGAGTACGAGGACTGCTTGTCGATGACAGCCAAGGCTCTGAGAGAATGTAGAGGGAAGTTGGAGAAAGGTAAGCTTCTAAAATCCCCCTCTACCCAGTCTAAACGTAAATCGTCAGTCGAGACCGACGTCTCCTCCACAAAAGATGTAAACGCTCTCACTGTAGAAGTGGCTCCCCCATTCCTCGTCTTCGAGGCACGCGAGAAAGGGGCGTCACAAGTCGCCGTCCACTTCATCATCCAGTTTACCCGAGCAAATTACTTGCCCCTATAAGTCTACTACCCCAGCTCAGTGGGAGGAATTTAGATTCCGTATGATGGTGTTTGAGAACGCAGCCTTGGCCCCCCTCAAAAAACACCTAGAGGCGATGCTCTAGTTGAAAGACCTAAGAAACATAAGAGCCGTGCGTCTTCGGACCGAGCTGTGGAACCTCCTCGAGAGCGATCTATTCCCTCGAGTCGAGAGAAAACCTCCTCCAAAAATAAAAAATCAAATTCACTGACACCGAAAGAAATTCATACAGCAAGCCCGAAATGTGAGCTTTCGACGCGTTGGTGTCGAGTTCGACGGAGAAGCCATCGACCCCTCGCGTGTCAACCTTCTCGACGCCGCATGTGTCATTACCATGGAAGACCTAGACACTAACGTCAAAGCCATTCGATGACATCGTAGAAACCATTGACGATTGTGTCGAGGCCATCGACGACTACATCGACTATTTAGATTTTGTCGGTTCCCCTTATGACCTCTATATCACATTCTTCATTTGAGAAGACATAAACTCCTTAGCCTCGCTCTGAGTATTTTAAAACACTTTCTTCAATTTATGAAGATGCAGAGGTTTCCTGTGAGGAAGAAAAGCCATTTGGACTCCAAGACGGGACACCTTCTGTTCCGGATGAACTCCTATCCGAAGAGTCTCGTATAAAAAACTTGCAGGAGTGCCTTCATAAGGTAAGTGGTACTGACACTTCTGCTGAAGTTGATTTTGGTAAGGCAGATCCAGGAGATCATGCCAAGGTGACGTATAGACAACTCATGACGAGAGTAATGTAGTATATGGGTGGTCCAGACCCACACTGGCTTTCGAACAGGGCGACTTAACAGACATACTGGACAAGGGACCACAGGAGGACCCAATTGTCCCATTTCATCAGGCTTTATAGAGATGGGTAACTTCTAATTGGGAAACACCCTAAGTCGTCCTGGCCGTAAATAAGGAGCTTACAGCCAAATACAGAGCTTCTAGTTCCGACCCTCTGTATCTATCAAAGCATCCCACACTAGAAAGTCTGGTAGTGCAGATGGCCACTTATTCAGGAAAATAGAATGCCTATCCCACGATACCGCAAGACAGGGATGATAAACACTACGATGCTTTGCCCAAGAAGGTTTTCTCGGCCGACAGTATGGTGTTAAAATCTGCCAATGCCACGTGCACCCTAGCAAGATTTACCCACACCCTTTTGAGAAGGCATTTCTATGATGGCTGACCATATTCCCAAAGGGCAGGAACGAGGCTGGTTTCTCAATCTCGTCAAGGATGGGAAGGACGCTATGTGCGAGTCCCTCCAGACTGGTCTCGACTCTGTTGACAGCATCAGCAGAGCCATGGTGGCTAGTACGGTAATCCGCAGATTTGCTTGGTTGCGGAAGTCAGGATTTGCCCCAGACGTGCAGTCAAGGCTTTTCAACATACCCTTTGACGGCACGCATCTATTTGGAAATAAAGCTGATGAGTTTGATGAAGCTGCAAACTTCCGAGGCGGCGGCAAAATCCCTTGGGGCTGCAATAAGGCAAACTTCAAACCACCCCACAGGTGCGCCCTAGAGGGATAGGTCCTTTCACTATTTTTCCGCAATTCGGAAACCGCAGAGGACAGCCAGCTCAAAGAGAACAGAGAAAATTCCCCCGTGGTGGACGGGGAGAAGGTACTAGAACAGCAGTGGCTACTTTACCTTCAGCCACTGTATCAGCTGCCCCAAAACCTCTCTGAGGTCTTCGTGCACAAGACTGCAGTGGGAGGCAGGTTAACACAGTATCTGACAGAATGCAGGCTATTACTTCAGATGCTTGGGCATTGGAAACAATTGCCCAAGGTTACTGTCTGCCTTTTCTGCAAAAACCTCACTCATCCACCGGGGAACAACTCTTTGAAAGTTCCAGATCTGTTCCTTATGCAGAAGATTTGAGCACTGCTAGAAAAAGGTGCTATAGAACCAGTACGTGTAACGGAGAGGAACATGGGTTGGTACTACCCCTATTCTCTAATCCCAAAGAAGGACGGAGGATTGAGACCCATCCTGGACTTAAGAGACTTGAACACACTCCTCAGGAAGGACAAGTTCAAGATGCTTACCCTTTCTCAGATCCTTCAGGCCCTCCAGCTTCAGGATCGGATGGTATGATAAGACCCCCAGAATGCTTACTTTCATGGGCCGATCCATCTCAAGCACAGAAGATACCTGAGGTTTGCCATTGGTGGGTCTCATTTTCAGTTTCGGGTTCTGCCATTTGGGCTGATCTCTGCCCGAGGGTTTTCACCAAGCTAATGGCGGTAGTGGCAGCAAGTCTCAGAAGACGGGGGATTCACGACTACCCCTACCTGGACGATTGGTTGATCAGGACCAGTTCCCCAGAACAGGTCCTGGAACGTCTCGACTCCACCTGTCACTCCCTTCACAGGCTGTGCTTCTCCCTCAACTTAACAAAGTCCAACATGATACCATCACAAAGACTCCAATTTATCAGAGCTGTCATGGATACATCCCTGGGAAAGCCTCGCCACCAGAGGTGAGGGCTCGAGACATTCTGCAGATGGTCCTCAAATTCCAGAGTGCCCAGCATCTCCCAGCCTTCGAATTTCTGAAGTTGCTCAGTCTCATGGCATCCTGCATTTTTTGAGGGGATTGGGTCCTCTGGAAAATCTTTCTGCGTCCTCCGTCGATTACGTCGATACGCTGTCCTCTAGGGCCTCCATCGAGCCGACGTCGCCGGATGTTACAAGTAGGACGCATGACGCCCGTAGCCTCAGTTCCGTTTTTTCCACAAACATGTTCGCTTCGGAGATCCCAGTGTGCCTCGGTTCTACTGAATCCTGTTCGTTCGGTTCTTCGAACCTGTTCGTTTGTGTATTGAAATTATGTCTTCGGCTTCTTCCACCCCACGGTCGGGTTTTAAGAAGTGTCGGGTGTGCGGGTCCAAGATGTCATTGACGGACACGCACAACGCTTGCCTCTGGTTCCTCGGGGAGGACCACGATACGGATGACTGTCGACTGCCAGTCGCTTACATCGAAGGCCTTGCGGGAGCCTAAGAAGAAGCTGTCGGTGGGTAAGGTGGCCAAGCCCAGGAAGTCGCGACCCACTGGACTTTCGACGGACGATTCGAGGGGTGACTCCGCATCGTCGTGAGTCCGGTGGGGTCTTGGTCCAGGAGTCGGTCTCGCCATTCCTCTGCCTCTTTGAGGCACTCTGGGATGCGCCATCACAGGTCGCCTTCCCGACTCCGCCCGTCAGTGGGTCCCAACAAGCATTTCACTCCTGAGGAATGGGATTCCTTCCGAAAGGAGAAGATGGCGATTTTTCAATCACAGGGCTCCGGTCCGTCCGCGCCGTCGAAGGACGCCGGCAGTGACCGTGCTAGAGACACGGCTCGTACGCCTTCGGGCTCGAGCAGTCGTCGCGACAACTGGGCGCCTTTGAGGTCCCGGTCGGACAAGGATGGTCGCTCTAGACATGCCCGTTCCAGGTCCCGGTCCTCGACGCCCTTGAGACCGCATGAGCCTGTGAAGTCTTCGAGGAAGGCATAGACGCCTGCGGCGCCGAGGTCTTCAAGGGACTCTCTTGAGGCTCCGCCTCCGAGGAAGTCGTCGACACCATTAGCGCCCAGGCTGTCGAAGGACACGCTCGGGGCTCCGCCCTCGAGGCCTGTGTCGACACTGTCGAAGTTGTCGGCGCCTCGCTCGACGTCGACGCTGATTCCGTCGATGCCTTTCAAGGCTGCTTTGTCGGAGGTACCCCGTGGCATGGTGGAATCCCCCAGAAAGGCTCTGGCAAAGGCTAGGAATGTCTTTGTCCCTTTTTTCTGGGCCATCTTAACGACCTCTGGATTTTATTTGAGGGATCTGAGGAAGGTTTGGTGCCTGAGGAGGTGCCTGACGAGATTTTGTCTGGTCACAGCCAGATTGAAGACCTGCGTCAGTCATTTCACGACGCCAGTGGTCTGGACACCTCTCCGGAGGTAGAGTTCTGTCGGCCTGAGCCTTGCACCCATGCCGAGTCCTCGTACCAGCGCCTTATGTTGAGGGTCACGGATTACTTTGGATGGTCTGCGCCACCTGTGGATTTTCTGCAGGATGACCTAATGGACATCCTCGACCAAGGTCCTCCAACTGACCCAGTA
The DNA here is from genome assembly GCF_040938575.1 of Ambystoma mexicanum. NCBI lineage: Eukaryota > Metazoa > Chordata > Amphibia > Caudata > Ambystomatidae > Ambystoma > Ambystoma mexicanum. The sequence continues at coordinate 953,722,414 of NC_090939.1, forward strand.
CTGCCATTCCATATGGCTTTGCAAAGAAGGGTGGCTGCAGCATGGACTGCTCCGGAGAGTCTCCCGGCAGTGAGCAAGTCTTTTCCGCGAAAATACTGCCCAGCCAGTAGTGACCCCTGCTACTTGACCACGCACCCCACTCCGAAGAGTTTGGTGGTGCAGGCGGCCACGGCCCCCTTAAAGCAGGCGTTGTACCCTACCATCCCTCCTGATAGGGACGACAAGCGTTTTCATGGCTGGGCAAAGAAAGTGTTTTCTTCAGGGGGTAGGGCTTTACAGGCAGCCAACTCCGTGTGTGCCTTGTCACGTTTCACGCACACTCTGTGGCGCTGTATTTCATTGGCGGCTGAACATATTCCTGAAGGGGAGGAACGGGATGGTTTTCTTGCTGTCGTACAGGATGGCAAGGATGCTGTGTGTGAGTCCGTTCAGTCGGGTCTGGACATGGCGGATTGTGTCAGCCGGTCCATGGCGGCGAGCACCGTATTACGCAGGTTTGCGTGGTTTGCAGAAGTCAGGCTTTGCTCCTGATGTGCAAGCCCGGCTCCTTAACATGCCCTTTGATGCTGAACATCTTTTTTGGCAGCAAGGCTGACGAGCCTTGAGAGGGTGCAGACCTCCAAAGCTGCAGCAAAGTCATTGAGCGCTGCAGTTCGCCAACCTCTGCCTTTTCGTCCTAGAGGACAGCAATTGAGGGGAGGTTCGTTTCGATATTACTCATCCTTTAGTAAATCGAGAGGAGCTGCAAGTCAAAGGGGCCACCGTAGGAGTGCCAGAGGTGGAAAACCGGGTACTCAAGGTGCCAAGGCCGCTCGGGCAGTTGCCTCTTTGCCCTCAGGCAACGCCGCAGCCCCTTCAGCTCAGTCACGAGGCCATGTCCCATGGTTCGCCGGTTGGGGGAAGGCTGGTGCAGCATCTTGTAGAGTGGCGTGCCATTACTTCAGATGTGTGGGTTCTGGAGATCATAGCCCACAGCTACTGTCTTTCTTTCCGGAAGAGGCATCACGACAATCCACCAGGGAATCTCTTTGAAGTGTCCGGATCCGCTCCTTGCATTGGAAATTCAGTCCCTGCTAGAGAAAGGCGCCTGTAGCAGAGAGGAACAAGGGATGGTATTCCCCTTATTTTTTTATTTCAAAGAAAGACTGGCGATTGAGACCCATCATGGACTCTCGTGGTTTGAATAAGCTCCTCAGGAAGGACCAGTTCAAGAGGGGTTCTCTTACTCAAGTCCTCCAGGCCCTTCAACTTCAGGACTGGTTGGTGTCTCTCGACCTCAAGGACGCTTACTTTCATGTGCCGATTCATCCCAAGAACGAGAAGTACCTGAGGTTCGCGGTTGGAAACTTGCACTTTTTTTCGGGTCCTGCCGTTCGGATTGACCTATGCCCCAAGGGTCTTCACCAAACTCATGGTGGTGGTGGCAGTGTATCTCAGGAAACAGGGGATTCACGTCTACCCCTACCTGGACGATTGGTTGATCAGGGTGCGCTCTCCTGAGCAAGTCCTGGATCATTTGACAGTCACCTGCCACTCCCTTCACAAGCTGGGCTTCTCCCTCAACTTAAAGAAGTCCCACTTGACGCCAACCCAGCGGCTCCAGTACATCGGAGCAGTGCTCGACACATCCCTTGGGCAGTGTTTTCCTCCCCAGGTGAGGGCTCATCACATTCAGCAGATGGTGACAAGTTTCAACACGTCCACAGTCTCCCGGCGTTCGAGTTCTTGAGGTTGCTCGGCCTCTTGGCATCCTGCATTCTTCTGGTGCCAGAGGCCAGGTTGTGGATGAGATCTCTGCAGTGGGCCTTCAAGATGCAGTGGTTGCAGTCCTCCGGCAGGATGTCGGACCCCGTTCAGGTGCCGCCCTCGGTCGCCCAGGACCTTCTGTGGTGGGCCGTCGAAGGCAATCTGATGAAGGGGGCTCTGTTTTGGCTACCCTGGCCGGAGGTGACTATCGTGACGGACGCATCCCTCACAGGATGGGGAGCTCATGCCAACGAGTTGACAGTCAGCGGTCGTTGGTCTCCGTCGGAGTCCAGCCTCCATATCAATCTGTTGGAGCTGCGGGCTGTCAGGCTTGCCTTGAAGGCTTTTCTGTCGACTGTGCGAGGAAGGAATGTCCCGATTCTGACGGACAACACAGTGGCCATGCACTACCTCAACAAAAGAGGGGGGCAGGGTCACTTCCTCTGTGCAGGGATGCGATGCAGCTCTGGTTCTGGGCCATCCAGCAGGAAGTTTCGATCTCGGCAGTTCATCTGGCTGGTGACAAAGGAGACGGCGGATGCTCTGAGCAGGCAGAGCGTGATCTCTCACGAGTGGGAGCTGGCTCAGGAGATTCTCCTGGAGATCTTCGCCCTTTGGGGGACCCCTCAGGTAGATCTCTTTGCCTCCAGTGTCAACCGGAAGTGCGAAAGGTTCTGCTCGCGGGCATTTCCTCCAAAAGGAGCCTTAGGAGACGTGTTTGTGGTGGAGTGGTCCTTCCCACTGCTGTATGTGTTTCCTCCAGTCCCGTCATCCCGCAAGTGCTGCCGAGGTTACGGAGGTTCGGTTCCCGGATGATCCTCATTGCTCCGGCTTGGGATCTGAGGACGTGGTACCTGGACCTTCTCGACTTGTCCATCTGACCTCCATGTCGTCTTCCCTACCAAGAGGACTTGCTCTCATGGGAGGGGGGTCAGGTTCTCCATCCAGCGGTCAGATCCCTCAACCTTCACGCTTGGCTTCTGAAAGGTTGAGGTATAAGGATTGGGACCTCCCTGAAGACGTGATGGAGGTGTTGCTTTCGGCCAGACAGCCGGCAACAAGTCCCTGTACCGTTGCCGTTGGAGAAAGTTCTGCGACTGGTGCAGGGTTAAGAATGTGGATCCTTTTTCAAGTGACATTTCTGTAGTTCTGTCTTTTTTGCTTTCGTTTGGCCACAGCGGCCTGCAAGTGGGTACTGTTAAAGGTTATCTGGCAGCGCTGTATATATTTAAGCGCTCGTCTGAGGAGTGTTCTTATTTTAAAATTCCTCTAATTTCTCAGTTTCTCAAAGGACTCACTAATGTGTTTCCGCCGGCACCTTTCCAGGTGCCTGGTTGGGATTTGAACCTTGTTCTGAAATTCCTTATGGGTGCTCCGTTTGAGCCTTTACATTATTAAAAGATAATTAATAATTTGGCATTTATATAGCGCTACAAACCCTCAGGTATCTGAGCGCTGCTTATTACCCACGGTGTGTGGTGCTCATTTATCGACCTCGGAAGGATGAAAGGCTGAGTTTTTGCCCCACCGGGATTCGAACCTGCGTTAGCAAGCTCTACACCGATGTCAAAGCCAGCGCTCTACTCACTGTGCCACTTGACCGGCTTAATACGTCTTGTCCTTTGAGGCTGCTAACCCTTAAAACTGTGTTTTTAGTTGCGGTCACTTCCGCTCGCAGAGTTGAGTGAGTTGCAGGCACTTTCAGTTAAGCCACCCTTCACTGTGTTTTATAAGGACCGGGTTGTCCTTAGAGTGCGTCCTTCATTTCTTCCAAAGGTGGTGTCGGAATTTCATTTGAGCCAGACATTTTATCCTCCTCCACATCCTGGTAAGGAAGAGGAGAGGCTCCATAGGTTGGATCCTAGGAGAGCTTTAAGTTTCTACATTTCTCGCATGTCCGGGGTCAGAGTGGACGATCAGCTCTTTATCGGTTACGCTAGAAGGCGTTTGGGACAAGCTGTGACTAAGTAGACTGTCTAGCTGGATTATCTTGGCAATTTCTGAATGTTACCGCTTGGCGGGTAAGGACCCTCCAGTAGGCTTACGGGCCCATTCTACTAGGGGTATGGCTGCCTCTACTGCCCTGCAGAGGGGTGTTCCTATTTGTAACATCTGTGATGCAGCCACTTGGGCTTCGGTCCATACTTTTGTACCTCACTACTACCTCGATTCTATCCATGGGCAGGATCTGGCCTTTGGCAAGGCGGTCCTTTTCTCTGCAATTTGATTGGGCATTCTAAATTTCTATATTCTAAATTCTTTTCCCTCCATAAGTTGTTACTGCTTTGGGAGTCTGTCATAGATATGGAATACGTCGGAGGACCGAATCCCTCGAACAAGTTACTCTCTTACCTGGTAACGTTCTTTCAATGGGATGGTCCGACGACGTATTCCATATCACTCCCTCCCTACCTGCCCCATTACAGAATTTCTTATGCGATTGCAGCTTACGTTTCCGGAAGGCTTTCTGTGGTCATACTGGCAGTGGTTTGGTGCCACACGTTCTGGGGGAAAAAACTACAACTGAGGCTACGTGCGTCCTACTTGTAACATCCAGTGACGTCAGCTCGACGGAAGCCCTCGAGGACAGCGTATCAACGTCATCGACGCAGACGCCGAAAGATTTTCTGAAGCAGCACAGCTGTGGTGATTACGGTCATAGGTATGGAATACGTCGTTGGACCATCCCATCGAAAGAACGTTACCAGGTAAGAGAGTAACTTGTTCTTCTGGTGCCAGAGGCTTGCCTGAGAATGAGATCTCTCCAGTGGGCTCGCAGGACCCAGTGGTCACAGTTCTCAGGAAGGATGTCCGATCTCCTACAAATCCCAAACATGGTCACACTGGACCTTCGAGAGAACATCTTGAAAGGAGAACCTTTTTGGCAGCCATGGCAGGAGATATCAGTAGTAACGAACGCCTCACTCACGGGGTGGGGAACCCATACCAATGATTTAACCATCAGCGGTCGTTGGTCTCCATCGGAGTCCAAACTACATATCAACCTTTTAGAGCTGAGTGCAATCGGACTAGCGTTGAAGGCCTTTCTGCCCTCTGTACAGGGAAAGAAATGTCCTGATAATGATGGACAACACAGTGGCCATGTACTACCTCAACAAAAGAGGTGGTGTAGGGGTCAATACCACTGTGCATGAGGGGCAATGCAGCTCTGGTACTGGGCAATTCAAGAAGGAATCTGTCAGCAGTTCACCTAGCCGGAGAGAAGAGCACAACAGCGGATGATCTGAGCAGGCCGAGCAGTCTCCTAAAAGTGGGAACAAGCTCAGTTCAAGAGATCTTCACCCTTTGGGGACCCCTCAAGTGGATCTGTTCGTGACCAGGGCCAACAGAAAGTGCAAACTGTTCTGCTCAAGGGAAATTTCCCCGAGAGGAGCTCTAGGAGACGCATTATTAGTGGACTGGGATTTTCCACTCCTATATGCTTTTCCTCCAATCCCAGTCATCTCATGTAATCAGGTGTTTGAGGAGGTTTGGAAAATTCAGGATCCTAATTGTCCCGGACTAGACCAGGAGAATGTGATACCTGGACCTTCTGGACTTGTCAGTCTGTCCTCCGATTCGTCTTCCACAAAGAGAATCTTCTCCCACGATAGTGTTGAGTTCTCCATCTGGATATAAGAACTCTCAGCCTTCACACATGGTTTCTGAGAGGTTGAGATACAAGGATTGGGACCTCCCAGACGACGCAATTGAGGTGTTGCTTTCGGCCTGAAGACCAGCAACCAAATCTTCATACTGCTGCCACTGCAATAGGCTCTGCAGCTGGTGTAGAGATAAGAATGTCAACCCTTTCCTATGTAATACACCAATGGTGTTTATCCTTTCTATTACATCTGACAAATCTGGGGCTTCAGATTTGTACCATCAAGGGATAGCTAGCAGCACTTTCTATTTTTAAGCACACTTCAGAGGCAGTCTCCAATTTTAAAATTCCTCTAGTAGTACAGTTTTTAAAGGGTTTAACTAACGTTTACACTCCTACCCTGTTCCAAGTAGCACTTTGGGATCTTAACTTGGTTTTGAACTTCCTGATGGGCGCTCCTTTCGAACCTCTACGTTCTTGCCCATTCAGGCTTCTTACTTTGAAAACTATATTTTTAGTGGCAATTACATCAGCCCGAAGGGTGAGTTACAATCTTTATCCTGTAAGCCTTCTCATAGTGTTTTTTCACAAAGACCGAGTGGTACTTAAGGTGAAGCCCACCTTGCTCTTTCTGAATTTCACGTTACTCAGAAGATAACATTACCTTCTTTTTATCCTCCACCTCAACCGTGGAAAGAGGAAGAGAGGCTTCACAGGCTCAATGCTAGGCGTGCACTGAGCTTCTACGTTTCTAGATTGGCTAAACTACGGCAGGATGACCAATGATTTGTGGGCTATTCAGTTCACAAATTGGGTCTAGCGATCACCAAGCAAACCATCTCCAGATGATCATCTTAAGTATATCAGAATATTACAAACTGGCAGGCAAAGACCCTCGAACATCCTAGGGCTCATTCGACCAGGGGTATTGCAAATATGTGCAGCTGCCACATTTGTATTTGTATTTATTTATTTGTAATGCGCACCAAACTCAAGGGTAACTGGGCGCAGAGGCAGCAAGAGGGTTGCAAAGCTTCGTTACATACAGTAAGGTGAGGTCCAGCTGGGGTTACATTGCCGGACGTATCACGCCAAATAGGATAGGTAGAGCATGTACATTAGAGGCAGTAATATGCATATTTACATTCAATGAGTAAGCTAGAGCATATATATTCGGGCAGTACTATAAACATATTTACATTCAATGAGGAGCCACATGGTACTGGCGAGTCCGGGTCTCAAGAGTCGTTATGAGTCGAGAGATTTGAGCCAGTGGACGGTCCTGGCTCTGAACTGGTGGTAGGGTAGGTCCTCCCGGCAAGTCGGAGGGAGGGAGTTCCAGAATTGTGCTGCTTTTACTGGAAAGCTATTGCCCCCAGATGTAGTACGTTTGAACCTGGGCACAAGTAGAAGGTTGGAGTTGGCCGTTCTTGAGGGGCGGGAGAGGGTAGGTCTGGTAAATCTGGCGATGAGGTATTGGGGGGCTGCTTGGTGGAGGCATTTGTGAATCAGAGACACCGATTTAAGGAATATCTTGTCCTTGGTGGATAACCAATTGACAGATCTTCTGGAATCTGAAATATGGGCTTTCTTTGGGATACTGAGGGCCGCTCTGAGGGCATTATTTTGGAGGATTTGGATTTTGTTAGAGATATATTTGTTGCACCCTGCGTATAAGGCATTGCAATAGTCCAGCTTGGACAGGATCAGCGCCCTGGCCAAGGTGGTGCAGTTGGTGGGGGAGAGAAAGGGTTTGGCTGCCCTGATGAGTTTGCAAGTGTAGGAAGTGGCGGATGCCATTGCGTTCACTTGTTTGTTAAGGGTAAGGGTGGAATCTAGATAGAATCCGAGGGTTTTAACCTCCTTAGCTACCATGATTTTGTTATCGTCAATTATGAATGATGAATATTTGTGGCCCAGTTTGTTGAGGTAGTGTCGAGCCTAGAATGAGAAGTTCCGTCTTGTCATCATTCAGGCATAGACCGTGTGAGGCCATCCATGCATGGATGATGAGGTACACTTTATTAACGAAGGCCAAATCCTTGTCATAATCCCCCGACAACGGGATGAGGATCTGGGTATCATCGGCATAATTAGTGTAGGTGATACCTAGATCGTCTAGATCATCGAAAAGGGGCTTCGTGAAGATGTTATAAAGTGTAGGGGAGACGCAAGATCCTTGCGGCACGCCACACATGATAGGGGTGGGGTCGGCCGCAGAAGATAGTGAGAAGACTCTCATCGTATGGTTATTAAGGAAGGAATGGATCCAGTTGGTAGCTTCTTGAGAGAAGTGGGCGGCTATTTGTAGGTGGTTACACAAGATCTCATGGTCGACCAGATCAAAGGCCGCGGAGAGATCAAGGAGAAGCAATAGTGCTGTCTTCCCCTGGTCTCTCAGCTCGTCTATCTGTGTCTTGAGATCTAGGAGTGCGGTTTCTGTTCCGTGTTGTGGCCTGAAGCCCGATTGTCGGACTCCTAAGAGTTGGAAGTGCTCAAGGTGTTGTTGGATCTGTTGGTAAGCTATTTTGTCAATGATTTTGAGAAGGAATGGTACTGTGGTGATAGGGCGGTAGTTAGTTGGGGTGGAAGGGTCTAAGTTCGGTTTTTTAAGCAAAGGGAGGACCCAAGACTGTTTTAAGTTGTTGGGTACGGTGCCTGATGTGAAAGACGCATTTATTAGTTTGGTAATAAATGGAGCAAGATCACGGGCAGCATCCTTGATCAGTTGAGCGGGGCATAAATCTCTGTGGCAGTTAGAAGGTTTGAGGGTGAGAATGGTATTTTCAACCTCTTTGGTGGATACTTTGTGGAAGTTGAAGGAGGGGTTGTACGCTGGGGGGGAAGGTGGACTCGGGTGAACCTTTTTGTGGGGGATGGTACTCTGCTTGGTGGAGGAGAGCAGAGATTCTTTTTTGGTGCTTATCTTAGTCTTGAGGGATGAGATTTTATTCGCTAGGGCATTTTGAATGCCCGTGCACCAGTGTTTATCTTTGATACACGAATCTGGTGCTTGGATCGGGGATTCTATCTCTTTAAGAATTGTGAAAAGCTCTCTAGTGTTAGATTTAGCTTGTGCAATTCGCGTGCTAAATGACGATTGCTTAGCCAGTATGATTTCTTTTTTATATTGGGAGGCTAGATTACTCAGGTATTTTTTTTTTTCTGAGGGGGAAGCTCGCCAAAGTTTTTCGCAGCGTCGTTTTTCCTGTCTGAGGGCTTTGAGGTGAGGTGAAAACCAGGAGTTAATGTGTTTCCGAGGCTTGCTCTTTTTTAGCTTCAAAGGGGCTATAGCGTCAAGGGATGAGAGCATAATTTTATTGTAGTTGTCAACCATCGTAAGGGGATCAGTGTGATCTGGGATGGCGTTCAGAGTTGGTATGATGAGCGGGATCAGATTGTCAGGGGTGATCTTTTTATTACGGGATTGGATAGCTGGAGCTATGTTGTTGGTTGGTGCTGGGGTTGCCTTTAGGGTGAACGAGATCAGATAGTGGTCTGTCCAAGGCTGCGGGAGTATGGCAGAGACCAAGACTGGGCAGTTGTGCACGGCTAGCCAGTCCAGAGTTCTCCCTTTGATATGGGTGGGCTCGGTAATCTTCTGGGTGAAGCCCAGTTCCTCTAGGGTGTTATTGATTGTACTGGCATTGGCGTCAGCAGGGTCGCTAAAGCCAAGGTTAAAGTCTCCTAGTAGGATACGTTGGTCGTCTGTGCACACCTTTACTAAATACTACAGTCTAGAATCCTCCACGAGCCATGATTCTGCTTTTGTGAAAGCAGTGTTGCACTCAGTCCATAAGTGATCACCTGAATTTTACTCCCTCCCCTATTTTAAATTTACTGCTTTGGGAGAGTATCAAAGATGAGGAATACGTGGGAGGGCACAATCCATTAGAAGAACAAGTTACTTACCCATGGTAACATTCTTTCGACTGGATGTTCCTCCCATGTATTCCTTAGCTCCCCTCCCAGCCTTCCACGCAGTAAACTTCTCTTGCGTTTGCAGTCCACGTTCTCTCAGGGGTAGTAATCGTCAGACACAATGCAGTAATGTTGTCAAAACGGAACGGAGGCCAACGGGCACTGCGCGTGCAACTTAATACCTGTGGTGACATCGTCGTCGAGACTGAAGCTTCTGGGGGACATCGACTCGACCACGTTTCGACGCACAGCACCCTCCTACTGAGTCAGCAAGAAGCTGGATATATATATCAAAGATGAGGAATACGTGGTAGGAACATCCAGTCAAAAGAACGTTACCATGGGTAAGTAACTTGTTCTTCTCTTCATGCCAGACATGCAGGCACCCCCACCATACCTCACAGTCGCTGAACTAAATTTGTTCGCTCCTCGTATCACAAATCACGGGCTGTTTCACTCCTGGCTCCCCCCTTACCAGCTGCCCTTCCCTGGAGTGTCATCTGGGCCTTTCGAGGATCACACTAATCAACCGAATTCTAATGGATTTAGGTTTTCTGTTTTAGAGGCATAGCTAAATCTAGACTGCCCTAAATCTAGACTGGACATTTTAGCACCTCAAGACCTCTACCTTGGCTTGCATGGGCTTGTCCTTCAGGATGGGCGCAGCCTTTCCAGTGCTTGGCCCCCCTGACATTCCTTTGTGGATTCACAGACCTGCAGCTCAACAAAATGTGAACTTTTATCTGTTCGGCCTGAAGGCCTCTATGCTCGGTTTAACTGCTGGGGCTTGGCAAGAGGAGATGATTCAAACTCTTTCACACTACGCTGCCACACTTCCGTTAGGAAGTATTTCTTGAAGTGCAATTTTCTATCCATATTATGGACCCCACCCTCATCTGAAACTTTTTGCTTTTTGACTGACCTAACCTGACTTTCCATTGCAACCCAGCCTTCAGTTGTACTCGCCTGGGCATTTGCTAATTTGTTATGGGGAAACTGACACGTCCTTCCGACTGTCAGTACTGGGAAAGTGTTTCCCTTAGTCTTGGACTATGTTGCCATTTCTTGGTAACTTTTTATCTGTGTGCCAAGTAACCTTACTGTACCGCGGACAGGGGTCTTTTCATTTTATGGTTCTAGACATCCTCTAAGGAGTTTTTGGTGGTTAAACAAGAGTGCCTAGGACCTACTGGTGGAAGCAGTTTACTGGTATTTGTACTACTTTTTATTATACCATACCTTGTTTATCACTTTTGGTCCCAGGCGGTGGCCAGTGCTGAAAATGGCTGTACCACAAAGTCTTGTGTTCTGTCCTTTGACCATCTTGTCCTTAGCCTTCACCCAGGTTGAGCTGACCCGGGACTTCCTTATTTGGGCACGCAGCCTCCTGCGAAAACCGCATCTTTTGTGCGCTCCCGCATGTCACGTGTGCTAGTGCCCAGGAAGAGGACTGGGACGGTCTGGTCCCAATCCACACTATTGGTGCCAGGATATCTTGTATGACTGAGACCACCGTGGCCCATGTCTGGAGTGCATACTTATCCCAGAGGTGATTGCGAAACCGATCTTGGTTAAGAGAAGGGGCTCTGCATCCATTCCCGGCTGATCTACTGAAGTTCACTCCGAACTACAGAAGGAGGCAAGTATCCTGAAACTCTGAAGCAGACCTGTGGAACCGCCGAGATACACTGGAAGGTTTGGTACCCTGAGCCTGCTGCTGTTCCGACAGACCCCTGCTTTTGTCATCGATCCCAGAAGGCCTGCAGGGACGCTTTGACTGTTTGGAGTTGTGCAAACACCTACTCTCTGTGCCTCCTGATTACTCGCTAAAAGAGCCTTCTCGGAAGTGATCCTGGGCCTTCAAGTGAACCGACCAGCTCTACCCTGGGGTACTGCATAGGAGAGCCGCTGTCCCGAGTTGTGATTAGAGACTTGGGTAATCACTAGCTTGTGGTCCTGGGCACTCTCCTGACAAATCTTGTAGTCCTAGCTCCTCTTTGTTGCAGATTAGGAGAGTGCGCCACGCTGCGAGCATTGCTGGTCCCTTCGTCACTATGCTGTGGTGACGGTCGCTGTAGGTGCTTTGCCTATCAGCCCTTCTGTGCCCTGAAGCCTGCTGCACCGGAATTTTCTTCCTCCCTTCCTTGTGAGGTGAGAAAAGGCTACTGTCCCGTCACGGACGATCGTCCTGTCCTGCAGCTGCTGAAAGCTTTATCACTGAGAAACTGCAGAGCTCGAACTTACAAGCAACCTAGACTAAACTTGCTGTTTGGTCCGACCTGTGCAGAGGGGCTATGAGTACTAGCTTCACTTACAGGCTGGCCCTGGCAAAACCGATCTATTTTAACGCACGAGAATCCCTTAAAAGATCCTCACTTTGGCTGGGTCAGCCTGCACTCCTTTTCTATTCCCAAACATCGAAAGACGCTCTTCCTGCAAGGGTAGACCCTCCTCGAATAAGGGAACTTTATTCTTCACCTCAAGCCTCTACCTGAACTGCTACAGGCTCCTGAAGAGGTAACGTTTTCGCTCTTGACCGCACTGCAGTACTTTTGAGCACAAGGTTCCCCACTTCGTAGTGTTGGACTGCTAAAGTTCAGGTTTGGATTCTGAAGATCGCCCAATGCAAGAATTGTGTTAACCCCCTTTTTGTGTTACCAAAAAACAGGTAAGGTTCCCAAACTTTTTTATCGGGGGACCCAGACTCAAAGGGAACTAGCTCGTAGATGAGCACAATATGCAACATGAAAGTGAGTCTGGTACCCCTCTTTCCATTCCCCAGTGTTCTAAAACGAAGCCACAATTAAATCAACCACAGATGCCTCACATATAGGCTACTGTCTACAAACCTAAACCCAAAATGTATATAATGATTAAAAAAGACTTTATTGAAAAATTTATTATTTGCACATGTTGTATAGCATTAAAAGGCACTAAGTGCCAAACACACAATAAGACACATTTTAAGGCACTTTGCCAATGGATTAAAAAGGTATGAATCACAAGAAAAACCAAAAAAAACGTTCAACAATCAAACGTCTCAGAAAGGGGATACACACAAAAAGGTGTTATAACAAGGTTTCATATCATTCTAACCACTTTGTTCATGTGAAACACAATCCCATAGTGAATTAGCATGGGTATTCTAGATCGTTGTCGACATGTTTCGGCCTTTAATTTATTCCAGACACTATCCCTAGTGTCTTTAAACTTTCTTTTCTATGGCCATCTTCAGGACAGAATTTCTTCAAAATAGACTTTATACCCCAACAGTAGATTTGAACAACTGAATCTAAAAAAATATAAACAAAAACATATCAATCTCAAATACATTCATTTCATGGGTTCAATTATTTACAAGGTCTAACCACCTAACAATTACTGTTAGGTGTATTACTTTGGCCTATTACTACTCCTCGTTTAAATAGACCTATTTAAGACTGAAACAACACAAAACATGCTTCACTTCAAAAACTATTTAACACACTAGGGCAATGTAAGAGATCTGTTCAAAGACTACAGCTCCTTTACTTAATTTACAACTAATAAATGATGTTCTGACTCTTACAGTCTTTCTCCAAATACAAGTGCAGCTAGACAATTAATAGGCTTGCCATCTCTTATGTAAACTTTTTTAGAATGCCAGATGTCACATCTAATTACTCCACCAGGATGCGCTCTGTAATCTACTTATTTATTTAACTCTCTGCTCATACTTATTGGCATTGGTTTTTAACCTACAGATAAGGGACATACCACCAGCACCTATCATAGCCCCTAAAAAGGGGCCAGAGTATTATATGGACCATGCATATTTTAATCAGCCTGATTCTGTTTCAAATGCCTAATTCTATTTAAAAATCATGCACAAAAAGTGTAGTGATGCCACTTACTGTTATCTAAAAATACGAATTTACCTTTTCCAAATATAGCCCGTGATTTATTATATATACAGGCCTCTCATAAAAAGTATCCCACGGCACAGCTACACGGCTTCTTGCGTTGCCAAAATCATCCGGGGAGAGCGAATGCCAAAAGACAAAGGTCATTTACGCTGCCTAGGGAAAGAACAAAAAAGCGGCGAAAGAAACTTCGTCACCACCACTTTTCCACTTAAAAGTTGCTATAGTCACAGTGGAACTGGCAATTGTTCCATTGTTTCCACAGAAACCCACCACATCAGACTATTTAGACACAACCTTCCCTCATAGTATGCTTACCCTAATGCAGCAGAGCCCACGTTGGTTTTAGAGGGATGCGCGGGTTTGCTTTTATTTCGAAAATCGCGGCATTGCAACGCGATACAAACTTCATTTCGGAAGGTTCGTGAAACCCCTCACAGCAATCAATCTGTACTCAGTCAAGGACGAGAAGGAGAAAAAGAAAAACAAAAGCACGCGCGATGTGGTCAGAAAATGCATGCCCAACTGTTGTCTTTTTACAGGATCAAAAACAGAATTATCCTGCAACGTTTATGGCATTCGCTTACCTTCTTCCGTCAGTGTCCACGGTCACGCCGTGTTGCTTCAACTGCATTCACAAGCGAGCCGCTGGGTGGGTTGCTAAATATAGCTCTAACTCAAATCACATGGCGTTTTTCAGAAGCCATCTGAAAAACGTCCTATCACGTGAGTGCTTCTGCAGCTCACGTAGTAGTTACTTCATTAGAAGTTTTCACGGTGTGTTTACTTGATGTAACTCACATCCGGGTGGAAATAATATCAAGTGCTGTGTTTTTCTGTTTCCTTAATATCAAAAGGCACTGTTAAAGTCACGCAACAAGTGCTATTACACGGTATCCTTTTTCTTCTTTTCTTATTTCTTAAAGGTACAGGAGCGAGAAGTTGGTTCTCTAGTATCGAGTGTTTTCGGTAGTTTACTTGTCTAACGGTTCCCCGAATGCATTGCACAAAACACAGTGTACAGTGCCGAAAAAACAATTGAGAATACTCATAAAGGACAAAATATTTTTCAAAACAAATTTTTTAGGAGTAACCAAAGTGTTTTTTATTAAACAATTTTTTTAATATAAACAAGGAACTCGCCATCAGCCGATTACAGATCATGGCTTTACAGAAGGGTGTTCCATTCTACTGATAAGTTCAGGCCATGTTGGGCAGTCTTTAAAGTGTAAATCCATCTTTGTTCACACAGGTAAAATGTGGCTCGATACTAGAGAACCAACTTCTCGCTCCTGTACCTTTAAGAAATAAGAAAAGAAGAAAAAGGATACCGTGTAATAGCACTTGTTGCGTGACTTTAACAGTGCCTTTTGATATTAAGGAAACAGAAAAACACAGCACTTGATATTATTTCCACCCGGATGTGAGTTACATCAAGTAAACACACCGTGAAAACTTCTAATGAAGTAACTACTACGTGAGCTGCAGAAGCACTCACGTGATAGGACGTTTTTCAGATGGCTTCTGAAAAACGCCATGTGATTTGAGTTAGAGCTATATTTAGCAACCCACCCAGCGGCTCGCTTGTGAATGCAGTTGAAGCAACACGGCGTGACCGTGGACACCGACGGAAGAAGGTAAGCGAATGCCATAAACGTTGCAGGATAATTCTGTTTTTGATCCTGTAAAAAGACAACAGTTGGGCATGCATTTTCTGACCACATCGCGCGTGCTTTTGTTTTTCTTTTTCTCCTTCTCGTCCTTGACTGAGTACAGATTGATTGCTGTGAGGGGTTTCACGAACCTTCCGAAATGAAGTTTGTATCCCGTTGCAATGCCGCGATTTTCGAAATAAAAGCAAACCCGCGCATCCCTCTAAAACCAACGTGGGCTCTGCTGCATTAGGGTAAGCATACTATGAGGGAAGGTTGTGTCTAAATAGTCTGATGTGGTGGGTTTCTGTGGAAACAATGGAACAATTGCCAGTTCCACTGTGACTATAGCAACTTTTAATTGGAAAAGTGGTGGTGACGAAGTTTCTTTCGCCGCTTTTTTGTTCTTTCCCTAGGACAGCGTAAATGACCTTTGTCTTTTGGCATTCGCTCCCCCCGGATGATTTTGGCAACGCAAGAAGCCGTGTAGCTGTGCCGTGGGATACTTTTTATGAGAGGCCTGTAAATATAATAAATCACGGGCTATATTTGGAAAAGGTAAATTCGTATTTTTAGATAACAGTAAGTGGCATCACTACACTTTTTGTGCATGATTTTTAAATAGAATTAGGCATTTGAAACAGAATCAGGCTGATTAAAATATGCATGGTCCATATAATACTCTGGCCCCTTTTTAGGGGCTATGATAGGTGCTGGTGGTATGTCCCTTATCTGTAGGTTAAAAACCAATGCCAATAAGTATGAGCAGAGAGTTAAATAAATAAGTAGATTACAGAGCGCATCCTGGTGGAGTAATTAGATGTGACATCTGGCATTCTAAAAAAGTTTACATAAGAGATGGCAAGCCTATTAATTGTCTAGCTGCACTTGTATTTGGAGAAAGACTGTAAGAGTCAGAACATCATTTATTAGTTGTAAATTAAGTAAAGGAGCTGTAGTCTTTGAACAGATCTCTTACATTGCCCTGGTGTGTTAAATAGTTTTTGAAGTGAAGCATGTTTTGTGTTGTTTCAGTCTTAAATAGGTCTATTTAAACGAGGAGTAGTAATAGGCCAAAGTAATACACCTAACAGTAATTGTTAGGTGGTTAGACCTTGTAAATAATTGAACCCATGAAATGAATGTATTTGAGATTGATATGTTGTTTTTGTTTATATTTTTTTAGATTCAGTTGTTCAAATCTACTGTTGGGGTATAAAGTCTATTTTGACTTATTTTGAAGAAATTATGTCCTGAAGATGGCCATAGAAAAGAAAGTTTAAAGACACTAGGGATAGTGTCTGGAATAAATTAAAGGCCGAAACATGTCGACAACGATCTAGAATACCCATGCTAATTCACTATGGGATTGTGTTTCACATGAACAAAGTGGTTAGAATGATATGAAACCTTGTTATAACACCTTTTTGTGTGTATCCCCTTTCTGAGACGTTTGATTGTTGAACGTTTTTTTTGGTTTTTCTTGCGATTCATACCTTTTTAATCCATTGGCAAAGTGCCTTAAAATGTGTCTTATTGTGTGTTTGGCACTTAGTGCCTTTTAATGCTATACAACATGTGCAAATAATAAATTTTTCAATAAAGTCTTTTTTAATCATTATATACATTTTGGGTTTAGGTTTGTAGACAGTAGCCTATATGTGAGGCATCTGTGGTTGATTTAATTGTGGCTTCGTTTTAGAACACTGGGGAATGGAAAGAGGGGTACCAGACTCACTTTCATGTTGCAACCCCCTTTTTGTTACAGGTTGTGGATGTTTTCCACCATCTTGCATTAGGCTTAAAGCAAATGTATGTATTTCACATAGTGATAACGCTTGTGAGGTATTTGTTTCTTATTACTGTGGTTATTCGTGTTTGATTATAAGGCCTATAATAAATATATATGTATTTTTGATATACACCTGTCTAAGAGTAATCTGCGGCTCATTACTGTGTGCGCTCATTGTGGGCTTCAGATCACTCACCCCTCCTTAGATTTAGTCTTGACCGCCGCTAAGCTACCTTGATTGGTCTGGTTTGTCAAGAAGGTTCCCCTGTTCCACTAAATTAGGGTGGCCTCCTAAACGTCTGCCCACCAGGTCAGAATTTAGAAATCCATCTCAACTTCAAACAGGGGCTGAATTCCAGTACTAGGCCTCAATTCCAATATGGAGGTGCTTTGGTATTTCTCGCACTTGGGACTATGTCATTGCTATACGCTATATTTTAACCACAATACTAGATCACCCGTGCCCTATACCTGGGCCTATCTACACATCCTTGCCTATTACAAAACAACTATATTTCTTATTCCCGCTTTGCAAGTTTCACTCCCCCACACCTGAATCGTTTAGGTGGGCATGGGAGCTGAACATGCATCCCAACAATATGCGTTGTTGCGTTCTCCCCTGTTCCTCTCACTCGCCTAGTTGCGCCTCAAACACCTATGTATGAGCACGATATAAATAAAATATCATATATCATGCCACAATTGCTTCGACAAGTTCCTTAAAGGACTGCTTGCTAGTGTTGGTCTTTATGTAGCACTGACGTGAAATTCATATTGCCCATTGGTTGCAACTTCACAGTTTGTTTTGTGAGTTCTAAATCTATAAATTGCTTGCCAAAACATAGCACTTTTTTTTTTTTTTTTTTGAAGGGGCGAAGTGGTTTTGCAGAAAGAAATGCAGCTTGTGGAAGAATGATCTGTGATGTTCAAATTTCTGCAAAAGAGCTGATTCGCTGTAAAAGTTATCACCTTTCTGAACTAGTGCATCAGATTCTGAAGACTGAAAGATTAATCATTCCAGGGGAAAATATCCGGAATTATTACAGGTATGATTGTCTTGGCAGGCTGACCATTGTCTTCTAAAGCCCCGTATGTTTGTGCCATCCTTTTATTATTTTTTTTGCTCACCATTTTCATTTTGCTTTGGAATGCAGAATTGTCTATTTTCTGATTTAACTGTTTCTGTTGGAGTTATTTCAAATGTTATTTTACCTCCTTTTCTTTAGCTGTAACATTCCATTGTGGAACAAAAATAATTGTGAACAGGTGTCGGGCTATGGTTCATGGAAGTCCCAATTGTGAATAACAAAGCCAGGTCGGTTTTGCAGGTACTACAAAATTCAGATCCTCTGATGGCTGATTGGACTTTCAGTGCCTGAAAGTACTGAAATTAATCTACTAAATTGGAGGAAAATATAAGTGAATGAGGTCCACTGTGTCCAAGCATCAGGCAGTCCTATTTAAAAGTAGGGATGCCCAGTTCAGGGCAGAACCAAGTTGGGAAATTACATTCTCATATCGAAGTGTAGCTGTCTGCTGCTAAGGAGATGCTGAAAAAGCCTTTTTAAAAACATTTTTTTTTACCTTGGAATAAGATTGTGGGAATGTTTGTGTATTCCTTCAGGGGGTATCGGGCAGAGTCCTGATCAGAAGAGGCAATGAAACCCACTTAGTCAAGCATTTTCTTTGAAGGCAGATTCTAGTACATAGTTTAGGGGTTCTAGAGATATTGAGTGCATAGATGTCTGATGGACTCGGGGTCCTTGTGTGTGCCAATGGCATATGCAGGATTCTTCACCAGATAAAGTTTATAAATATAGTCTAGTGGTGTGGGGGACTTGGTGAGAAGGCCACAAGAGAAAACAGGGTCCTTCAAGAGGTTTGTTAAGATTGTCCTTAGGCACTGCGACTCCCTCTCCCTCTCCATCCTCCCCTCTGGCCCGACTCACTCTGCAGGGCACACACTCAATGTCTTGATCTCCTCTGACCTCCCCCTCTCCATCCCTCTGACCACTCCTCTCCTGGAGCGATCACTCCCTCATCTCATCTCATCTCTCCCTCTCTTCCCCCCCAAGCCAAGCCTACCCCAACACTGCCACCTACCTTCTCGGACATCCGGCCCATGAAGCGTGTGTCAGTTGAGGCTTTTGCCGCCACTTTCGACCCCCCTCCCCCCCAACCTTTGGCTGTCTCACATCCTGACACAGCCCTGTCTCTGCTGTACTCTTCAATTTCTGATACGCTTGATGCTCTTTCCCCTGTCATGAGGAGCCGTTTGAAGTAAGTCCAAAGCCAAGTGCAATTCCTGGTATGACTCTGACCTAGCTACACTTAAACGGAAGTGTAGGGCAGCTGAGAGGAAATGGAGGACTTCCTGTTCATCCTCTGACAAACTGGCCTGTCGCCTGCCATTCAAGATTGGTGTTCCCCAATGATCTTTGTCTGAATGCCACCAAGACGGAGATCCTCCTCATCGGCACACCTTCACCATCCTTTCCCCTCACTCTCTGGCCGTCCTCCCTTGGCCGCCCTCCTACCCCCACCTGCGAGGCTAAGAACCTCGGGGTTATCTTTGACTCCACCCTTTCCTTCTCTGCCCACATCTCTGAGGTCTCTAAAAAGTCAAATTTCCAACTGCACCTCCTCAGAGGTACTCTGCCTTTCCTCTCCTTCCCCCAGAAGCTCATGGTATCCCAAGCTCTGGTTCTCTCTAGCTTGGACTATTGTAACAGCCTCTTTCTAAATCTACCTGCCTCTACTCTCTGCCCTCTGCAACTAATCCAGAACAGGACTGCAAGACTTGTCCTTGTCCTCAAGCCCTGGGATCGTATCTCTCCAGCTCTGAAATCTCAAATCTACCTGCCTCTACTCTCTGCCCTCTGCAACTAATCCAGAACAGGACTGCAAGACTTGTCCTTGTCCTCAAGCCCTGGGATCGTATCTCTCCAGCTCTGAAATCTCTCCACTGGCTCCCAGTGGATGCAAGGATTACATTCAAAACCCTCTGCATTGTCCACAAGGCTTTCTGGGGCCAGGGCCCAAAATACCTTCAGCTATCCCTCCGCAAATACCTCCCCTCTCGAGCTCTTCGCTCCTCTACCTCCAACTCTCTCAGGGTCAGTCGTTCTTCAAAGAAACGAGCTGGGGGTAGATCTCTTGCTTCGGCTTGGGCCTCCCTCTGGAACAGCCTCCCTGCCACTCTAAAACTTGAGGAGAACCATCTCTGGTTCCAGAAGCACCTCAAGACCTTCCTCTTTTCTTCTGCCTTCGCTCCCCCTCTCCCCTGCTGATGTGTTCTCTCTTGGCACTGTGCACCTGGCCACCCTCTGTCCTTCGGGTCCAGGTACCTGCTCACCCTGCCACCCTCCCGCATTGCCTCCGGGCCACCGCTTGCACTGGGGTCTGTATCTGTACCCATACAGCCCCCCCTTTTTCTTCCTGCACTTATCAGACCTACCCTGTCTGCTTCCTTAAACCTAGAACTTTCAAATGGCTGGCTGCACTACCACTGTTTGTTGCCTTTATTATTTATTTGTTATTTATCTTTCTCCTCTGCTTCGCACTTTCCACTTCTCCCTCCTTCTATGCACTGTCCCCTCCCCCTCTCCCATGCACTTGCACGTTCTCAATGTCACTGGGCCTAGTAAGATCGCTGTTTTGTTCTCCCCTGCCTCCCCCCCCTTGCCTTGTTGCACTCTGAAACACTTGTGTACGAGCGCAATAGAAATAAAATATCAATCAGTCAGTGCCCTGTCCACATGGGGAGAGACTACTAAGTGAAATGAGTGAGGACATCCTTGGATTCATCACACCATGCATGCGATACGGGTGTAATAGCTGTAGTATTCAGTCTCATGAAAGATTGGGAGTCTGCCAGTTTCAAAAGAACACTGCCATATTCACAGGTAAGTTACATAAATACAGTTACTTTTAACTTGATGCTACATTGAGTGACTCCCACTCGTCCATCAAGCACTGGCATCTTGGCTCCAAGTTGAGTTCCATCATGAATATAGATTTCATGCCCCGTTTTGGGGGTGGACATTTGCCTTTTTAACGGCCCGTCAGCCTGAGCTTTGGTAGGCCGGAGTGAAGCACCCCTTGTCCGCCCCGAGTTGGGGTGTGAAAGTGATTTACACTCTGGGATTTAACTGGGTGCGCATAGTTTTGTGTTTTTTTTTTCGTCCAACAGGATATGAGTTCAGTGCGAGCCCATCTCCCCTCGAGAGGAAAAAAAAAACAAAAAATGGCTGCTGCAATAAAAATGTATATGGGAACTATTCCCTTTTCTATTTTAATGGTGAGGGCAATTTTATTTGACTTTTTTAAACCGTTTTTTTGCTCCGGCGTGAGCACTGAATTCTCAGTCGTGCCTGGGAAAGGCAGATTGGGATTGCTCAATATGTCTTTTGCAGGTGCAAATATATCATTCACTCAATATTCTGAGCTGTCGTTCATTGACACTCAACAACATTCTACAGTCCTGCAAGGAGGACCAGTTAGGCGCAAACTCATAACACAAGCACTCCATATTCAAAGCCAGATATGAGTCTGAGGGAGAGAAGAGTCGAAGGGAAAGTAGAGACCATGAGGGGAAAGGATTGCGAATGAGTGAGCGACTAGGGCGACAGGAACTGGCCAGTTCACACTGCACCAGTGCAAACTCGGCAGTTCACACTGCAATAGTGCATTAAAGATACCTATTCTTATTCCCAGGGATGGGTTGAGGCAGGATATCACCTAGAAAATCCCTAGGGGTGAAATATGGAAAAGGCATAAGGCATTTAGGCCCTCATTGTTGCCCTAATTTTAGACAGTAGGTGTTGCTTGCAATTAATTGTTTAGCCTCTGGTATATTGGTGCAAGCGTAAGGAAGGCAGGACACCAACAGGCGACGAGAGGGGGAAGCCGAACAGGAAACTGATTTTAGCTTATCAAGGCTCTGCTCAAGAATTTCTATTCATTGTGAAACTTTCCAATTGAATTTTGACAACAGAATATAAAACATAACTGAAAGAAAAAAACTGAAGAGCTGTCATCAAAGTAGGCAACAGCGAAACAAGTGTAGAGGAAACAAGATCAGCCAAGAATTATTGGCTAATCTGAAGCTACGAGTTTGACAATAGAATATTTGAAGTTTGTCAAATTAAAAATACTGAAACTAAAATGATTACTTGAGTTCTGATATATATTATTGGTTCATCATATTCAAAGCAATCACATCTACTCAAAGAAATAAGAGTTGAGCTCAAGTAAAGGGCAAACTACCTTATTTTGAGAGTTATTGCAAACTTTCTGATCAGCCTCCGAAAATGGGAGCCGCAGTGCAGCTCTTATGCCAATTTATAAAAGGAATGAATTCAAACAAATGATCAATCAAGGACCGCCAACTAGTTGTGACTAGGCTGAATTTCAAATTTAAACCTATGCCCTCACCTTTGTCTGAATTTTAGACAGTAGGTGTTGCGTGCAATTAAGTGTTTAGCCTCTGGTATATTGGTGCAAGAGTAAGGAAGGCAGGACACCAATAGGCGATGAGTGGGAAGCCCACGTTTCAGCCTGCTGTCATCCAATAATTGTGTTGCTATCAAGATTTAACATAAAAACCCTTGAATTCATCTCTGTAGTTGGGGGTGTTCTTAAGGCCATATTGTGACTGGGTCCTACAGAATCCTGGGACGACAAATTATTCAGTATTCTCTGCCAACTCAGCCAAGGCTGTGACCCAGCTGCGTAGAAAGTATGTGTTGGCTCTTCAGAGTTATGGTTAGCCCTGACTGGACTAGAAATTCTCCTTCGTACTTGGTTCCGTGGCTCAGGAACAGGGGTTCGACAATGGGGGTCAGAATCTGGAGAACCTACAGAAGAAGGCTGATTGAAGATTTGTGCCCTTGACCACACTGGAGAGTAGCCATTGACATCAGTCTCTGTTGCAGGCTCTGTGATACGCTGGACAACAGGCAGCCAAAGCCCTTCGCGCTTCTAGGAAAGATGGAGCCAGGGTACTTGCTCAGTGTCCCCAGGTGATGGAAATCTTGCCTGGCAATCATGTAGGAGTACAGGGTCTTGTGTAGCTAATAGGCGGCCAGAAGCTTCAGTGAAACTGATCCTTGGGCAGGTTAAGTGATCCAGCTGTTCCTGCCAGATTAGAGGAAATGAGCATGACAGTCTGTGCCTTCCTGGACACTGGAGACACAGGGATTCTCTGTTGGAGCCCTTGGAACGCTTATGATGCTGGTGCAGAGGGTCAGTCCCATTGCTTCCGGCTGTGCAGTTTGTGTTCCCGCTGCTAGACCAGGTGAGTGGGTAAGTGCCCTTTTAGCCCCAGTTAAGTGGCACACTGAGCTACATTTAATTGGGGCCACCAATTAGGGCATCCCCATGCACTTGAAGGGGGAAGGGCCAAGCCCACATTCTCCCTAGTCTGACTCATTCATATGCCTGTCAGAACTGGTTCAGACTTCTACAGCCCCTAGCTCAGAAACTGGCATCCATAGCCATATAAGGCCATGTCCTGCAACACTCGAAGGAACACTGTGTAGCCTTGTGACCCCTTTAGGACCTCTACGGGGGTGGGGGGAAAGACATCCTCCTTTTTAGATATCTGGAGGAGAGGGACAAAAGGACCCTATCTAGAATAAATATTTCTGTGTGATGGCCATTGTTCACAAAGGAAAGCTGCCAACATCTTAGCTACATGACTGACATGGTGTATATCTCCACCCATGGACTCTGGGGCACCTTTCTGACTCTTAAGGCAGGCCAAAGAAGTGCAGAACCCCTCTCCCAAAGAGACTTTACATGAAGTCTGGCTGAGCAGAAAAGGGGAGTCACAAACCAAAGAATCACAAAAAGGTGGAGGAGACCCTCGAAGTTAGACAAAATACCCCCTAAATGATATTCTGCCCTAACAATCCTAGATCAGGATTGCATATTTGTATTTTGTATTTGTTTTATTTGTAACGCGCACCATCAGGCCCGGAGGCATCAGGGCGCAACTTTAGACATGGTTACATAAGCATACAATTACATATATTCAACACATTAACAGTACAAAGTATTCGAGGCAACAGCAGTACACATATTTACAGACGAAGATTAGGGCAGGCGTTTCCCGGGGTTGGTCCGGGCATCATGGCTGGTTGAAGAGCCAGGATTTGGTTTTAGATTTGAAGGCGCTAAAGCATTCTTCAGATCGGATGGTGAGGGGGAGGGCATTGCAAAGATTGGAGGCTAGGACGGGGAAGCTAGATCCACCCGCCTTTTGTAGTTTGAACCTAGGAATGGTTAGGCAGTGGGTCTGAGCCGTTCTTTGCGGGCGGGTAGGTGCGTGACGGGCTAGCCGGCTACAGTGGTATGGTGAGGCTTGGTTAGCTAGGCATTTGTGGGTGAGGCCCAAGACTCGGTGACATTCTCTGTTTGACCGGTAGCCAGTGTAGGTTGGATCTGGATTCCGAGATGTGGTGGTTTTCGTGGGATGTTTAGGGCTGCTCTGATAGCATTATTTTGGGTAATTTACAGTTTGTTCAAGTTCTCTTGGCTCGTTCCAAGGTAGAGGGCGCTCCCATAGTCAGTTTTGGCCATGATGAGAGTTCTGGCCAAAGTGACCGTGTTGGGGGTAGTCAGAAATGGCCTGCAAGCTGTAATGAGTTTGCAAGTGTATGCTGAGGACGATCTGACTGCATTTGTTTGTCGGGATAGTGATGGAGTGGCGTCAAGATAGACACCTAGGGTTTTGGTGTCTTTCGAAACTTGGATGGTGTTGCCATCGATGATAAATGATCGGTAGGATGGCTCAAGTTTACTAAGACTTTGCGTAGTGCCCAAGATGAGGAGCTCAGTCTTGTCATCGTTAAGGCATAACTGGTGTTGTGCCATCCAGGCTTGGATGACCAGGTAGACCTCATTCAGGGCCTTAGTGTCAGCCACGTAGTCACCAGTGATGGGAATGAGTATCTGGGTGTCGTCAGCGTAGTTCGTATAGGAGACACCCAGATAGTCAAGTACATCAAAGAGTGGTTTTGTAAAAACGTTAGAGCGTTGGCGACACACAAGAGCTCTGGGGGACGCCACAGTGAATCGGGGAAGGATCTGCAGCTGCAGATTGAGAGAAGACCCGCATAGAGCTATTACTCAAGAATGATTTGATCCAGGCCATAGCTGATGCTGAGAAATGGGTGGCCGAGTGAAGATGCTTGCATAGGATTTGGTGACCAAATCGAAGGCCGTAGAGAGGTCAAGTAGAAGTAACAAGGCAAGTTTGCCGTTGTCCTTTAACACTTCGATCTGGGTTTTTAAGTCTGGTAGAGCTGTCTCTGTTCCGTGTCTGGGGCAGAAGCCAGATTGTCTAAGGCCTAGGAGATTATTGGCTTACAAGTGCTCTTGGATTTGCAGTTATGCTGCACGGTCTAGAATTTTTAACAGGAACGGGACCGTAGTGATGGGTCGGTAGTTGGTAGGTATGCTAGGGTCGAGGGAAGGTTTTTTAAGCAAGGGGATCACCCAATCATCCTTAAGGTTGTCTGGGACGGTTCCCGTTTTAAAGGATGCGTTGATGAAGGATGTGATAAACGGGGCCAGATCGTGGGCGGATTCCTTAATAATTAGGGCAGGGGTCGCCCTGGCAGTTGGACGGTTTGATCCTCAGGATGTTTTCTACCTCCGCAATGGTGAGCGGTGAGAAGGCAAATAGTTTGCAATTTGCGACGTCAGGGGAGAGGGCCCCTGCGGAGGTGGGAGGGCGATTGTCCAGTTTCAGGCTAATTTGTTTGGCTGTGATTTTAGATTGAAGCATGGTGATTTTATTCAGTAACGCTGCCTGAATATTGGCGCACCATTTGCTATCTTTAATGCAGGTGTCAGGGGGAGTAACGGGGGTTTCGAGCTCTTTTAGAATCTTAAATGGTTCCTTGGAGTTGGAGTCCGCATGCAGAATGCGATTATTAAGGGATTCTTTTTTCACCTCTATAATGGCTGCTTTGTAGGTGAGCGAGGCCAGGAAGAAGCAGTCTTTATGCGCGTCAGAAGGGTGGCTTTTCCATCGGTTCTCGGCACAGCGTTTGGTTTTACGGAGTACTCTTAGCTGTGGGGTGAACCAGGAGTTCAAGTGTGCACGTGGTTTGGCCTTCCTTAGTTTGATGGGGGCCATAGAATCTATAGCTGTCAGCATGCTGCAGTTGTAGATGTCAGCTAAGGCAGTCGGGTCATTACAGGAATCAGTGGCCGCTTTAAGTGTAGGGAGTAGTAGAAGGATGAGTTTCTCTTTGGTTATGTCCTTTTTGTTTCTGGTCGGGAGCGCAGGCGCTATCGCGGTCGGGATGCAGGGGGCGGCTTCAATATTGAAGGTGATAATGTGGTGGTCTGACCAGAGGCAGGGGGTAATGGCCAGGACATTGATATTACAATTAGAGCTGGCTAGCCAGTCAAGGGTCCTGCCTTTAGAATGCGTGGGCTCTTGGATGTGCAAGGTGAAGCCGCAGTTGGAGAGGGAGTTTTCCAGATCAAATGCCGTAGGATCTTTAGGGTCACCGCGTCCCAAGTTGAGGTCGCCAAGGATGATTTGTGAGTTAGTTTTGGCGTTATCAAGGAGGAGGGTGGATATTGGCTGTTTGGTTGGGTGTTAGTGTGAGTTTGACTGATAATAGTTCAGCTGACTCGAGTTTGGTATTGGTCATTACTCTTAAGTCCAAAGTGATTTTATGGATAATGGCAAGGCCACCACCTCTAGAGTGGGAGGCAGAGGTGCGGTCACATAGCATTATGCTAAAGCCAGGTGGTATAGCAAGGGACAGTGAAGGACCGGAAGCGGCATGTAGCCAAGTTTCAGCTATGGCAATGAAGTCAAGATCTGACGATGTTATAAGGTCTGCTATGTCTAAGGTGTGGGCAGGGAGGGATCTAGCGTTGATAAGGGCGCCTTTGATGATGGGCAGTTTCGCCACTGTAGAGGGGGGTTTGCTGTTGTTGGTTACAGCGGGTGGGCACGGGAGTGTGTGTCGTGATTGCTTGGGAAGGTTGCAGCGGGTAGGGCGTATGCGGAATCTGGTGCCTAATCTTTTATTTCTAAGAGATGAGGGGCACGGTTGGTTCGGAGTAGGTTTGCTTGAAAAGTGTTCCAGCCAGAGTGCTGGGTCATTGAGGTAGGGATTGAAGTCGGAAATGAGGTGGTGGATGTCTTGAGGTGGGTGTCATTGCAGAGGTCGCCATGCGCAAAGTCTGTGGGACAAGACTGAGGCGAGAAATAGTGTCAGGTGGCTGAGGGTGAGTCGGCCGTATCGGATGCGTGCATGGCTGAGTGAGGATTGTTATTTCAGATGTCAGGGAATGGCACAGTAAAAGGAGGAGCGCCCTAAGGAGCATGGTAGATGCAAGTTCAATTTCAGCTAGGGCAATGCAAAATCAACAATAGGCAGGTTCGATTTCAGCTAGGGCAATGCAAAATCAACAATAGGCAGGTTCGATTGTAGCTAAGGCAGTGCAAAATCAACAGTAGGCAGGTTCGATTTTAGCAAAGGCAGTGCAAAATCAACAGTAGGCAGGTTCGATTTTAGCTAAGGCAGTGCAAAATCAGCAATAGGGAGGTTGCTTGGGGCTAAGGCAGTGCACAGACATAATATAGACATAATATATACATACATAAATACATATATATACATATATAATATATATATATAATATATATACAGACATAATATAGACATAATATAGACATAGTGTAGTAAGTGCAGGATGCCACTTACTACAGGATGGTCGGGACATGGAATACTGGTGGTTGGGGCAGTGCAAGTGCAATATGATATGGCATTTGTAACGCGCCTATACACAAGTGTTTCAAGGCGCGACGAGGCAGGGAGGGGGGGAGACCGACAACGATCCTACTAGGCCAGGTGTCGTTCAGATCGTGCAAGTGCATGGGTAGGGGGGGGGACGGGAAAAGTGCGAGGGGGGGGGAAAGGGAGAGGGGAAAGTGCAGTACAGGGTTAGTAACGAACAAGATAAATAATAAGGGCCAGCTGGTGGCAAGTGCTGGGAAGGGGGGCTGTAGGGATACAGAGACAGTCCCGCAGTGTAGGGGTTGCCAGGAAGGCAGTGCAGGGAAGAGTGGCTGGGCCAAGGACCGAGATTGGTGAGTGGCCCAGTTGCTGATTCAGTACAGTTTCAGTGATTTAGCAGGGGAGAGAAAGCAGAAGCAAAGAGGAGGGTTTTGATGTGCTTCCGGAACCGGAGATGGTTCTGCTCAAGTTTCAGGGAGGCAAGAAGGCTGTTCCAGAGGGAGGCCCCTGCTGCGGAGAGAGATCTCCCCCCAACTCGTTGCTTGGAGAAGCGACTGACCCTGAGGGAGTTGGAGGCGGATGAGCGAAGTGCTCGAGAAGGAAGACATTTAGGAAGGGAGAGTTGAATGTATTTTGGCCCCAGGCCCCAGAAGGCCTTGTGGACAATGCAGAGGGTTTTGAACTTAATCCTCGCAGCCACAGGGAGCCAGTGTAGCGATTTCAGTCATTGAGGCCAAGGCCAAGTCTCGCAGTCCTGTTCTGGATGAGTTGCAGAGGGCGAAGAGTAGAGGCAGGAAGATTTAGATAGAGGCTGTTACAGTAGTCCAGCTTCGAGAGAACCAGGGCTCTGGAGACAGTGAGCTTCTGGGGGAAGGAGAGGAAAGGAAGGATACCTCTGAGGAGGTGCAGCTGGTAGTGTGCCTTCTTAGAAACGTCAGAAATGTGAGGAGAGAAGGAGAGTGTGGAGTCGAAGATGACCCCGAGGTTTTTTGCCTTGCAGGTAGGAGCAGGAAGAGGGCCAAGAGAGGCTGGCCAGAGAGCAGCAGGGAAGGAGGGAGTGGGTGTGCCGATGAGTAGAATCTCGACCTTACTGGCATTAAGGCAGAGATTGTTGGCGGCACACCATTTCTGGATAGCAGAAAGACAGTCAGAGATGAGGGAAGGAGAAGAGGAGGCCGAGGGTAGCCTGAAAATGAGCTGGGTATCATCCGCATAGCACTGAAAGTTGGGGCAGAGAGCAGCGATGCGGTGGGCGAGAAGTGCCAGATACTGGTTGAACAGCCAGGGAGAGAGGTTAGAACCCTGGGGGACACCACAGGCAGAGAAAAAGATGTCAGACAGGAAAGACCCCAGTTGGACCTGGGAGGGTCGATTTGAGAGGAAAGAGGTCAGCCAAGCCAGAGCCTGACCAGCGATACCCAGGTTATCACGGAGACGGTTGAGCAGGATGGACATACCATGCATTAGGTGGGGTAGGATCGCATGCCACATGCGTGGGAGTTAGAGGGGGTAGTTCTGTTGTGGTGGCCGAGAGTACTTGGGAGCGCAGGTCGGCCGTGCTGAGTGCTAGTTGGGCCAAGGTAGGTATGCGTGCGTGGCTGGCAAAGATGTGGGTGGCAGGGGGGGTTTAAATGTTACCTCGTGAGAGTGGTCGGGTCCAGTTCCCCTAGGAAGAAGGTGGAGTCATCTGTTGTGGTGCCTTCAGTGAATGTGCATCCGGATGCATTGTAGACCGAAGGGTCCTGGGGGGGTCATGCGCAAGTGTTCTTTCCACATGGCTCCTTTTTTCGAGGCTGGGTTTATAGGGGCGTAGTAGGCGAAAGGGCAGCGTCCTGTGCCGTAGCGCAGTGGTGGACAGGGGCAGACAGGAGGGGCCTTAGGTTAGCGGGCCTTTGGTTGTTTAGGGCCGGCTTCCGCCTCCGGTCCTCACGGGTGCGAGATATGCTGATGTGGTTGCTAATCAACCAAGGAGAACGCTAGCAGCGTGTTGGTGCGACAGCCATCTTGTGGAAGTATGGCTTGTCTGGTTTCCTTCGTTGTGAGGCCAGGGTGCAGGGTGCGAGCACAGGGTGCGGGCACAGGCGAGGTGGGGGTCAGTAGCCGCGAAGCGCCGTGGCTCGTGTGGTCAGCTGTGCAGACGGACTGATCGCGGTATGTCCATGGATGCTGCTCCAGTAGCTCGATGTGGCGCTGGTGCGCGGGCAGCCGCAGGGAGGGTGCTGCAGGGCTCCTGCCCAGAGGAATATTGGGCTGAAGGGGCAGACAGGAGGGGCCTTAGGTTAGCGGGCCTCATACATTAGGATGGCAAATTGTGAGGTGTCAGAATGATAAGGGAATAGTTATAAGACAGTTTCAGAGAGCTACATGATTAGTAAAAATCATGTTTTGTATCGCTGAAAGTCGTATGTCACTCTGTTAAAGGCTTTAAGTTCTCAAGTGGATCTTTGTGAGTCTGTTTTTTTTGCCCAAAAATAGGTGATTTGGTCATCTGGGGAATAGAACCCTCTACACTTCAACATATGACATTTATTTTATGTGACCATCAACCTCAAAGTTGCCTACTGTACAGATAAAGTACATGTCGACAACACCCCAATGAAAATATAAGATGGCCAGCTACGTAATACACTATATTAATACCCAACAGACCGAGTCAGCTATTTGAAGGTGTAGCTTCTGCAAAGCTTGCTACAATTTTCACTTTAATATTAAAACTACTGGATATGCCACAAGGGACCAGGGTATAAGCATCAGGGTTGGGTCACCCATAATGGATGATGGTGCATCAACTCATAATGGATGAGCCAAGCCAGCCCATTGAAACTACTGAGCGCTCACCCAGCTGCAGCAAGTAGCTGAGCGAGAGCCGCTGGGCTGGCTTACTGCCATAAGGGTTTCATGATTTCTCTTTGTTACTGTTCCCCCAGTGCATATGTTCAGTGGACAATGCAAGGTGTAAGGAACTCATGGTGGCAACAGTAAAGACTGAAACAAGTGATCACAGTTCAAGGGTGTTTATTAAACTGTAAAAGGGGTGGGAGTAACGCCTAATCTGAACCTAAAACTAAGATGGGAGCGAGCTACGACCATCAAATAATAAGGCAGTCCTAGTGGCGTCTTGTCAAACAAAAAAGGGCCTATACTAAAAAAATAAAAAAAAAAACTATTGCCAATCCTTACTCCTAGTTACAAAGTGTGGGATAATGTTCACCAGAAAAAAAAATCAGGATGGTATGACTGGGTATCCCTTCCCCACGTTTGAAGCATGGGACAAGGTGGGGCTCTCGAGCCCAGCACACTCCTGGGCCTCGACAACACGTGGTTTACAGTTCAGTTCAACAATATCAAAAACCCCTTCAGAGGCTAAGTCTCTTTCCTGCAAAAGTCTCTTGCCTTGGGAGGTTTGCTGATCAGAAGTTCTCTGGGCGATTGCTCTTCGGTTCTGGGATCTCCGTCTGCCGGGCTCTGACCCCTTTCTTGCAAAAACAGGCCTCCCTCCGTCGGGTTCACTACGGCCTTTGTTCTAAACAGTTCATGTATTGCTCAGTTTTATCAGAAAGCAGGGTTTCTTTCTCTTCAGCTTTTTTTCGGCATCCCTCTGTCTGGTTCACATATGCCAATTACCAAAGTTCACAATCGTAATGGAAAGCGGGGTTCCCTTGCCCTAACTTTCCTCTTGCAACGGGTGAGAGACTTTCGATTGTGCAAGGGATTCGATCGTGACCATTGTAGGACCACTCTGACACCTCTTGCCACCCTTTTCTTGGGGCCTTCTGGTTGCAGTAGTTTGAAAAACAGGTCCCGGTCAGATCCTTTCGAATGAGCTCCCACGTGGCGCCGGACCCCTCTGCACCTGGACCTCAAATGGGCTTTCTTTAAAGTTCAAACAAACAGACAAGTCCTTTCTTCCTGCGTTCAAAAATGTTGCTAATCGCAACCTTGGGCTTAAAACACAGTTCGTTTTGATATCCGCGTCCTCCGACTCATCGGCTGTGCTGAACCCATGGTCGTCTTTGTTCTCTGGAGTCGAGGATAGTACCACGGAAGCCAGCTTGCCTCTCTGCCTGCGTTATCAGTGCGAGAGGCCCCTGTGTACAATGGACCTCTGTTATCCGCACGCCAGCTGTAACTCCCGGCCTTACGTTTTCCCTTCTGGAGGCTTTGCTTGTCTGAGTTGAAAAGGGCATAGCCGTCCTTCCAGGTCTCACCGCTTTTCTTCTCCCTTTGTACTGCCAGTTTGGCGTAGCTGTTTCCTTGTGCGTTCAGCCATGCTAGAAGTGTGCTTTCTTTTATCCCTGTGGGGAAGGTAAAGGGCTGTCGGGGGTGCTTGGTTGTCAATTGCCTTACTCTGCCTGACCAGAGTGTTGGGACATGTCAGGTTTTTTTATTTGTTTTGAATACCAACTTTTTACATACAAAAATATGTAAAACTGAAAGGATCCTTTCACAAGTATTCAAACAGACATAATATATTAAAGCAGGTTAAAAGAAAAAATGTGACTATTTTCAAACATTTGTTATACACTTAAATATAGATTCTAAAAAAGAAAAAAATACGAAAGCAGAGAAGGTACACCAAGTGTAGACCAAAAAGAGAGCATGCAGCTCACTTTACACCATTACAAGCTAAACCATTTTGGGAATTCTTTTCTTCCAATGTTGCATTTCCTAGCTTCTCCAAGATTTTGAATAGGAAGTCGTACAGTGATAGTATGAGACTCTGTGCTTGTCCACCCATCAATCTAACCCACAGGGCCTCACACCTGTGTGATGTATCTAGGTCTCTTAACTTTTCTTCCCTTAAGGCATCACAACTCATAACCAAGTGTTTTGTGGTTTCTTTGAGCTCAGTGATGCCACATAGCCTACAGCTCTATTTTCTGTATCCACTTTCCAATTTCCCACTCTCTCAAGGGTGGGCATTTGGTTTAATCGGAAATTAAGGTATAGTAATCTCCTTCTAGGGCATGGGAAAATGAGCAGATGTTTCAAGATCTGTTCCCTTTTGTCCACCAATTTTGAGCATTCCCTGTACAAGCTATACTTTGCGATTTCTTCTGATATTTTCCTCCAGTCATGTTGAAATAGCTTTTTCTTTACTTTAGCTTGGTTGATTAAGAACTCCTCTTTTGAAGAGCCAATTTCACTTAAAACCTTTCTCATCTCAAACTTCAGTATGTTAATTGAAGTTCCGGAAGTGCGTGTTTGCACTTCGCCCCATTTTTGGTGCAGGGAATCTAGAGGAGGGGTCAACAATTTTGCATAACTCGTTTGTTTCTTCCATGTTGCCTTTGTGGCATGTGAGACTAACCCAAACTCGTGCTGTATCACGCCATTAGGTAGAGTTTGCCAGCCTCAGGGTGTCTTTCCAGAGTGTTTTCCTTGGATTGTATTTAACTGCTTCCCTAAGTCATTTAAAATGATGTCCAGCCCGTACAAATCATCGGCTCCACTTGCATTAGGTAAAACCTAATCAGGGGAGTCAGTGAGAATGCACATAGCTGTGCGTGTACCAGCCTCATTTTTGTGAGTAGCGGACCAGATTTACTGGTTAATGTTTTATCCCTCCCTCTCGGGATACGAAGTTTGCAACTTTGTTTCCCAGATAGGTCAGGGCAGATGCTAGCTCCATTTCATTATGTTTGGATTTCTCCTCGTTGAGAATACACACTCTTGATTTTGATCCATTTACCTTTAGGTTGTTCTCGACTGCATATACATGACAGTGACAATTTCCGTTGTAATCACAGGAGGGTGAGATCAAACGGCACTAATTCATTGTCAAAAGCTATGCAGTCAAGGGTTGCCGATTCCACTCTGACTGGATTAGTGCCGCCCCCCTCCCAGATCTTTGCTTCGTCTGCCATATACAAATTGTACAGGGTTGGGGACACAACGCATTCCTGTCTTACCCCCACGTGTGTTCGCACCAGGTCCGTCGCCCCCTCCCTGTCCAACCTCACTCTCACCAAGGTGTTTGTATGTAGTAGTGCCAGCATTCTTAGCAGGGTTACAGAGACCTTGGCTTGTTGGAGCTTTGCCCACAATCGACCACAACTAACAGTGTCAAAAGCACTGGTCATGTCGATTGAAGCCCTGTAAACCGTGCCAATGGTCTTTTTTTAACAGCTGCTTTCATGTGAACCAAGGTAAATGCATTGAGTGGGGTTCACATTCCTGCTTATAAACCTTTCTGACAGTCGCATAAGAGATGAAGTTTACTTATCTCTCTTTTAAGGTCCCTTAACAGTTAGGTTCCAAAGATCTTACTTGTAGAATCTAGTAGTGCGATAGGCTTAAGGTTTTTTGGGCTCAGTTTATCCTCTCTTATAGATTGGAACTATTATTGATTGTTTCCACGTCTCTGGGATGTCTCCCTGAGAGAAGACCTGTTAAAAAAAGGTTCAGCAGCAGGGTCGCCCATACCTCAACGTTCGCTTTGATGACAATGGGAGGGACGTTGTCTGGGCCTGGGGCACTAGAGGCCTTTGCTCTGTTTATTGCCAATAGAACGTCACTCTGGTCCCATTCACACTCCTTTCCTATATTGTCCCCTTATCACTTAGATCTATTGGTGAAAAAAAGTTTCCCATCCAGGGTCATCCAAACGTGGACCCCTTGCTCACTGTGCTCAGAGAGGCACAGCTCCAACTCGCTGATAATGCCCAACAAGGCTGAAACACGTGTATGGGGGTTGCTGTTGGTACTCTTGTCCAGAAGGGAATTGCCATAGCATTTTGGTGTTGGAATGCCCATGTGGGCGGGGAAAGACTGATAAGCATAGGGATTTCCCCTCTGTGAAAGGTACAGTGAGCTTAAGTGTAGCTGCATACTCTAGAGTGGGTACCTTCCCAAAGAACAGGTCAATGTCCCGTGTTCGTTCTCGCAGAGGGGCGCCTATGACTACATTTTGATTACATCTATTGGTGGTTCGTTTTTTGGAGCTAGATACTTTTCTTTTAGGAATTTTTCACTTATTTGCTGAAATTTGACATTTTTTTTGTGGTACATCCCATGATGGACTAGAATTAAGCTGCATCTTTTTTGACTAGTGTTTCCACTATATCTTGGTTTCTCCTGATCTTAATTCCTCTTTTGATTAATTTTAATTCTTTTATATTGCGCACTGATCTTTGTCTTTTCTTTACAGTATTGAGTATTCAAACTGAATGTATCCCTACAAAGGCCGATTTGTGTTCTATTTATACTTTTTAGTTCTCTGATTCTAATATCAGAGGGATTTTTGTGAGCTATTCGAATGACATTTTCCTTTTTGAGATAATGGTACAAGACATGCTTTTAGCTTGTTATTATAGTTCCACACTGTAAATTGTCAGGTTAACGGCGCTGGTATTAGTGCTTTTTCTGTTACCGTGTAAGCAAGTATTCTTGATGGGGGTGTAGAGCTTCTAAATATCCTACATGGTAGGATGGGGCAAAGTTGTTACAGAGAAAGGGATACTGCGTCTGAACCCTCGGTGTACCACTTCCGCTCCCCAAAGATCCCCCTCCCTCACCCAGGTGATCCTCCCCCCACTAGTTCACCCCCTGGAACATCCAGTAGCGATGGCCTTGCTCTGGCCACCTGGACGACAGATCTTGGGGGACCAGCGGGTGAGACACCTTTTGGGTTTCTCACAAAGGCCTGTGGGCTTTTGCGTTCCCCAGGGTCACATGGCTTGTGGATGCAGCCTGGTGTACTGCAGGTTTGAATGTTTGTTAGTGTTGCTTTCGACCCTGTGTGCAGATTTAGGAGTCCAGGGGTGGCATGAAGGAGGTACTTTGGCTCCACCATAAACCTGCCCTCATGATGCTTCCTAGTCCCTGTTCCGTGCTGCACGGTAGCCGAAGTGTTATCGTGGCAGGCAGCCTGGACCAGGGCAGCAGGTAGGAAAAGATGCATGCAAGGGTTTGTGAATACGTGTGGGGGTGAATGAGGGTGTTTGGGTGTGCATCTTTTTGGGTGTGTATGTGTTTGTGTATGTGTTTGTGTGTATGAATGGTGCATCTGAGGACAGTATGTGATGTCGTTTTTTTACTATGGCCTGTTTTACCGGCATTAAAATTGTTTTCCAAACTCGACCCTGGGGGTGGATTTTGCGAGGCCACCCTATTATGAACAAGGAGACACTGAGATTTTAGCCAAGTCTAATTGAGGTAAGATAGCAGAGCGGAAATTATTAGTGTCAGGATGAAAGCGAGAGTGGTCTAGGGCTACTAAGCGTCCACACAGAATACCACCAATAGTTCAGGTTAGACAGGCAAGTACAGAAATATGCAATTTATTAGGCCTTTAAAATACACACTAAGCACATAAAAGTTCTAGTCAAATATTGCCATAATTGCCATTCACATTTTGGAGATGAAAGAACGCATATGATTCATTAACAAGCACAGGTAAATACTCTGGTGCATGACATTCAGGAAAGACACATTAGAATAACAGTTTCCATTATAGTTAATGAGTCCAACCCTATGATGATTTGGAGCCTTGTGCCCTAAATTCATCAGCTTCAAAGTTATACTTTTCAGGTAGGTTTACTGAGAGATTTGAACATTGCCAGGGGTTATGATTCGAAAGTCAAAAAGGTAAGTCAAGTTCAGGTAACTAAACTCACACAATTGCATACACTAGGATAGGCCCTGGAAGGGATCCTTGACCAGTCCTCTACCAACCAAAGTCCATAAAGATGTTTTTAGGGATGGCACTTTTGGTCCATGGAGCACGGGGGGGGGGTGAAAGAAAGGTATGTTAATTCACCCCCATGTATGGGATTTCTCCAGAAATAACTGCTGAGGTTCCAGATACTGTTGGGGACCCGTTCTTCTGTGCTTGGTCAGATCGAGAGAGGCCAAGTGGTTGCAGGTGCAGAGGTCACTTTCTGACACAGGACTTGGTTTCGGTTGCAGTACTTGAAATTCTGTTCCAGGTACCGTTCAGCTGAACCCCCTTGAGAAGAAATGAAGACTTCTGCGGAGCAGGCGACCTCTGGACATCTCCGGGGAGTGAAGACTGGTTGCAACATGAGTCACCATGGTCAGGTTGTGACAGGTGACCTTCAATGGACAAACAACGGAATAGGCTTCCGTTTGGACTAGAAGGCTATAAAAGCAGGATCAGGCATCTTGCAGATACTCCCAAGTTCCAATAATTTACCTGAAACAGCAATGGCTGCAGTGAGGTAGCCCAGGAGAGAAGTGGTCAGTCCATTGGTTCACCCAGGGATACTTCTGAAGTCTCAGAAGCCACAGATCCTTGTGCGCAGGTTCAAGACTGGTACTTGCACCCCTGCGCTCCGGTCCAGGGGTCAAAGCACAGACTAACGTCTTCTTGAGATCAGGCAGAAGGGCAGAGCCTTACTGGGACTGCACTGAAGTTACTGTTGGTCAGCTGCAAGGGTTTTCCCCTGATCGTTGGCTGCTGCACTTCTTCGTAGGGGTCTTTACACAACAATGATTTGTCAAATGGCTTCAGGAGTCCTCCTTTTATGCAAGATATTAATTGGTAGGTTGCCCAGTTCTGCCAATGTTATGAGTCTTCACCCTTCAAAGTAGGTAGTGGCTATCCAATTATGGGAGCTGCTAGGGAGAATTTTCATTTCTTGTGCCAGGTCCCCACAACCTGATATTGCTGGACTTCTGGGATTTATTTGCTTTACTCTCCTGAGTGAGTGCCTTTTGTATCTCTCTCATTCTTCAGCTCTAAGATGGGAACTCTATTTTTTCTGCTACTATATTCTTTTTACTTCATGCTTTCCTCCATCTATTTCACTACAGCCACCTGTAATACATTATCGCAGCACTCGACACGCTTTGACGGTGTTGTTGGGGAGTCACTTGGGTTTCTAAATCTTTTAGTTTTTCCTTACAACTACTGTTCGAGGGGATTGGGTCCTCCGACGTATTCCATATCTATGACGGGTAATGTCCACAGCTGTGCTGCTTCGGAAAATCTTCGGCGCCTGCATCGATGACGTCGATGCGCCGTCCCCGAGGACCTCCTCCGACGGCCGACGTCACCCGATGTGATAAGTAGGACGCACGACGCCCATAGCCTCAGTTCCGTTTTTTCCGCAAACGTGTTCGCTGTAACGCTCACCTGGCTCCCACGGAGGCGCTGACCTGGTCTGGATTGCTGTGACCTCTTGAAGCGTGATGCGCAGGATTCGAAACACCGACTGAACTGGACCCCCAAATCTGGCTTGTCTGGCCCGTAGAAAAATCTTTCTGTAGGTGGAGAAAGGGGATTAACTGACTGCAGAGTATTGTGATTGCTTCCCACCTCCCTTTTGCTCTTCTCTGACCACCTCCGAAATCCCCAATCAAGGCTCACCTTAATGTTTGAATGGATGAGCTCTCCATCCTGCTTCTGGTGCAGGGGCGCGTTTTTGACCAGTTACTTCACTGGTTTCGGAAGGCAAAATGCCATAAGTATGCAGTTTAAAAAGTTCCAGAGTAGAGTCTTCTCTTTGTTTGCTTTTCTTAACCTGCGATCTGTCCTTATTTTCAGGGGCAGAGTGGAAGTGATGCTTCGAGGGATATTGCCGGAGATAAACTCGGGTACGTTTGTGATAAAATGATCCCTTTAAATGTCTTTGAATCCCTCTAGTAATGTCTTTCTTTTTTCCCCTTAGGGGCCGGGGTGCGGTACCAGACCAAGAAGTGGCGCCAACCCGAAATGAGGAGTGGTTCCATCAAATATGGCCAGGTAAGTCTTGTGACGGAAAATCAGGCTTTCCTCATTTGTTCCTCCTGCTCACCTTTTGTCTCTTCTTCTCCCCTGCAGGTGCAGAGATGTGGCGGAATGCCCAGAAGGTCGCGGTGGATAGTGAAGAGCCCACGAGGCAGGTGAGTGATGCGCTGCGCTGCAACAAGTAGCGCAATGCTTTTAAAGAATGTCTATCTTCAGGATCGCTGGCGTGATGGTTCCGGACACAGGTAGGAAGTTAGATTAAGTTCTTGTTTTTCACCTTTTCTCTTCCCTTCCTTCCTTTCAGGTATCCCAAGATCGAGGTGGGCGTGGCTGGAGGCAAGATGCAGGAGCAGGCACGGTGAGCGTTCAGCTGCTAGATGCAGAGCAACGCGAAGCACGTGTGGCAGTCCGGGCGTGGTTTAAATAGCCTTGGAAGAAGTTCCAGGTAAGTATTCTTCCACGGTCCCCACCCAAGTAAAATAGTTCCTTTGATAAAATAGTCCCTCCTAAGCCTCATTTGGCTTGAGGCTTCATGCAGCATGGTCTGCGTCGGGTAAGTGCACCAAACACCCTCTTTTATGAGCCTGGCACCTATGGCGCCAGGACTGATGTCCAACATGTGCCTGGCGCCAAAGGCACCAGGACAAAGTCCAAAGAGCCCCTATTAGGGGCCGCTGGGCTTTTACCCGAGGGCATGATGCCTGCTCCCGGGGGTGCTGGGCCTGTCCTGGTGCTCCAGGGGTAGCCATCATGACATTCGCTTCGTGAATCTCGGTACGCCTCGACTCTTGAGTTTGCTGTTTTCTTCTCGGTTCGTCGAACATGTTTGGATTTTTGTGAAGACCTGTTCGTGGCGATGTCTACTTCGTCTTCAACCCCGCGTCCGGGCTTCAAGAAATGGGGGGACTGTGGGTCCAAGATGTCGGTCATGGACTCGCACGACGCCTGCCTCTGGTGCCTCGGGGAGGCCCACGATACGGATGACTGTGTCGACTGCCAGTCGCTCACGGCAAAGGCCTTGCGGGAACGCAAGAAGAAGCTGTCGGTAGGTCGGGTGTCAAAGCCCCGCAAGTCGAGGTCTGCGGGGCTTTTGACGGATGACTCGAGGGGCGACTCTCCACGTCATTGTCGGAAGTCCAGTGGGTCTCCTTCCAGGAGTCGGTCTCGCCACTCCTCCGCCTCTTCGAGGCATTCCAGGAAGCGCCGGCATCGATCGCCTTCCCCGTCCTCTTCCAAGGACTCGGCCCGTCGGCGGGTCGCTTATCCCTCCATGCAAGCGACACCGGAGGAATGGGCTTCCTTCGGGAAGCAGATGCTAGCGATTCTTGAATCGCAGGGCACCGGTCCGTCCGCGCCTCCGAGTGGGGTCGGTCGGCACCGGTCGAGAGACGCCGCTCGTACGCCTTTGGGCTCGGGTGGGCGGCACGGCTCGCGGGAGAGGTCCCGCTCGGACAAGGGTAGCCGTTCTCGCCATGCCCGTTCCCGGTCCTCGACACGCTCGAGACCGCATGATCCTGTGCCGTCTTCGAAGAAGACGTCGACGCCTGTGGCGCCGAGGTTGTCGACGATTCCTCTCGAGGCTCCGCCTCTGAGTGGGTCATCGATGCTGTCGGCGCCTAGGTCGTCGAGAGACCCGCTCGGAGCTCCGGCTTCGAGGCCTGTGTCGACGGCGTCAGCGCTGCAGCTGACGTCAACGCCGTTTCTGTCGACGCCGGAGCTGACTCGTTCGGCGCCCTCAACGCTTTTCGAGGCGGTGGTGTAGGAGGGGCCCCGTGGCACGGGGTTAGCCCCTAGAAAGGCTCTGGCTAAGGTCAGGCACTGCTTTGGTCCCCAGATGTCTTCCTCTCCCTGCCTGGAGTACATTTCAGAGGGTGATGAAGGCTCTGATGACTGATTGATTCCGGGACCAGATGAGCTTATCTCGGGCCATAGCCAGTTTGATGACCTGAGGCAGTCACTGCATGATGCCAGTGGACTGGACACCTCTCCGGAGGTGGAGTTTTGTAGGCCGGAGCCTGGCACTCATGCCGTTCTTCATATCGGCGCCTTATGTCTCGTGTCACCGAGTACTTGGGTTGGTCAGCTCCCCCAAGGGAGTTCGTTCAGGATGATCTCACGGACATCCTTGATCTTGGTCCCCCCACTGACCCGGTTTTGCCGTTTCATATGGCTCTGCAGAGAAAGGTGGCGGTGGCTTGGACTGCTCCGGAGATTCTCCCGGCAGTGGGCAAGTCTTTGTCGTAAAAATACTGTCCAGCCAGTAGCGACCCCTGCTACTTGTCCAGGCACCCCACTCCGGAGAGTTTGGTGGTGCAGGCGGCTACGGCCCCGGCAAAGCAGGTGTTGTATCCTACCATCCCTCCGGATAGGGACGACAAAGGTTTTGACGGCTGGGCGATGAAAGTGTTTTCTTCAGGGGGTATGGCGCTTCAGGCGGCCAACTCCATATGTGCCTTGTCTCGTTTCACACACACTCTGTGGAAATGTGTTGCATTAGCGGCTGAACGTATATCCCGAAGGGGATATACGGGATGTTTCCTTCCTATGGTTCAGGATGGCAAGGATGCCATGTGTGAGGCCGTTCAGTCGGGTTTGGACATGGCAGATTGTGTCAGCCGTTCCATGGCGGCGAGCACCATAATACGCAGGTTTGCGGGATTGCGGAAGTCTGGGTTCGCTCCTGATGTGCAGTCCCGGCTCCTCAACATGCCCTTTGACGGTGAACATCTTTTTGGCAGCAAGGCTGACGAGAGCCTTGAGAGGTTGCAGACCTCCAAAGCTGCAGCGAAGTCATTGGGCGCTGCAGTTCGCCAAACTCCGCCTTTTCGTCCTAGGGGACAGCAATGGAGGGGAGGTTCCTTTCGCTATTACTCGTCCTTCAGTAAAGAGAGAGGAGCTAGCGGTCAAAGAGGCCACCGTAAGAGTGCCAGAGGTGGAAACGAGGGTACTCTAGGTGCCAAGGCCGCCCGGGCAGTTGCCTCTTTGCCCTCGGGCAGCGCCGCAGTCGCTACCACTCAGTCATGAGGCCATGTCCCATGGTTCGCCGGTTGGGGGAAGGCTGGCGCAGCATCTTGGAGAGTGGCAAGCCATTACTTAGATGTGTGGGTTCTGGAGATCATAACTCACGGCTACTGTCTTCCTTTTCGGCAGAGGCCTCACGACAATCCACCTGGGAACCTCTCTTTGAAGAGTCCCGATCCGCTCCTTGCGCAGGAAATTCAAGCCCTGCTGGAGAAAGGCGCCATAGAACGGGTGCCTGTAGCGGAGAGGAACAAGGGATGGTATTCCCCTTATTTTTTGATTTCGAAGAAAGCCGGGGGATTGAGACCCATCATGGACTTGCGCGGTTTGAACAAACTTCTCAGGAAGGACAAGTTCAAGATGGTTACTCTCAAGTCCTCCAGGCCCTTCAACTTCAGGACTGGTTGGTGTCTCTCGACCTCAAGGATGCTTACTTCCATGTGCCGATCCATCCCAAGCACAAGAAGTACCCGAGGTTTGCGGTTGGCGACTCACACTTTGTTTGGGGTCCTGCCGTTCGGATTGACAGCCGCACCGAGGGTTTTCACCAAGCTCATGGTGGTGGTGGCAGTGCATCTCAGGAAAGGGCGGATTCACGTCGACCCTTACCTGGACGATTGGTTGATCAGGGGGAGCTCTCCTGAGCAAGTCCTGGATTATCTGTCCGTCACCTGCCACTCCCTTCACAAGCTGGGCTTCTCCCTCAATTTAAAGAAGACCCATTTGACACCAACGCAGCGGGTCCAGTACATCGGAGCGGTGCTCGACAGATCCCTGGGGCAGTGTTTTCCTCCCCAGGTGAGGGCTCTTCACATTCAGCAGATGGTGCATAAGTTTCAACTTGCCCAGAATCTCCCAGCGTCAGAGTTCTTGCGACTGCTCGGCCTCATGGCATCCTGCATTCTTCTGGTGCAAGAGGCTCGTCTGCGGATGAGATCTTTGCAGTGGGCACTCAAGCTCCAGTGGTCTCAGTCCTCCGGCAGGCATTCAGACCCTGTTCAGGTGCCACCCTCGGTCGCCCAGGGCCTTCTGTGGTGGGCCGTCGAAAGCAATCTGATGAAGGGGGGCCCATTTTGGCTGCCCTGGCAGGAGGTGACGATTGTGACGGATGCATCCCTCACGGGATGGGGAGCTCATGCCAACGAGTTGACAGTCAGCGGTCGTTGGTCTCCGTCGGAGTCCAGACTCCATATCACTCTGTTGGAGCTGAGGGCCGTCAGGCTTGCCCTGAAGGGTTTTCTACCGACTGTGCGAGGAAAGTGTGTCCTGATTCTAACGACAACACGGTGGCCATGCACTACCTCAACAAAAAGGGGGGGCAGCGTCACTTCCTCTGTGCAGGGAGGCGATGCAGCTCGAGTTCTGGGCCATCCAGCAGGAAGTTTCGATCTCGGCTGTTCATCTGGCCGGAGACGACGAGACGCCGGACGCTCTGAGCAGGCAGAGCACGATCTCTCACGCGTGAGAGCTGGCTCAGGAGATTCTCCTGTAGATCTTCGCCCTTTGGGGGACCCCTCAAGTAGATCTCTTCACCTCCAGTGTCAACCGGAAGTGCGAAAGGTTTTGCTCACGGGTATTTCCTCCAAATGAGCCTTAGGAGACGCGTTTGTGGTGGAGTGGTCATTCCCACTGCTGTACGCGTTTCCACCAGTCCCCGTCATCCGCAAGTGCTGCGGAGGTTCGGTTCCCGGATGATCCTCATTGCTCCGACGTGGGCCCGGAGGACGTGGTACACGGACCTTCTCGACTTGTCCATCTGCCCTCCACGTCGTCTTCCCTACCGAGACGATCTGTTCTCACGGGGGGGGGGGTCAGGTTCTCCATCTAGAGGTCAGATCCCTCAACCTTCACGCTTGGCTTCTGAAAGGTTTAGATATAAGGATTGGGATCTCCCTGAAGACGTGATGGAGGTGTTGCTCTCGGCCAGGCGGCCGGCAACAAAGTCTCTGTACCGTTGCCGTTGGAGAAAGTTCTGCGACTAGTGCAGAGTTAAGAATGTGGATCCTTTTGAATGTGTCATTCCCATGGTCCTGTCTTTTTTGCTTTCCTTGGCCCACAGGGGCTTGCAAGTGGGGACCATTAAAGGTTACCTGGCGGTGCTGTCCATATTTAAGCGCTCGCCTGAAGAATGTTCCTATTT
The DNA here is from genome assembly GCF_040938575.1 of Ambystoma mexicanum. Taxonomy (NCBI): domain Eukaryota; kingdom Metazoa; phylum Chordata; class Amphibia; order Caudata; family Ambystomatidae; genus Ambystoma; species Ambystoma mexicanum. Next base: position 953,765,657 of record NC_090939.1, read on the forward strand.
TAAGATTCCTTTAATTTCTCAGTTTTTGAAAGGGCTCACTAATGTGTTCCCTCTGTCACCTTTTCTGGTGCCCGATTGGGAGATGAACCTTGTTCTTAAGTTTCTTATGGGTGCTCCATTTGAGCCTTTACATTCTTGCCCTTTGAGACCGTTAACCTTGAAAACTGTGTTTTTGGTTGCGGTCACTTCCGCTCGCAGAGTGGGTGAGTTACAGGCACTTTCAGTTAAGCCACCCTTCACTGTGTTTCATAAGGACAGGGTTGTCCTTAGAGTTCGTCCTTCTTTTCTTCCGAAGGTGGTTTTGGAATTGCATTTGAGCCAGAAGGTTGTTCTTCCGGCGTTCTATCCTCCTCCACATCCTGGTAAGGAAGAGGAGAGGCTCCATAGGCTTGATCCTAGGAGAGCGTTGAGCTTTTATATTTCGCTCATGTCCCGGGTCAGAGTGGACGATCAACTTTTCAATGGTTACGCTGGAAAGCGTTTGGGACAAGCTGTGACGAAACAGACTTTGTCTCGTTGGATTATTTTAGCTATCTCTGAGTGTTACCGCTTGGCGGGTAAGGACCCTCCGGCTGGCTTGCGGGCCCATTCTGCCAGGGCTTCAGTACATACTTTTGTACATCACTACTCCCTCGAATCCATCGGGGGGCAGGATCTGGCCTTTGGGGGGGGGCAGGATCTGGCCTTTGGCAAGGCATTCCTATATTCCGCAATTTGATTGGGCATGCTAAATTTGTGTTCTAAATTCTTTTCCCACCTCCTTGCTTGGTACTGCTTTGGGAGTATGTCATAGATATGGAATACGTCGGAGGACCCAATCCCCTCGAAGAACAAGTTACTTTCTTACCTGGTAACGTTCTTCCGATGGGATGGTCCGACGACGTATTCCATATCGCTCCCTCCCTTCCCCGCTGCAGAATTTCTTTTGCGATTGCAGCTTGCGTTCCGCAAGGCCTGGTGTTTCTGACTGGCAGAAAACTGGTGGCACACGTTGTGGGGGAAAAAAACTACAACTGAGGCTATGGGTGTTGTGCGTCCTACTTATCACATCGGGTGATGTCGGAGGAGGTCCTCGGGGACGGCGCGTCGACGCAGGACGCAGACGCCGAAGATTTTCCGAAGCAGCACAGCTGTGGACATTACCTGTCATAGATATGGAATACGTCGTCGGACCATCCCAATCGAAAGAACGTTACCAGGTAAGAAAATAACTTGTTCTTCTCAAGGATAGTAAGGTACGTTTACCTTTCTTTTTATGTTATCAGCACACCCCACCTTATGGGGAGGGTGAGGTGCTACCTAGTACCCCCTTTCCCACTGCTCCTGTAACTTTTATAGTTTGACAGACAAACCCAAATGGTTGGTGTCAGTAGATACCTTTTTACAATTTTTGTTAGTTTCTCACAGGCTGTTTTGACAGGTGCATTACAACACCCATGGATGACCATTTTCCCCAAAATGGCCCCAGTCTTCTATCGCCATTTGCAGTTTGTATGTCCTTTGTTGCCCCTTCTTCTACCATTCCAGGTGCGGCTGGGTCCTCTTTGAGTTTTGCCTTTGGTGGGATCCCTTTGAAAAGCCCACATAGGCTCCAGTCTGTCTACTGAGGCAGGAAGTGAGGGAGGACCCTGAAATCGCTATGGCCTTTCTTATGGTGTGCCTGGCTGGGACCAGTTTGATCTTGGTGGCTGGCTGCTCTGCACGGACAGCCACCTCCAGGTGATTGACAGGTCCGTAGGACTGCATGAATGGGTACCTGCATGAAAGGCTACGCTTTTGGGACAGAAGGCAGTCGACTACTGGAACTGAAGCTCTGAAGAAGACCGCCAGAGACGCCTGCAGCAACTCCAGTAACCGCAGAAGCACAGCTGAAGTACTGCTGCTGTCTTGACACTGTTTTTGAATTGACGGGGAAGCTCCTCCAAGGTCGACTTCCTCCTCTCGGCTACTGGACATAACCAGCCTCAATACACTTCATTTTTTTTTAGCTGTCCCCCGACGTCCTGCGACATTCCTGGGTTGCGGAATCCCAATACCTGGGGTTCCTCCACCACCTTGAAGTGCATTGTCTTGCCGGATCTCACTGGAACTTCGGTGGCATCCGTGTGGACCTCCAGAAGCCCACATCATGTCCTCAGTCCCTCACAAGAGTGCAGGATTGAGAAACTAGATTCTAACCGGCAGTGATCGTTAGCTACTGGTGCTGAGAAAAAAGAACTAAAGCCACAAACGATGCAGGAGTACAGATTTCTGTGTGGGCGAGTCCCTCACTTGACTAATGCTGCAGGAGCCCATCCAGGGTCCCCACGTTTGTCACCGCGACCAAGGATTAGGAGACTGGGTTTGAAGCTGTGCATCTAGAAGGCATCCGGCTTCAACAGCTTCTTCACTGTCAAGGTACTGTGGGGCTTAAGGCAAACTTACCTGAAGCAGTTGTGACGCTCCTTTGCTTTGGAGCACTGTCTTTCACAGCCGGTGTCCCGCCAGGAAGGATTTTCAAAAGCTCCAGAGTTTTTTTTTTTTTTTCCAAAACCAACCAACTTGTTCGTACTTGTGCCAAGATGATTTGCATTAGAACTGTCACGTTCATATTGACTTGGGCACTGCTGGTTTCCTAACGGGACATTCTCTGAACTTCTTAGCTTGAGCATTGCTTGTTTTCCTTGCCAAAAACCTGAAGTGAATACCTTCTTTCTTGTTAGGGAAAAGACTGCCAAACGGTTGTCACTAGCATTGCTTACCTGTGATTGTTCCTCTTTGCATTCTTGAAGTTATCTAAACTTGAATAACTTCATAGTTGATTTAACATAAGTATTTTTACTGACCTTAGCCGAAGTCACTGCGTGTTTGGAATGAGAAAAATATCTAACCAATTACTTATCTGCTTTATTCCCTTAATATTCTAAATGAAAGTTTGATGTTTCTAGTCGATATGTCTGAGTTGATAACTGCTTTGTGTATATAAAAAATAAATAAAATGTTATGGCGTTGCTATCTTATAGTGCTAACCACTCTTAGTAGCCAACTGTGGTAATTGCAAAAGTGCTCAATATAAACATATACACTGTCACCAGCCCATCCTGAACATATTGCAATTGTAACCAATAAGCGAGGGATTCTCCTTTATTTTGCTTACAATCCCCTTTTAGCCCAATCAGTTATCTGTGGACAGGTCTCAGGGATTGAAGTAACTATTCTTTCTCTGGCCTGAACCAATGGGTCTCCTGTTCCTGGATCTGAGCTGGCCAATTGACTCATTCTACAAGTTTCTTTCTACGGGCAGCATGACTACCCTCATGAGCTGATTCATATCTGTCTGTATGGGGGTTATAACTGAAGGTATGGCCCTGTGGGTAGCGTGTCATGCAGTGGATGGGAAGTAGAGTAACTCTGACACCAAATAATCGAACCAACTCAGGAAGATGGCAACGTTTTCGGTTTTATTATCAGTTGTCTAAAACATTGAGTTACAACAGACTTCAACAGACCTCCGCACAAGCTCTCTGCGTATCTTAACAAAAATCAGTTGTATAATAAAAATTTGTCATACGTGACTTCCTACTACGTGGCAAATGAGCGAAACCTACGAGGGATTGTAATACGTTCAAGGGGAACATCTAAGTATACTTTCGATAAGGGGTTGGGTTGTGATTGGATATCTGTCGGGTGGACAACTTGTGCCCACCTCTAGTGCAAGTCATCTTCATCATTATTAAGTACACGGTATAGCATTGACTCTCAAACTACAAGGCCCTTCGTTATATGGCCCTCTACAATTGTTTAGTATGCTCGTTCCAGTCTAGAACATTCGTCTCACTCAGCAGCATGTAAGCTCAACCCCAGGTGCCAGGAGGTGGACTTGACTGTACCTCCCCACCCAATTAGCCCAATGTCTCAACACCCATGCCTTCTGCCATGAAGATTGTCTTTGAACTTGGCCCTGCAGTTTATTCTTTTCTCTGAGAATATAAGGGAGTGTGGGCATGCACTATCGTCGTTCTAGAACTCCTTGCCCAACTCTATTTCCATCCTTGGCTCACGTGACAAGAGACTACAATTTGGTCCATTTTGCAGTAAATAAATGTCTTAACTGAATAAAACTTGCCACACTTTGTTCTTTCTTTGCACCTTAACAAGGGATGATTAAGCATCTCACATCCACCGCCTTCAAGAATAGATGGATCAGTCTTGGCCGATTCAGCATTGACACCAGGTCAGACAGCCCTTGTAGGCTCTTCCATGATCCCAGCTAATTTCTTGCTTCGACACAGCGCTCGGCTCTTCTCTCCATGGGTCCGAGCTTACTAAATTTGTGACACTGATGTCCAGCTTCTATGCAATAGCGGCTCTGCCTGCAGTCTATTCACTACTTATAGCCAGCATCGAAGATTACTTATATCTGTAGTTATTGAACGGCTTGCATTTTCTTCAGTGCTTCTCACACATGCAATCTTCTTTCACATGTTTAAGTTTACTTGATTTTTACTCCGTCATCAGTTTCTATAAGGTCCATAGATGTTCTTCTTTAGCCTGTCTTCTCAGAGCAACAGGCTAGTGTCTTGTGACCTCACCAACTCCTCTTTCACTCTTTTAAATATTCCTTCGGTGAGTTCCTTCCTTAGATTATCGTCTCTTCAGGGATACATTAGATAAGGTTTTCTCAGTGGGTACCTTTTCTTGAATATTCGCCACAGAATGGTCACAACTGCTGGTGTCAAACATGGCACAATTTCAGACTTCCAGTATACAGGTGGTTGGAGGGGGGCGGGACTTCCTACAGAGGCATTCAGCTGCTTGTCTACACTCTCCCCTCAGATCGAGCCATCAACCATATCTTCACCGCTCTCCACATTTTGATACCTCCTCTTGAAGTGCTTCTTCAGAGTCCAGATCTTTATCACTCCCTTCAGGAAACCAGCAGATTTGATATGTTCATCCACACTCCAGGTCATGTAACTGCACTGTCCATTCAGATTACAATAGACCCTTCGTCTCGCGTACTTCTTGTGATTCTTCGGATATAGAAAATGTGTTCCCTCAGGTGCTACAATGCTGGCCTCTATGTATTTTCTGACCTCTTCATCGGTCAAATCCTTGGGTCCAAACCCTGATTCGACATCGATCATGATCTTCATTCCTACTGCTTTCTTTGCTGTCTTCTTACACTGTGTAATTATTATCCTGATCACACACAATTCAAACATCACCAATACTGCTCCAAGTAACTTGAAGATTTTCGCCATCCACTGTGGAATGCATGGAAATATAGACGCAAACCGCTGTCATCTGCAATGTCCTTGGTCTCACCTTCCATTTTGGTATGCAGGTTCATCAACAACGTTATGGCCTCTTTCAAGGTCCCATTCTCGCCATCGTGAGATGCTATGAATGTGCAACATAATGCCCGATTTTGGCACAAACTCCTTCTATTTGCAGTGATCATAGCAAGCACAGATCTGTTCTGCATTGTCATTAATTGTATGGTCCTCAACTCTTCCTTCATGGCATTGAATCCCTTTATGGTGGTGGTGATTGTCTGCAAAAGCTCCCATCTGGTAATTTGCAACCATTTAGCATTGGCCATCGTCTGGATCCCAGGCATGAAGATAGTCGTGAAGATTGAAGCTGTCTTACTGAACAACCTCTGCTCATACAGAATGGCCTCTTATGCATCTATTGATTTGGCTGAGAAGTAATTCTCCCTTCTGGTTCGATTGGGAAATTCAAGCAATCTTCACCTCCTCAAATGGTCATCTACTTTCGGAAATTCTCCAATGTTCAAGTCACTCTGAGGAATCACCAATGCTGGAACATGGATGAGCACCAAGGAGCCTGTCCCTCCCCAGTCCTTGGGCAGCTTATGTTATCTCCCACATGTTTCCTTCTCTTCAGAAACAATGTCACATTTGCCATTGGAACCGCAATCATTGAACCTGATTCATCTTCTACCCATGTCAGTAGTTTGACATACTTGGCCTACAACTTCGAACACCCATCGTTTACTCTCAGCAGCTCTTGCACATATTCTGGATTCAGTAGATGGGCTGCACAGGACATTAGTCCTCCTTCCCATCCCTTCTTGAATTGCACTTGTCCATAGACTAAATCTTGAGTTTGTGCCCAACATCCAGGCTATCCAGTTATTTCTGTTCTATCTGGGCATTCAATCCTCTTCATGTCTTTCATAACTCTCTTCCTGTCCACTTGTAGGATACACAGGCATCTTGCTCTCCCATCCAGGTTGTTTCTCCACCTGTGAAGTCTTGATATAATCATCCTGGAATGGAAACAACCATTTCGATCTCCATCGCACAGTAGCTCAACCTCCCTGGAATGGTCCTCTGTTCATGCATGCTGCAATATGAACGAGACATCTGGCATTGTGTTCTGGCACTACTCTAGAAATGAAAGTTTGTACTGTATTCATGGCATGTATGAGTGCACAAACGTAGCAACTCTCCTTAGATGTTCTCTCTCCCACCTTTTTCTTTTGCTGATACAACATGTTATTACCCAAATGTCCTGCATTATCTAGATGGGTATTTATCCCCTCACTATCTTCCTATGCATTTCTCCTATATCTTTTATATACAAGGTTTGTGTATTGACCCTGAAGCAAATTAAACGTAGTTCTCACAATGGGGAGAACCATAGGGACACCTGTCTTATCAGAACCAACATGATAGAGAGTGTAAATGGGAGAAACAGACAAAAAGAGTAATCATACAGGCATATAGTATGCACAAGACCATCGACATCCACCTTTCTCGCCACCCTGGCACTGGCTACACTTGTCCATTCTCTAAAACCGTGCCAGCTTCTACATGTCTAATGTCTACTATAATCCTAAGAAATTCTTTTACACTTTCAATTGTATCCATTCTATCATCGTGACAAGAAGCCTTGTAATCGCTGAGCCATTTTTAGGATCCTTTGAAAAAAGTGAGAATATCAACGTCTCTTCTGACAAGAGCAGGATAAGTTTGAAGGAGAAATACAAAAACAGCAAGCGCAAGAACAGGTATGCACCAAGGAATTCATCTGGATACTGAGCTTGTGTCCAATTTTTAAGATCAAGAACTGAGATTTAGGCATAACTTTGGTATATCGATGTGATTCTAATGTTCCTTTTTTCAACAAAAATCCTGAGATTCTCAGCAATGGTTTGCACTCCTAAAAATAGCTGTAAGGAGTGTCCATTCGAATCGCAGTTCAAATGTAAAATCTGCATTAGCCACTGGTCGCTTTATCGCCGTCCTTTGTAATCGATCGAGTCTGCACACGAAAATTCTTCTTGTCTTGCTTCTGGATCGGCAACGGTGGGAGGTAGGTCTCACCTATAGACTTTTACATCACTTAAGTGAAGCCAAGCTCATCTCCCCTGGACCTTCACAGCTGAAGGGGTTATATTTTCAATGCAAAAGGGCCATGAAAGCGTGGCTCGTACCATTTCCTGGTGAAGTTCTTTATTAAAATCAGATCACCAACATACAACTTGGGTGCCGATAAAAGTTCAGATGATCCAGTTGCTGGATTGTCTTCATCTGTGTTCTGAGACCGAGTCCCCTGACGCTGAGTTGATCTGAAATGAGAGAGATCCTAGGTCATATAGGTCATATGTCAAATAGTCATTCAACTCATCACTTAGCAATTTAGCTGTACTGTGGGCATCACTTCTCCTAGATGGAGGTGCAAGAGGCGTTCTCAGTCACCGCCCTGTCACTAGCTTGTGAGGGGTGAGTTGATGGTCTGAATAAGGCTGATTCCGAAGGGCATATAAAGCTAAGGGTAGGCAATATAGCATCCCTGCTTCAAAGTCAATTTAATCTTGGCAATCCTTTCTGTAAGGAGGCCGTTGAGTCTCTCACAATCTGTTTGCTTGCGGGTGATGAGCTGAAGAAAACGTGTGCTTAATATTCAATAGCAGCCCTATCTGTTAAAATGCCTCATTAACAAAATGCGGCCCATTGTCGGATCTCAGCACTTCACACACGCCCCATCTCCGAAGGACTTTGCATACTAAAAACTTAGCTGTGCAAGTGACCTCAGGGTGTGTACACAGGCCTGCCTCGATACACCTAGAGAAGGGACACACCACCACTATCCGATACCTAAATCAATTACACACTTGCAGCATATCGACAGTCAATATGTAAATGCTGAAACGGACCATTCGGTTGAGGTATTACCCCTCTAATTGTTCTCAGTGTATGCCCAGCAGTAAACTTCTGACACACGATGCAGTTCACTATAAATAGTGCAACGTGCTACAATAAATTCAGAATGAACCAGTCTTCTGCAGTCGTTGCAGCAAGACTCTCTAGTTACATGTGTGGGGTAATACAGCTGTACAAGCGCAAACTTCAATAATGCTATTGGCATCACCGTCTTTCCAGTGCTATCCTGTCGCCATAATGCTTCTGTGGGGGATAAATAACACCCCCTTCATTGACATAATTCCTGTTCTTCCTGTGGTGCACTCCCTTGAATCTTCATTATCAATTTATTAGTCATCAGTAATTTATTAAACCCTTCTTGCATTGGCTTGGTCGTATCTACTTTCTCTTTAATACTCGGAGTATCGAGACTCGAAATATCTGGGTAATATGCAACTCTTTTGGCTTCTGCGGATTTGTTTCCGCAAGAGATCAAATCTGTTTGCTTAGTTTGAGCTGCACATTTAATGACTGCTATGTCCACTAGAAGTTGTAGTGCCTTAATAAACCTGTCCAATAAGGATGCATGCTGCACTGGAGTGCCGTCCACGTGGAGGTAGCCTCTCCTTTTCCAGTGCTAGCCCCACATGTACGGTTGACGTCACATAGGTGGAGTTACTGTACACAGTCATTTCCTGCCCTTAGTGTTTCTCGAGCGCGACAATAAGCGATACCAATTCTGCTTGTGCTGAAAAGTGAGATGGTAGCCTTGCACTTGCTACTACTTCAAATTCTCTATTTAATCTATGCCTCAGTACAGCTATGCCAGAATGCATTTCCCCACTAGTCTGATCAATTTCAGCATCAGATCAACATCAATAAGGAGAATTTCTCCTCCTGACAAAACGTTTTCTTTCACACAGGATATTTCATCATAAAATTCAACATAATTGGCATAATCATGCACCTGATCACCTTCTGCTATTGGCTCAGCTATAAACGTGGCAGGATTCCCTATCTTATATCTGACTATTTTAATTGCTGCGTTCAAAATCATTACTTCATAGGCTGAAGCTCTTTGGGATGTCAGTGTACCTTTCGGTTTCTCTAAAATGGCAAACCGAGCATGCTCCACGAAGAGGGTCAGAGAGCAGCCCATGACAATACTTGTAGAGTTTTCTAAATTGCAAAAGTGGTGGCTGCCAATAACTGTTTGCAAGGAAAGTGTCCTCTCATTACTGGGTCTAAAATCGCACTGTAATACGCTAGAGGCTTGTACCCCAATGTAGTTCTATGTGTGAGCACTGCTGTCATCACTGTCCCATTTGTGTGTGAAAATAAATAAAAATCCTCCGTATAATTGGGGATTCCTAAAACGGGGGCTGTACAGATTGCTTTTATCAATTCTTCAAACCCTGCCTCTATCTCCTCAGTCATTCTATTTTTTACTTTATCCACTTGTGCTTTCTTTAAAGCTTGCAAAAGGGGTCTTGTGTATTAACTGTAATCAAACCCCCAGGTTCTAACATAATTGCATAGCCCCAAAAACTGCTGCATCTGTTTTACTGTATCTGGCTTTGCAGTTTTCATAATCTCCTCTGCTCTTTCAGGTGTCACCTTCTTTCATGTGAGATTTGCTGCCCTATGTATAACCTCTTCTTGACAATACTGTAACTCTATTTGTCTACATTATATCCCTTGTCTGCTAAAATAGTCATCAACTGAATAGAATCTTGTCTGCACTCATCTTCCGTTGTACTACAAAGTAAAATGTCTACGCACTGTATCACCGCACTCTCAAGATCAATATTGCCCAAGTCCATCTGCTGGACTCTGTTAAAGATGAATGGAGACTCGCATTACCCCTTGGGCAAACCAGTATGTTTCAGTAGATTTTTGCGAAACGTAAAAAGTCAAGTCTTGTGAATTTTTGTGCAACGGGATCACGAAAAATGCATTCTTCAAATCGATCACCGTGAAATATCGAGCTTCCATCAGGATACTGCATAGTATTGTTGTCAGATTAGGAACTAAAGGAAACTCTGCATCGGTCTCATATATTGTATAAATCTCCATGACCGTCCTTTAGATTTTTATTTGTTTTTATCAGATACACCACGGTATTGCACAATCATTCAGATTGCTCCACAATACCTTGTTTCATCAGTGCTGAAATGGTCTTAAATATACCCTCATCAGCCTCTCAAGACATGGGGTACTGTCTTGCTTGAGGTAAATTTTCTCCTGGCTTCAGCTTTATTTTGACTTCCCCTATGCCCTTTAACAACCTTATGTCATAAGGGCTTGTAGCCCAGAGGATGCTCTGCACCTTCTTCAAGACTCCCGGAAAAAATGTTGGACGCTGATGCATTATCGCCATTCGCTGAGAGACTTTCCTTTTCTCTATTCTTATCCAGTATGTGATGCTCATTAAGAACACTACTTAATAATCTGTCTGTTCTTCCCTAAACATGTCATCAGTTATATCAGTCAATCTGTACCCTTCCTTGAGAGCTATTTCTGTCCTCGATAGTCTACCCTAATCGTCCATTCCTTCGAGCATCGCCATGTCCCTTTGTACTATGGCTGCTTCCAATTCTATAGGGATAGTCTGTCCCCCCTCTTCATCCACAGGTATTTGCGGTCTAAGCAAGAACTCGTCGGGTATCCTCACAATTATTCCCACTAAGCCAGGTAGCCATGTCAGGAGAATGCTCATCCCATATAGGAAAACCGCTGGCTCTACTGCATCACCTCGCAGAGCGACTTGCCCTGTGAACGCCAGTATAAATTCACCCACGTTTAAATATTGTATTCCTGGAGTGGAACACACTATCCCTTGATGGGTAAATTAAATCGTCAAGTTTTGTCATCAAATCTCTTCACAGCAGACACTGGTTAACATTTTGGGAATACAACTTCTTCTATAGAGACTGGTAATTCATCAGTAAAGAACTAGACTCGTAGCGCCAGAGAACCCTTGAGCTTTCATGGCAATTCCAGACATTGGATATTTTCCCTCTCGTATACATGAACGAGTAGCCCCAGTGTCTACTAGAAAAGAAAGATTTGCCTCCTATCGTCACATCGACCCTTGGTTCCTCTTGGGGGTCTGGTGTCACAGATAGTACTAAACACATCAAGTCACCCTGTGAGCTGACCTATTGTGGGTAAAGGCTCATCACGGTTTCTGTGAAAGGATTTCCTCGCATCACAGTGACCCCATCTATTTTGGGTGTCAGCACTTGTCCTGTGTTTGCATACTGCTATGTCTGTTTTGGGGCTTGTTGCGACTGCCCTTGCGGTGGGTTATTTTGCACTTTCTCTAGTTGCTGTACCTGCTGCACTCGCAGCGCTTGCGTCTGATACACTGTCTGATGTTGGGCGAACCCTTCTCTAGTCTGTACTATATGGTGGGGGAGAAGCTTTCCTCCCCTCTTGAAAATTGGCAATTCTGTACATTTCCTTGTCCCCCACATATGCATGCAATGTGCACTGTCATCCCACAAGTCCAACATACTGAGGGTGCTCTTCTGACAAGTCTCCCTTGGTTAAATCATCCCTGGGTATTCTGATTTTCATTCTGTGCATTCTGAAACCACCTTGATTATTTTGGAATCAACAGTTTCCTCTATAGCCCATACCTCTGCCTCGTGGCACGATCCAATATCCACTCTGGTCCATTGGGTGCTGATTATTCGCCTGCGATGTTCCCACTGCTTCCTGCATTCCCAGTCATCCTCCACTCGTCAATATCACCCCTTCCTTGGCAAACTTCGACAATATCCTGTGAACTAACTTGGCTTCCTCAATTTTCCTATTCTCATCTTTCTTCTTATTTTTCTCTTGTAACAACCAACAGTGATGCACTACAGTCAGCTGTATCTCAACCCATGGTTTTGCTTCCATTCCCATTTTTCTTCATCTGCCTCTGGCTCAGGCAACCCCTGACATAAAATGTGGTTAAAATAATGCCACTGTTTTTTCCCATGGCTCGCGAGTTTCGATCCGCCATTTCTCTTGAATATCCTTAATGTAAACAATAGGGTCTTCATCTTGCTTCTTCTCACGTGTCCTAATTGCACCCATATTTGATATGTCAGGATACTGTACCCTGAGAGCCCTCCAAACATCATCTCTGCAATTATTTAACGGTGCTCCGTCATGCACAGTTTTATGTGCTGTCACACTTGCATAACCTGCTCTCCTCCATATGTCATAAACTCTCTCGCCCAAGAATAGCTGCCAGGAGACCTTTTATGTCCCCTATGGCCAATGTGTGTCGTTCTATCATTTTTTTCTAACTCTTTTATATACGTTTACCAGCTCCTGAAGTCAAACTCGGGAGCTTGCACCTTAAATTGTCCTTATCCATCTGCGGCCATGGAATATACTGCAGTCTTTCTCCTCCTTTTTCCAATAAGGGAAACTGCGTAAACCCTGACCCGCAGTCAGCTCCCATCGTTGGCCTATCCATGACAGAGACAATTGTCCCTGTCCGTCTCCTTGATGGTAACAATCTTAATCTGCTCACATATGACAGTGATTCGCCCTTCTCACTTTACGATCGTCCTCGGAGATGCTCTTGTCATGATCCCAGTAAATGAGCACTGTTCCCAATCGGGCATTAAGGAGAAGCAAGGGACATCACATCAGTCAGCAGGTCAACAGTGGGTACAAGCATAGCTCAAATGGCATTTGTACCATTCTTAGCATGTGCATCCATAGGCTCTCATAGTGCTTACAGTGGTTTTCATACACTAAACATGCCCACCGCTAGGTCCATTAATAACTTACAGCACGCTCTATACCTATTGCAGAGGGAGCTACTTAAGCCCCGCTGGAGCGCTCGCTTCACGTCTGCTCCGCTGACAGCAGGTAACGCTACCAGCGTCTCTCATCACAGAACCTGTCAAAGGAGAAAAACAGACATTCGTTTTCACAGAAAAAACAGAATTCCATAGTATTTGAAAAGACTTACCGAACCAAAGTATTTCCGAAGCGTTTCTTCAGTCAGCTGTTTGTTTTTGCTCGTAGCCACAGCATCTTCTGTCAGAAGTTCCCTCACAGCCGCCGCATCTTCGCAGCAGTCTTCGTTCGCGGTACCTTCATTCAGAAGTTCCTCAGCAGACTCTGCATCTTCCGAAGGCATTTCTTCCTCAGCTTTTCCAAAAACCTGCAAACAAAAGGTATTTCATTAACGAACAAACTTAATAGAAATAAGAAATAAGTTGTTTAACTAAGTTACGTACCTGAAGTTTTCACCGCTTAGTTTGTACCGTGCTCTTCCCTGAAGGCAGCAATTACTCTGCATAGACGGACGTACGTTTGTTAAACATTTCTTCATCCAGAGTAATTTTGCAGTCATTCTGTAGCCGCTAACCTTTCCGAAATCCAAGAACCTGCAAGATTAAGGGAAAAATATTAGAAAGAGAGATCACTCCAACGTAGGGACAATTCAGAATCTAACAAACTATCATATTTTCACCAAATACCTTCCCAAGACAACTCTAGAAAAGCAAGAACATTATAAAGACCGAGTCCATTGAACACTGCAGCCTTCCAAGTTCATCATTCCAACGCGCACCTGTAGAATACAGGATGGAGAACTCCACAAACATAAACACAGGTGAAAAGGAAGGGACTACCAAAGGCACACGGCTATACAGTAATTTCCCAGAAAAAATAGTTATTATAGTAGTTCTATTGTTATTGTCGTTTATACAGAAAAGGAATCGTAAAAGGGCCCAAGTAACAGATCCACTGGCTGAGAAGGCATTACGCTCCCGAGGAGTCAAGGTAAGCTTTACAGCTCTGAATATGCTATGGGATCTGGAGTCCTATCCTTGGGTTGTTCTAGATCAGAACATCCCACTTCTTTGTCTGTCTGCAGGCTTCCTTCGGGGGCGCACGCGCTCCCTCCTTCAGAGGAAGGATTCTCTTTCCTCGTCTGATATGACTTGTCCCCAACTAGTGTGACCAGCATCCCCTTCACCCTTGTCTAGGTTCAGTCTGCTTTAGGACAATGCTCTTTGCTCAAGACGGAACAGATGTTCCTCTTTGCTCCATGATTGAAATGCTAGGGATGTATCCCTCCTCCTTCGACTTCCATATTTGCTACTTCCCTTTAATTCTTGATTGGCCTTATCGATCCTCTCTTCGATGCTTCCCACATCAAAGTTTTCTTCTTCCAATATTACTCTAGGTGCCCCTGACGTTGCTTCTTTTATCTGTAAGTACTCTTCGGTTCTATCCCATCGTATTGCTGGGCTTGGCCCTACTGGTTGCTTGCGAATAAGGCTAGTATCAAAATCCTGCTGTCTCCTTCGTTCTAGCTCCTCATCTAGTTCCCTCTATTTTCCGCAACCCTTCTAATTCTGTCCTTTTACCTTCGTTCCTCTCCTTATTACTTCTCATCGTCTCTGTATCCATTTGTCGCTTCGTTTTTGCACTTCTTCCTCTTCTCTCTTCCTTTCTCTTTTCCTATCTTCTATTGCTTGCTGTCTATTGTCGCATTTTCTTTGCTCTTCTGCCTGTTCCTCTTTTTACTCTTGCTCCTGATACATCTGTTCTCATTGCTCCCTGCTCTTTTGTGCTCATCTTCCTTCAATCTCTTCTCTCGTTCCTGGTCTTTTCTATTCTGTTCATCCTTATATTCTTTGCCTAACTTCCTCAATGCTTTTCCCATCTAACTTGAGTAATATCTGTCCTCCCATCCATTCGTTCATCACGAGTGTTAACTCGTCAGCTTTATCCTTCTCCCCTTTCCATCTCTTAATCTTCCTTTCTATTTCTGTCTATACATTTGACCGTTCACTCTTCTCTTCATTGTCTTGTATGATCTTGAAGATCTCCTCTTTTCTCTTACTCTCCTTGACTATAGTCACTGCTATAAGCGGGCAGTTCGTATATATGATTACTATTCCCTGTCGCCTCTTTCAGGTGCTTTAAAGGATACAACCCTACTTCTTCCGCATTTGCGCCTTTCACTTCAGGGAAGGTAAGGGGAGCTGAAGGCTCACCACCTTCCTCCTCACACTGGCTAAGTATCCACACCTCAGGTGGCGGATCTTCCCTCTCTTCCTGGTACAATTTCCAGAGCTGTAGAATCGCTAGTCTCTCCTCTAATTTCTTCCCTGTGTATGCAGCGTGCAACTATGTGGTCATGTGTTACAAAACTGCTTTCGACAGTGATACCCCTTGTGGCCACGGCATGAGCGTTTTATCTGCCCTGCCTTTCACCCATTCTGCACTATACTATTTGAGCTTGGGCATGTGCTTTGTCCGTGTCTTGTACAAGTGCATCACAGGGGTATCTCCCATTATGACACGTCTCAATTGACTG
Source organism: Ambystoma mexicanum (assembly GCF_040938575.1). Classification (NCBI taxonomy): domain Eukaryota; kingdom Metazoa; phylum Chordata; class Amphibia; order Caudata; family Ambystomatidae; genus Ambystoma; species Ambystoma mexicanum. Next base: position 953,781,158 of record NC_090939.1, read on the forward strand.
TCAATACTTACCAGACCTTACGAAATACCCTTTACTTTTGCTTAAATCACTAGTTTCTCAGCACCTTTAAAACAACAAATTTGAACGCGCACCTTAATCGCTGCTCGAGCCTCTAATTTCTCAATTAGCTATGTCTACCTTTGGATTGGTACCAACCACTTCGCTAGATAGTCACTATAGCTCCTCAATTTTTCTCAATCTCGTCACAATTTTTATCGCTCCTTGATACTTCTTCACAAACGCAGACTAGTCGATTTTACACATTGATAAACACCCTGTGATCACCTTATTTTTTGCCTTTACCAAAATACCCTCTACAGGGTTTAAGATGTCACCTTACATTAACCTATTCATGTGTTATATTTTTTACTCTACTCCCACTGGAGTTTGAGACGTCTTCTTCTGAGCTCCCTTGAGCTAGGAATCTTCGAGGCGCTATCCCTCTTAATACAATATTTCCCGTTACTCAAAAATTATCACAATCGCGTCCCCTTAATTTGTCATTCCCCTTAGTCTACTCACCATTTGTTTGTTAATCGACTCGGGCCTTTAGTATCGTCTCCTTCTCAAACCAACCACTTTGCCTTCCATCCGCAGAGCGCCAGTGAAAACCGGACAGGGATTTTGTAAAGGGGGACCTGCCCACCGTCTCAATTCTCCTTGCAAGACTTCTATTCGGCCGCTCTCCACAGGAAACCCAGCGATCTCCCGCCTTAATGGCGGAGGATCCCTGATCGTCCAAAATTCTGGAGCTGAACTAGTTTGACTCTAGAACCATCCGACACTGCTACCACGTGAACGTATGCCCCTTTGGGTAGCGTGTTAATGCAGTGGATGGGAAGCAGAGTAGCTCCGACACCAAACAATCGATCCAACTCGGGAAGATCGCAAAGTTATCTGTTTTATTATCAATGGTCTAAAACAGGGAGTTACAACGGACATCAACAGACGTTTGCACGAGTTCTCGGCATATCTTACAAAAAATCAGTTATATAATAATTCATCATATGTGACGTCATACTACATGGCAAATAAGAGAAACCTATTTGGGTTTGTGATGCGTTCAAGGGGAACATCCATGTATACTTTCTATAAGTGGTTGGGTTGTTATTGGAGATCTACTGTCAGATGGACACCTTGTGCCCACTTCTAGTGCAAGTAATCTTCATCACTCTTAAGTACACGGTATATCATTGGCTCTCAAACTAGAAGGCCCTTCGTTATATGGCCCTCTACAATTGGTTGGCACGCTCGTACCAGTCGAACATTCGGCTCACTTAGCAGCACGTAAGCTCAACCCAAGGTGCCAGGAGGTGGACTTTACTGTACCTCCCCACTCAATTACAAATAGTCCAACGACTCATCCATACCTTCTGCCATGAAGATCCTCTTTGTACTCTGCCTTGCAGTGTATTCTTATCTCTGGGAGTATAAGGGAGTGCGGGCGCACACTATCGTCATTCTAGAGCTCCTCGCCCAACTCTATTTGCATCCTGGGCTCATGTGACAGACCACGATTTGGTCCATTTTGCAGTAATTAAATGTCTTAACTGAATAAAACCCGGCACGCTTCGTGTTCTTTCGTTGCACCTTAACTAGGGATGATTCAGCTTCTCATGTCCACCGCCTTCAAGAATAAATAACAAGTATTGGGTGCTTCAGCCTTGACACCAGGCCAGACAGCCCTTCCAGACTCTTGCATGATCCCAGCTAATTTCTTGCTCCGACGCAGCTCTCGGTTCTTCTCTCCATGGGTCCGAGCTTACTAAATTTGTGACACCGATGTCCAGCTTCTGTACAATGGCTGTTCCGCCTGCAGTCTATTCACTACTTATAGCCAGCGTCTAAGATACCTTGATCTACTTGCATTACAGCCTCTATACAGTTATTGTACGGCTTTCATTTTCTGCAATGCTTCTCACCCATGCAATCTCCTTTCACATTTTAAAGTTTACTTGATTTGTTTACTATGTCATCTGTTTCTATAAGGTCCGTACATTTTCTTCTTTAGCCTGTCTTCTCAGAGCGTCACGCTCGTTTCTTCTGACGTCACCAGCTCCCCTTTCACTCTTTTTCATATTCCTTCAGGGAGTTCCTCCCTCAGATTATCGTCTCTTCAGGGATACATTAGATAAGGTTTGCTCAGTAGGTACCTTTTCCGAATATCCGCTGCGAAATGGTCACAACTGCTGGTATCAAACATGGCACAATTTCAGCCTGGGGCGGGTCTTCCTGCAGAGGCATTCAGCTGCTCCTCTACATAACATTGGAGGACCATCTGCGGGTCTTCCACCGAACACTGCAGTACTCTCTAATATTGGGTAATTCCTTCAACGGGTCTTGCAAATCAACTGATGTCTATAGAAAATGCACAATAACGAAGTTTGGACGTTGACCTTCCTGTTACCTTCTGGCATCTAAGACATTTGGAGCTCTCCTGGGTTCTCCCATATTGTGTCCCTCACCTTGCCACAGACAGAGTAGAGGAGAAGGTGCACTGTTCAGCATATGGCTCCCTAGTCACTCGGACCAAGCTGTTCCGGCACAGAGGACTCAACTGGCTGAGGTGCTTTCATTTGAGCCTCTTCCTGTGCCTCCTGATGCGGCAGTCTATCCTGCCCTTATGCTTGCGTGCTAGTAAAAAACTCAATATCTTTGGCTGATTCTTTGTTCTGCTCTTCATGCACAGCTTCAGATTTCTCCTCAATTATCTGCGGGCACAGGTGTCATTTTATCTGATGCCCCCCAACCCCCTGATATGAAATACTTTTTATCCTTGGAATCAGTCATCAACTTCCCTTAATCTTGCAGTCATTATGTCGTGCTGTTGCCTCTAATATCGTGGTGATATTTTTCCAAACTGGGTATACTGCGTTCAATCTTACTATTGATTCAGCCGATATTACAGAAGCCCAGAATTGATTTTCAGATATATCCTGAAAGCGGCTTACATGATTTTGATCACGTATAGCATATGTTGGACACAGTAAAGGGCAGTGGGTGTGGAGATCTGGTGGTTTCAATATCAATGTTACAGATTCTGCACTTTCTTTATGATTCAGAGATACTCTCTGGGAGCAGTTACCATTTGTGAAGGTAATACATTGAAACAGAGACGCATCACAAATCTCGTCAAATTCTGGTCCACCGTGTGCATAATATATTCTATGGGAGTAAGATGGGGAAATAACCTAGAATATTTACCCAAGACTTGTTGCCATCTAGATATTCGATATTACTAACCCTAGCCCAGTACTATGATTTTTGATCAACTCCCTCTTAGCAATGTGGAAATCTAGTGTGGTATCCAGAGGCCACCCAATTTTCTCATGGAAAACTGCACGACTTCAAAGTTCTTGCATGTAGCGGGTAGGAGTGTAGGCAAATTACACACTTCAGCTTGCCAGCTCAAGAGCCTATCACCCTCCTCCATCAAGATTTTAAACAGGATTAAGCTTCTTTTGATCTTAACCATGGTTAAGTGGCACAAAACCCATCTCCAGTCGGATTGCTCCCACAGGCAAGGACTGAGACCCAGATTGTGCCTCCATACCTTGCCTTTGAGTGACTTAAGCCAACAGAGATCTTTGTCAGGATAAATGTCTAGTCTGTATGCGATACCTGGGATTATAATTCGTATATATGCCAAGCATGTCTTCCACGGAATGTGATTTAATTATTCAGAATTTATTTTAGGCTTTGGGGGAAATGTATTGCTTTAGTAATGTATTAGAAAAGGGGGATGAATCAGTGAGCCAAGGTAAATATTGGAATCAATTATCTCTATTGGAAGACCCTCAAGCTCCCAGATGTAATTCCTAGAGGTCGTCTATTTCTAATTACCATTATCTTTGTGTTTTAGGCAGATTTATTTTTAGATTATTCTGGGCTGTGTACTAGAGTAAAGCTGACTGTGAAAGTTGAAACATGAACAAAAAGTATAGTCGGCATAAGACTACCAGGATATTCTATGCCTGCTAAACTTAGGGGGGCCGGGGGAGAGTTATAAATACCCTTAACGCCATGCCCATGTCAGCCACATAAAGGTTATAAAGCAAGGCCGCTAAGGCACACACCTGCTTTAACCCAACAGCAGTGGGAATATATTTAGTCAAAGACCACTGCTCAATCAATCTTACTGCAACAGGTGTATTTGTATACAGTAGCCTAATGAGATACAGGTCCATCCCCACTTAGTAAGCTCAGCCCACAACCTATTCCAATCAACCTTATCAAAGGCATGAGCGTACTCAATGAAGGCCATGTACAATGTGGTCTTGGATCACCTCCCATTAGAGATTAATTGATGCACCATCCCAATGTTATATTCCCTTTCTGAACCCAGTCTGCTGGGGGGGGATAACTCTCTATTCTGGACCCATCTAGTGATCACCTTCAGCAAGGTTACAAACCAGTTTGCTGGAAGCGTCAAGCATGGCAAGCAGCCTGTATTTAATGGGAATATCCCAGGCACCCTTTTTGTGGACCGGACTGAGTATAGACAATCTCTGAGGTAGGTATGGACATGTTAGTTAAAATTTGATAGAAAATGTGCAATAAAGGAAGGGACCAAAATTTTAGATCACGTTTCGGGACTAAATCGGATAGGCCATCTGGCCCAGTCATTCTTGCTCTAGAAGATTTTAGTTTGATAATTCTGACATGTAAATCCATGGGTTCAATATAGAGTATAAGAAAGGGACAGTGGTTGACTGTCGTGATAACGGTTTTCAATATTTACAGGAGAACCATAAAGCTTTCTCACATGATTCTCCCAATCACTTTCAGCAGTGGGTTTGAGTTCTTGCTCAAGTTATTAAGAAGTAGGGCGTCTAAGGAGCTGCCAGAAAGCTTTTCCTAAATATAACAGCCATGATTTGCTAATTGATAGTTCGAGCCGATTAGCAACGTGATTTCACCCAGTTCGTATATTTGGTCCGTACGTTATTCATTTTGCTTTTCCATAAGGAAGTAGATATGTAACCCAATTTATATAACTTATTAAATTGCTGCACCTCCCGCTGGTGAAGTCTTCCTTCCAGCAACGGCTGCATCATAATCTCTTTTTGGGGGTATTTCCAAACGTTATCCCCCCATCCCTGTATACACTGTACTGCTTGGCATATCCAGTTATAATATCAATGGCAAAAACAAGGCGGCCCCTTTTCAACTCTAATACAACCCTGTGATCGATATTCATTCTACGATTAAATCTTTCCATCTGGTGCTCATTCCAAAGGAACTGCTCGCCTCCAAGTGTGGCCTCATAGTGTTCTTTAAAAAGGGAAGGATTTTGCGGGCCAGCCAATTACGAGGGCTATGATGTTATGATCACGAAGATCTGAGGGGAGCACCTGGAACGTTTCAAGATCAAAATTAGAGTAGCGAGTAATAAAGATGTAATCTAGTCTACTGCACTAATTGCCTTCAGACAGGTGTATTTCAGACCAGGCCCATTGACCCAATCTCTTTTCAATACTCACGGTTGAAGGATTGCAAGAAGCTCCACCATTTCTTTCCCTGTATATATGGTGTCTTGTATTTTTGCTTAGTTTTGTAGTAGTGGCCTCCTGCCCTTGCATTGAACAAACTGCAGGATCACAATAAGTGTTGAAGTCCCCACATAGTATTGTTTCCCCATTTGGATGAGGCCAGTTCCAGGAAGTGAATACCACAGTTAATCACCCATGACACACCAGATTGTATCCTACAATGCCACTTGGACTTTATTATAACTTCTAAAACTGGCATCGCCCAATCACATCTCGCTGGAGTGAAAACGTTGCTGTGAATGCCCTGAGCAGGCGCTGATCTGCCAACCACGAGCAGAAACCTTGCCAGGAAATTCTGGACACGAGTTTACCTGTTCGGCTGACTCTATTGGACTTTTCCCTCCAGTAGCAACAGGAATGGCAAGTTCTGCTCCAGGGTGGTTCCTTATCCAGGAGCTCTGGTGGGTACATTGATTAAAGAGTCCCCTCTGGGCATTCACGGTCATCCCCTTGTTCCTTGGAGGGGCCTGATTGCCCTGGACTGGGTCTTGAAAGGGTTTTTATTTATTTAATATTAGGGTGTTCGTTTGAAAAGTAATGGCGTACTTAAGAAGTAGTACAGTGTTTGAGGCAGTCAATGGGTGTGATGCCTTTAAGAATGACTGTAGGTATGATTAGAGTAACCAGTTAAATGAGGGAGTAGGGCAGTCGGACATGACCCAGGGACAAAGACTAGAGAAGACCTACATTCTGCAAACAATAACGGGCTATTGTCAGACCTTGTGGTCATATACATATTTACAGATGGAACATGTCTAGGTGGGAGGGAAGGTCTGGATGTAACGCTCACCTGACTCCTACAGAGGCGCTGGTCTAGTCTGGGTTGCTGTGGCCTCTTCGAGCGTGATGCGCAGAACTCGGAACACCGACTGAACAGGACCCTCAAATCTTGCTTGTCTGGCCCGTAGGAATATCCTTCTGCAGATGAGAAAGGGGATTAACAGTCTGCAGAATAGTGTGCTTGCTCCCCCCTACCCCCCTTCGTTCTTCTCTAACTTCCTCCGAAATTCCCGGTTGAAGCTCACCTTATGGTTTGAAAGGATGAACTCTCCATCCTGCTTCTGGTGCAGGGGCGCGTATTTGTCCAGTTACTTCACTGGTTTTCAGAATAGCGCTGGCAAAGTCCACTTTACTTTTCCGAGCGGAACGCCGTAAGTATGAAGATTACAAAAGTTCAAGTGTTGAGCCTCCTTTTCTGTTGCCTTCCTAACCTGTGATCTGTCCTTTATTTCAGGTGCAGAATGAAGGCGATGCGTTGAGGGATTGAATTGCCGATGGTAAACTCAGGTGAGTTAGCGATGGGGCGATCCCTCTTAATGTCTTTATATTCCTCCAGTAATGTCTTTTGTCCTTTCCCCATAGGGGCCGGGGTGCGGTACCTGCCAACAAAGCGGCGCCAACCCGAAATGAGGAATGGTCCACCAACAGAAGACCGGTAAGTGTTATGGCGGAAAATTAGGCTTTCCTCATATGTTCCTTCTGCTCACCTTTTGTCTCTGGCGCAGAGATGTGGTCGACCGGTGCAGACAGTCGCGGTGGAGCCAGAAGAACTCCCGAGGACAGGTGAGTGAAGCGCGGCGCTGCAGCGAGCAACGCGGTGCTTTTAAATGAGTCTTTTCTCAGGAACGCTGGCGTGAAGGTTCCGGATGCAGGTAAGAAGTTTGATAAAATTCTTGGTTTTCACCTTTCTCTTCTTTCCTGACAGGTGTTCCAGGATCGAGGCGGGCGTGGCTGGAGACCAGATGCAGGAGCAGACACGGTGAGCGTTCAGCTGCTTGGATGCAGAGCAACGCGAAGCGTGAGCTACTGTCTGGGCGTGGCTTAAATAGCCCCCAAAGTAGTTCCTGGTAAGTATTCTTCCCTGGCCACGCCCGAGTGGCAAAATAGTCCCAATGAAAAAATAGTCCCTTTCAGGTCTCAGGGAGGCCTGAATCTTGCAGCATGGTCTGCATCAGGTAAGTGCACAAAACACCTTCCTTTAGGAGCCTGGCTCCTATGGCGCCAGGACTGATGTCCAACATGAGCCTGGTGCCAACGGCGCCAGGACAGAGTCCAAAGAGCCCCTATAAGGGGCCGCTGGGCTTTTACTCGGGGGCATGATGCCTGCTCCCGGGGGTGCTGGGCCTGGCCTGGTGCTCCGGGGGTAGGCATCATGTCACTGGGGTCACTTTGTGGTGAGTAAAAGGAGATGCTCCTTCACTGGCCTGTAAGTGGAGCTTGCGTCTCCTTGGATTGTTCTATAGATGGCCAGGCTTTAGTGTTGGGGCAGGAAGGGTTACATTGAAGAGGGGCAGCTAGGGAGCGGAGTAGTGGCCGGAGGTGGTGCAGGGGGCTGAGGACATAAATGTTGAGGATTGTAGGGAATAAGAGTACAAAGATACAGTGGGGGGCAGACAATGTGTAGCTTTTTACATATTTAAAGAGCTGTGTTGCATGGAGAGCCAGCCAAGGGTAATGGTGTGAATGTTGATGATGGGGAGAGGGAGGTAACAATAGTCTATAAAGGGTGCACTTACCAAAGGTGAGGATTCAAGGGGAAGGAAAGAAGGGAGACAAAGTAGTAGGCTAGATCGGGGTTGCTGCGCACAAGACTAGAATTGAGCCTTTTCGCAGAGTGGCCTGAGAATGGGTGGCAGATACTGCTAATGTTCAGAAGGTCAACTTGCCTAACCCTAATTATCTTGTGTAAGGTAACTGTCGGAGGATTCAGTTTGCAAGACGAGTGAAGGAGTGAGGATGCCTGGAAGGAAAAAGGTAGATGGGAGAGCGAAGTTAACATTGGAGGCAGAGAGAGTCTTCTGTTTTAAAGGAGTTAAGTATCAGGCAGCATATAGAGTCTTCCATTGACTGATGGCTGTGAGGCAACCTGATGCATTGAGATGTAGGAGTTGAAGGAGGGAAGGTAGATGATCTGGGTCTCCTCAGAAAGGTAGGTGGTTGTGAAAGCCATAGGAGTTTACCCAGACAGTTTTACAGTGTGAAGAGAAGTGGATCGAGTACCGATGCCTGGGTGGGATGGGGGGTGTTATGTGGTGTCTGTGTTCCTTGAAATGGAGCACTTAGTAGTCGCTAAGTCATGTATGGTGGTGTCCTTGGAGCCATGCGAAAAGAGGATTTGAAGAAGGGGTTATAGCCTACAGTATCCAAGGCTGAAAAGATATCCCGAAGGATTGTAATAGAGGAGAGGTGACGGTGATGAGAAGAGGTCAAAGTTGGAGATGTGGGTGAGAGCAATTTCTGTGGAGTGCTTGCTCTGGAAACCTGATTAGAGGGGATTGCAGCTGACTACTCGGACAACTTGCTCGAGGATGTTTGAGTGGTGGGACTGAAGACACTGTTCTGTAGAAGGAATTGTTGGGATCAGCAGTGTGCTACTTGGCGGGTATGACATTGGCTGAAAACGCCAGTGAAGAGGAAGGCTGGACTTGTCCTCTTTGGCACCTCTTGGTGAAAGTGGACCATCTCACCCATTTTGGGGACACAATCCTTCAAACCTGAACAGCTGCCTCCTTGTTTGGCTACTGAGAAACTGACATACAAGCAGTGGGATTTGTGTGATTGCATCCTGTATGTGTACCGCTTTCTGCCAGGAGACCAACTACCAAATCTGTTTGCAACTGCAGGTGGCATGAGGTGTCTGCCTGGTGCAGCAACATTGTCCTACTCAACATTTTTCTGTGGTCCTTGACTCATGGGGCTCTTCAAAATGGTATTGATAAAAGGAGAACACCTCAGTGCTAATTTGGTTTCTTTCCTGAACTTTAACGTTTTTGACTTTTATTAATCATAACCATTGGTATCGCCAATCTCTTCCTAAGTCGATCTGTGAAGTATATACTTTGGAACTGGTGACCTTTTGGCCAAAAAGCCCCAAGCCATTTTAGGGCGAGGTAGGGAAGCTTTTCTACGATTGTCCTGAAGTGTTCTTTCTATTTCTAATGCATGTGAGTACTTACTGTGTTTCACTGGTCATTGAATCAAATGTTCTATTTTGTGTATACATCTTGTTTTTTATTGTTGCTGTGACAATATTTGAGTAGAAAATATACTTGCTTAGTGTGTATTTCAAAGGCCTAGTACTCTTGTTTATTTTTATACTGAACAGTTCTTTGTACTGTCGAACTGGAATGATTTGTGTTACTCTTTGTGGACCCATTGAAGCCCTACACCATTCTCATAACCTGCTGGGCGTCTCCTGGGCAGGACAAAGAATGATATGCAGGGAAATGTCTCCTTTGTGAAAGGGACAGTAAGCTAAAAGCTTGGTTGAGATTCTCCCGGGGGGCATCCACCCAAGAACAGGTCAATGGGCAGTGTCTATGCTGTTAGAGAGACTTCCAGAACCCTCCTTGTTTAGCACTTTCATACCCTTCCTGAGATTAGGCATTGCTGCTCTGCTACCTTACCTTGATTGGGTTTGGCTAACCTCAGTGTCTTCCTTGTTAACCAGAATAACGTGCCCTCCCAAAATCCTCCCCATAGGGCTGATTTGGGAAATCCATCTTAAAATAAGCAGACCCCTTTAGGGTGGGTGCTTTCTGTATTTTAGTTCTGAATTCTACAATCTAGCGTTGTAAGGCTGACCCTGAAAATTTCAGATGCCGTTCTCCCAGAGGGCTGGTGGCTTATTCTGCCTTACTGTAGGTGAACCCCTTCTGTGGGCATCTTCCAGGTGGCAGCCTTGTGTAGAGGCTCAAACATTTAACTATATATGGTATGATTCCGGACTCATCAATCTTCCATATTAAGTTCTGCTTCCGGAATATTTTGAAGGCGAGGGATCTGCGATGGAAGAAATCTATTAAGATTAAATTCATTGCCAACAGTGTTCTTTTTTATAGAGTAAGCTTTCCACAGACTCCTCATGACTCTTCCAGCCTATCCTGTTTGTGGGGGAGGTCGTAATATCTTGGTTCGTCTGCAGCGACGCGAAGTAAAACTGTATAGGAATTGTAGATGAGACCCCAAGAACAGCCTACACTCCAACCATCCATTTTGAAGTACCAGGAACGTTAGTGCCGAAATGTGACATATGATGAGCAAATAAACCAGCAGAGAGCCGCAGTGGGGCTTTGTCCGGTACCTAACGGAAGAGCAGCACCTATTTAGATACCTATACCTAAGAAACCATGGACAGTAAAGTACCCATTGAGAAAACCATATTAACCAATGAAACTAAACGAAGATAGTCTGAGCACAGTCCCTAAAGAAACCAAAAAGGTCTTAATGGAAGATGAATGGTGACGTCACAAGAACATGGACTGACTCACATATAGAAAATATGACGACCCAAAACAAAAGAACGATGTCAAAAGTAAGGAGCTTATGCCATGAGCATAACGAAGATATTCAACCAGTTTACGCATGTACATATGCTTGGAACCGCAAGAAAGCTAAGAAAATTGTGCGGCTTGCTACGCTTAGTATGATATGATATAGGTTATTTGTAACGCGCTTAATAACCAGAGGTTTCGAAGCACGGACCCGGGAATTGAACCTGTCTTGCTCCGTGTCGTCTTGCTTCCAAGGCGATCTCGTTGCCACTGAGCTACCCTCCCAAGATGGTAGTAAGATAGATTGCGGCAAGCGCCACCTATACATATCTACCTCTAAAGAAGCACGTTATACAAGTATACTTCAACTTCGCACAAGAAGCAGAATCAACCAAAGATTACTAGAAGCCACACGTGAAGAGCTTCATATTTAGCAAATTGAGAATGAACAGAAATGAAACTCAGCAGAGGCAAATTGTGCCAGAAAAGCCAAGGTCGTATCAGCCAAAATTGACGAACCGTAGCTACAATTAATTGAAGCAAAGAACAGAATATCCTGCTTAGAAAGGTCAAGATAAGAAACTGAAGGCAGGTGGTGGGTAAAATGAAAATCAAATGCACAAATTAAAAGAAGAGGCAAATTCACGGTGTCTGAATAACGTGACCAGCTGAGCGAGAAGAAGTGAGTTTCACACCTACGCATGGCAGTGGTTTTTGTGAAGTTCGTTGGAGTTGTGAAGCGAGAGAGATGATCACGCATCCGCTGATATTCATGTGACTCCCCGGTTTTTGTACTTGTCATTAAACGGACTCCCTTTGCCAAACCGTTGAGTTGTCATTATTGATTTGGTCTTGGGAGTATTATTCTGCACCCATCTCGGATGGTTATCGATTAGATAAGACACCCATTGACCGGCAGCATAAAGTAACTCTGCGTCCTCGGCAATATCGCAAGTCCTTTGCCATCCCGCTGAGTAGACCGGGAGGATCCCTGTAGACAGTGGTTAGAATTAAAAACAGAACCTGCAGGCAGAGGTCTGAAGGGACCTGTGTTTCCCCACGTAACTCCTTCCCACTCCTACGGGCAGCTGAGCGGGCGAACGGCAGGAGAGGCGGTGACGAAGCCGGTGATCTGAGCATCCAGAGAAGAAACATGCGAAGAGTGAGTGAAAAAGACTAAATGCTTTGGGAAAAAGTATATGCCTTAGAACAAGTAAGGGAAAAGTAACAGAGGGAGGCGGGAAAACAAAATATAGTCAGAAGTAGAGTAGAATATATATATATTTCTGAAGCTTGTGGAATCTGCTTAGATCACATGCTGTGCATAGGCCGACATCTAGTGGAAGCTGCGGAGTATTACAGTTTGTTTTTCGAAAGTCGAAAATGGGCGTCGACACAGGCGTGCCAGTAATACTATCCCTAGTGTGACGTCCACTGTACCCAAGATCCCTCACGCGTGTAGGATTCTCAGATTGTTTTTTTCCGCCATACTGGTCGGAAGCATCTTGCGGAGTTCCCTGGCCTTAGCCATACTTTTGCTGTTATTATAATTATAATTCTTATTCATTCCCTTCCCCACCCCAACGTCGACCCTCAACCTCGACGACGGCTGGAGAAGTCATCGACCGTCGACTGCTGCACGACGGATCTGGGCCTCGGAAGGCCGCTGGCCTCGGCCCGGGCCTAGTAGGCCGCTGGCCTCAGCCCTTACAAGTAGGGAGAGTGGGGGGTGGTACATACTCTTCACTCTTGATATATAGTTACATTTTATATATTCCTACACTTAGCAGCCCGCTGCCTTAAGGTGCGTATGGAGGGTACCCCTTTTCAATTCTGCCCCAAGTGCAATCGCAAATACCCTTGGGTCGACAGGCACGCCACGTGCAATCTCTGCTTGCCGAGGGATCACCCCGAAGCGAACTGCAGAGCGTGTAGTAGGTTTAAACCTAAGACACTTAAGGACCGTTCGACAAAGCGTTGGGCCCACCACGCCAGGCAGGAGGCCATGGCAGCGGAGGGCGCCTTCAGCGATGGCAGCGACGCCGTACTTTCGGACGGCGAGGGCATTACGGCGTCGAAAGACAGCCGGCGAGCGCAGGTCCCCGACCTCGGAAGGTCGTCCGGCAGGGCGGCTATGGGGAAGACCCCCGGCGACGCAAGCGCTACACACCTAACACACACTAAACACACTAAGACCAACCGGACCTCGACGACGTCGACTTCCCGGAAAGAGGCACAAAAAGAACGGTCCGACTCGGTGTCCTCTGGGCGCTCTCGATCGAGATCACCTCACGACGCAAGGCAATCATCCACTCTTGCCAAGAGTGCCTCGCTACACACATTAACGGAAGTTCGATCGTCGGGAGACGAAGACGACTTCCACCCCCAGGCCGCGCTCCAAGATACCGAGACCGCGGTTAACACCAGTGAGGCCCCACGGAAGCACACAGATACCTCTCCAGACCCTCGGCGCCCGGCGTCGAAAATCTCTGGGGCCTCCAAGGGACAGGGAAAACATTTTTCCACGCACGGGGAGGGGGGGAAACAGCGGAAAGCACAGCCTTCCACCCCTGTAAAGCCATCCTCTCACCCTAGGCAGACAAGTAAACACAAGTCTACCCTTGAAAAGTCCCATAAATCATCTCCTGCTAAAGTAATACCCTGTTCCAGGGAATGGTCCAGTGAAGACATAGACAGGGTTATGTCTAGGATGTCTTCCTTGGCTGATTTTTATGATAAGAACCCAGAACACTTTCTTTCATATAACCCTCAAGGGGCCACACCCTCAGGCTCCTCCGATCCTATCCCGCTAAGTAAAAAGCCCCGGGTCGAAAGACCTGAACCCTTCGAGGTTCAGCCTTACTCCACTCCATATTCTACTCCACTCCCCAGTTACCGGGGACAAGTTTTCCCTGAAGAGGACCAGGAGTTTGAAATTATGGAAGAACAAACCGGGACAGATTACTATGCAGAGGATGAGGACCTGGAGGAGGGAGAAGATGAGCAGGAAATTTACAGAGTAGATTCCCCAGTACAAAGCGAAGCCCCAGTTACTGACTCTCCAGTTGATAACCAGCCCCTCCTCAACGAGGTTCTCGCTCGAGCAGCGGAACACTTCCACATCGACACCCACGGTGTACAGGAGGAAAGGGACTTCGCGGAGGAGTTTGTAGGAGAGAGAAAACCGGTCGCTCAGACCATCCCTATCCTCAAATCCATCCAACGAAGAATAGATCCTTCCCTGGTGAATCCTAACCTCACCAGAGCTGTCAACCCCAGAATTGAAAAGATTTTCCGGGCAGCCCAGTCTGACCCTCTGTATATAAGGGGACATCTTAAACCAGATTCCCTAGTGGTGACCAACACTAGAAAAAGGGCTGGCACGCCCTTATCTTCATCAGAAGCTCCTCCCGATAAGGAGAGCAAAAAACTTTACGGGTTTGGCAGGAAGGTAGCCTCAACGTCCGCCTACCAAGCAAGGATTGCGAATTCCACCACCCTGTTGGCTAGTTACAATTGCCATCAATGGGAAGAAGTCGCGGCGCTCATTGCCTCTGCTCCAGAACCGTTAAAGGGCCAGCTGGCTCGGATCTCAGCAGAGGGGAGAGCCGTGTCTGGTTGCATTTTAAAAGCAACTTTCGACGCCGCTGACAACGCAGGGAGATTGATAGCAGAAGGTACTGTTATCAAGAGACATGCGTGGTTACGACAGTCGGGATTCAAGACAGAAACCCAGGCTTCTTTAATAGACAAGCCAGTGGAACCCGACCTATTGTTTGGAAAAGCGGTCGAAGACGCACTTAAAAATGCCAAAGATGAATATGAGACTCTCAAATCCCTTGGCCAGCTTACCAACAAACCCCCTAACCAGAGGGGGAACAATAATTTTCGTCGCCCACGCGGCCAAAATTCACAAAGAGGCAACTATGCCCAGGGACAAGGTACACAATGGAATAACAACCAGCAGTCTACCCAAAGTTACGGCAGGGGTAACAAGAGAGGTCGTGGAAGAGGCAGAGGCAGCCCCAACAAGGGAGGTGGCACGCCTCCACCAAAACAGTGACGCTCAGTTCAGGGTCCCTTGCCACGCAACCCCAATAGGGGGACGCATTTCCACCTTCACCCAGGCTTGGGAAGGGATCACCTCAGACAGATGGGTGCTGTCAACAGTATCCGCAGGATATTGTATAGAACTACTGCAGCGTCCCCGGAATCATCCTCCACGACAAAGAGTGCACTCCCTAGAGCATCAAAAGATCCTTCTCGAGGAGATCGCCATTCTGCTAGAAAAGGACGCGATAGAACTCGTCCCAGGACACCAGGTAAACAAGGGTATCTATTCAACTTACTTCCTTGTGCCAAAGAAAGATTTGACAATGCGCCCAGTATTGGACCTACGGCCTGCCAACAAGTATGTCAAGCCCCAAAAATTCCGTATGACCACGCTACAAGAGGTAATCCCCCTCCTAAAAAAGGGGGATTACATGGCAACCTTGGATATGAAAGACGCTTATTTTCATATTTCCATGCTCCCAGCGCACAGAAAGTACTTGCGCTTCAAGGTGGACAGTCGCCACTACCAATTCAAGGTACTGCCCTTCGGGATAGCTTCAGCACCAAGGGTATTCACCAAGGTACTGGCGGTGGCGGCTGCACACCTACGCAGGGAAGCAATCCCGGTGTATCCTTATCTGGACGACTGGCTCATAACTGGGGAAACCCCAGGAATTTGCAGGTCAAACATTCAAAGGACTATCGACCTCCTCCACGAATTAGGCTTCTCCATCAACGAGAAAAAGTCAAGTCTGGTGCCAAGCACCTCAAAACAGTTTCTAGGAGCTATCCTAGATACTCAGAAAGGATTGACCTTCCCTTCGGAAGAGAGATTTCGGAATATACTTCTGCAAATTCCGCATTATCAGTCAGGTCAACAGATAACAGTACGCAAAGCTATGCGGTTACTGGGCATGATGGCGTCATGCATTTACCTGGTCCCCCACGCGCGTCTGCGCATGCGTCCCATGCAGGAATGGTTGGCGAAACAGTGGTCTCAGGCAAGTGGTCATTGGGACGATCTAGTGGTCGTTTCGCCAACACTCGTACAGAGCCTACACTGGTGGACAAGAGAAAATCTCGCAAAGGGGAAACCCTTTTACGATCCCGAAGTACAAGCCGTGGTGACTACAGATGCATGCCTGACTGGGTGGGGAGCTCACCATCTCCACCACACAGCTCAGGGTCTCTGGTCTCACTCAGTAGCCAAGAACCACATCAATATGCTAGAGCTTCTAGCAGTATTCCGAGCGCTAAGGGCGTTCGAGCCCCATCTACTGAACTTGTCGGTGCAGATCAGGACGGACAGCACGACAGCCATGTTCTATCTGAACAAGCAAGGGGGGACTCGTTCGCCAAATCTGTCCAAGCTTGCCCAGAAAATATGGATATGGGCACTCAGACGGAACATCTTCCTGTCATCGCAACATGTTCCAGGGGAGCTCAATTCCCTAGCGGATGCTCTAAGCAGAGACTCCCTCCCAGAAGAACACGAATGGGTCCTTCACAGAGACGTAGTAGAAGATCTCTTCTCTCAGTGGGGTTTCCCCACTATAGACCTATTCGCCACAAGCGAAAACAAACAATGCCCAGGATTTGCATCCAGGTTCCCCCAGCCGGACTCCCAAGGGAATGCCCTGTGGATGAACTGGTCAGGGATGTTTGCGTACGCTTTTCCACCAACTCCTCATCAGGAAGGTGGTGTACAAGATGAACAAGGAATCGATGACGCTCATCCTAGTTGCTCCCATGTGGGCGAGACAACCATGGTTTCCACACCTACGCAGGATGGCGGTGTGCGAACCCATCAGACTCCCAGCCTGGTACAACCTACTGTCCCAGCAACAGGGTCAAACAGTGCATCAGGAACCCAACTCTATGAACCTAGCAGCATGGCTCCTGAAGTCATAGAGTTTGGACATCTCAAATTACCACAGAGGTGTATGGACATTCTAAAGGAGTCCAGGAAACCAAATACAAGGCACTGTTACTTTGATAAGTGGAAAAGATTCGTTATCTGGTGCCAGAATAAACAAATCAACCCGGTTGATTGCACTCCTTCCAACGTTGTGACATACATGCTCCACCTGCTGGATGCAGGGTTGGTTTTTAACTCGCTGAAAGTACACCTGGCAGCCCCCTCGGCTTACACCACATCCCATAACAAGGTCTCGTGGTGGAAAGTACCAGTGGTTAAAGCCTTCATGGAAGGAGTAAAGAGACTTCACCCTCCTATTTCGAACCCACCGCCAGGATGGGACCTCAACGTGGTGCTAGCTAAGCTCATGGGACCCCCATTCGAACCCATGCATAAAAGTAGTCTCAAACACCTGACTTATAAAACGGCCTTCTTAGTAGCCATTACCTCCATAAGAAGGGTCAGTGTAATTCAGGCTCTGTCAGTGCAGGATCCTTTCTTTACTATCCACAAGGACAAACTGGTTTTACGCACACACCCTAGGTTCTCACCTAAATTCATATCCAAGTTCCATGTAAACCAGTCCATCGAGCTTCCGACTTTCTTCCAGAACCCGCAAAGCTCGGCTGAGGTGAAACTACACACCCTAGATGTGCGTAGGGCGGTCCTATACTATGTAAATAAAACCAGACCGCTAAGGAAAACAGATCAACTGTTTGTCTCCGTAGCTACAGGCAGAGAGGGGGATCGCGTCTCTAAGGGCGCTATCTCGAAGTGGATTATCAACTGTATACAGCTGTGTTACTCTCTTTCTGAAAAGACTCTGCCTTTTACGCCAAGGGCCCACTCTACTAGAGGCATTGGTGCCACTCTGGCTTTCATTGCAAATGTTCCCCTCGACACCATTTGCAAAGCGGCTACTTGGAGCTCTATTCACACTTTTACTCAGCATTACTGCATTGACACTCATTCCAAGACAGATACACAAGTGGGACAAGCGGTTCTAAGACACCTGTTTGCTCATGACCCTTCTCACATCCCACCTCCTTCTTCTGGTACTGCTCGCTAATCTATGCACAGCATGTGATCTAAGCAGATTCCACAAGCTTCAGAAGGGATACATTACTCACCGTAATCGTATTTCTGATGCTTGTATCTGCTTAGATTCACATGCGACCCACCCTTCCTCCCCTCCGAGAGAAGGCGCATGATTGCTTGTAGTCTTACCTTTCTGTCTATCTGCTTGGATTATCTGTACTCACGCTACTCCTCATGCTTCCTCATGTCAGAAAAAATACAATCTGAGAATCCTACACGCGTGAGGGATCTTGGGTACAGTGGACGTCACACTAGGGATAGTATTACTGGCACGCCTGTGTCGACGCCCATTTTCGACTTTCGAAAAACAAACTGTAATACTCCGCAGCTTCCACTAGATGTCGGCCTATGCACAGCATGTGAATCTAAGCAGATACAAGCATCAGAAATACGATTACGGTGAGTAATGTATCCCATATATATATACGTATGTGTGTGTATATATATATGTATATATATATATATATATATATATATATATATATATATATATATATATATATATATATATATATAAAATAATGACTCAGAGGGTGACTTAAGTAGCAAAAGAGGATATTGGGGACACACACGAGAAGAGAGAGGATACGCCCAATTACTACGCTTTAATATAGCGGCTAGAAGAAACTTGCAGCCATAGTCCTGAACAGAATAGGAACAAATAGATCACCACAGCGGTTAAAGACGCTTGTGAAAGGGATGAGTTTAAACTCCATGTCGGGGTAACATTAGAGGCAGAGGTCTGTGTAACCAGCTGTAGTTAGTCTAGTCTGTTAACGTCTGTCTTATGTGTTATTTGTTGTGACGTCATAGGTCAACATTTTTCCTTCGAGGATCTAGCATAAAAATTACGCAATTGGATACTTGAACTATTGTAGAATACAACCTGATGTTTATTTATTAAAATAGAAGATATACGTTTGTGGAAAAACGGGATTGGAGCTTGCGACGATTGGAGCTCGCTCATATTGTTGAAATTGTTTAAATAACGAAAAACATTAACAAGTGTTATATAAGGGGAAAGTGAATAGATTTAAGTATGGAAGACATGACTCCATTAGTACACATGTGCAAACAGTTGCCAAAACATTCACCTAAGCTGAAAAAGTACAGGGCAGAATGGGTTAAAGGAACCGCAAACAAAATGTTTATGCCATGGCCACAGGGTGGATCGTTATCTGAAACGTCCTACAGCACATGATGACATATTTGCACGCCACATTCACAGGAAAAAAGTTAGACCAACGCCTAGCTTGTCTAGAGTTGTGGAAGATGTATCAACAGGATAAGGAGGAGCCGCCGCTATTAGATGGGATACTTAATGTATGCACAGAGGGGGTGAGACGCCTTCAGCGCCACCCGCCCCATCTGAACTGAAAAAACTGAGGGCAGTAAGGACGAAGGGTTATACCCGGTAAGAGAACTTAAAGCAGCAAACAATCTGGCATATGAGTCGCCTTCGCAAAGTAGTGACGAAAACCTAGACAAGGATATAAATAGAGATATCACCACCAAGTGACGAGGAAAGACGCGAGAAAGAGAGAAAAGACCAGGCACAAGCAAGCACATCTCTCGACACGGAGAGGGAAGGCAAAAGATGTAGAGGAAGTGAGGACAGAACTGATGAGATAGCATTCACAAAGAACGAATGGATGGGAGGGCAGATTTGATTGAAAGTAGATGGTAAAGGCATAGATGACGTGAAACAAAAAGAGAAGCTAGATTTACAGAGGAAAGAGAAGGAAAAAGAAAGGATTGAGAGACGAAAGAATAAGGAAAAAAGATAGGCAGAGACGAGAACAGTTATATCGCGAAGAGCAAGAAAGGCAACGCGATTGCAAACAGAGCAGCAAATGATCGGGATAGACAGGAGCAGCGAAGGATAGAAGAAGACCAAAGGATACAGGAAAAAAGAATAAAGAGACGAAGGTACGAGGAAATCTGAAGGGCAAATGAACGTAGAGACGCAAAGAAAGAGGAAGAAGACAAGGTCAGAGAAGAAGCGAGGAAATGTAGAGAATTCGATGACTATGTAGAACGTTAGCGAAGAGACAGAGCACGCGATCTTGAATATCTGGAAAGGGAGGTTAAAAAACCTGAGCCAGTAGTAGATTGGGAAGACATAGAAGAATTCTTTCCTGAGTGCGATTCAGCACCAGGCATGTCTAGGGCAAATATCGAGGATGACTTCGACACCAGAAGCATCAGAGAGACGATCAATAGCATATATGATGAAATGGGGCTAGAACAAGTACTCCAAGGGGAGGGGGAAGACGAGCGCCTGGAGAGCACTCCGCTGTACGATGTTGAGGACGTCTCCAAAAGTAGCAGAAATAGAGACTTGTCCGAAGATAGTTTGGAAATCATTAGGAACAAGGAAGATGCGAGAAGTTGCACGAGTTGGGCACAGGCAATGTCAGACTGCGAAAGAGATGAGTATGAGGAAAAGGAGGAAGAAAGGAGACGTGAAAAGCGATCCTCAGGAGGGAAAGGGATAAGATGGTCAGACTCTAGTGGATCGGCACCAATGCCGTCGGAGTCAGCCACACAGTCAGACTGACGCGAAGAAGTATCTTACGGTCACAGGGGGAGGGGGGGGTTTCTCCACTGCCCTATGTGCGCCGACTAAGGACATTTTCAGGTAGGTGGCGATGCAGGAATATTACTCCTGCAATAGACAGAACAACAATGAGAGAAGAGAGAGAGGGCCATGCGTCCCAATTTCCGTTGCTCGAGAAAGGAGGAGCAAGACCACAGTATATTCCATGGCCACACCTGGATCGGGAAAACCTGAAAAATAAGCTTCCAATGTTGACATCGGGAGCTGGAAAATGGATACACTAGCTGGAAAAAATGAAGGGAGGGAACACGTTAGCTGCAGGGGATATCCAAGGTCTCTTAATCGCCATACTTGGTGATATAGCTGACAACGTGTGGACACGGGCAGGCTACCCTGGTGTGACCACAGTTATTACTGCGCATGACGGAGCACCTTTTAACAACTGCAGAGCCGCGGTATGGAAAGCATTAGGATTGCTCTATCTGGATACTTCTGACATGGGAGCCATCGTGACTCGGAAGATGGAGTCGGAAGACCCTTTGCTTTACATCCAGAATTTCCAAGACGCGTGGGTACTCAAGACTCGTGAATCTTGGGGGAAATCTATACCCGTATTTTACCATATATTATGCCAAGGGTTGCCAGAGCAGGTACATAAACAGCTCAAGAAATTGGTAGGAATCGAGACCAAACCGTGGTCTGAAATACAGTTGACCATCGCACACTATTGCAGGCTGCTGCAAGAAAAGAATCGCATAAAAGAGGCTGCACGAAAAGGTGAAGAGGCAAAATTAGTGCAGTAGAAGTTGTCAAAATATGCCCTGGAACGGGCAATGATAACTAGCAGAGACGGGTCGAGCATGGAGCAAGTCAATAACCTACAACAGAATAATCAGGGCAATACTGGGTTTTATCCCAGGGGAAGAGGATGGCAGAGTAATCGGGGAGGTTTTCGAACATGCAAAATGGCAATCAAGATATGTCAAATGGGCACACAATAGACCACTGCCAATATGTTGGTTGTGTGGGATGACAGGATATCTAGCGCGCACATGCAGAAGTCAAGGCATAATGCAAAACGGCCAAGGAACAGGAGCAAGTATGGTGAATCCACCTGTGTTTTTACAACAGGGAGGAAATGGAGTTGCACAGAATCACAGCAAAGCTTGCAACCTCAGAATTCGATGAGTTTTCCACAAAGACAGTCTCAACAGTTGCCGAAGTACAGGACAGGCTGTGAACTCTGGAATGAGAGTCAAAACTGGTGATGGGGGAAGTCAATTCGCACAAGGTGGGACAAAATGATATATGGACTAGGACAGCTCACTGGGAAGCCTGATGTGTTCTATCCTATCAGTGACCCCAGACCCACACCAGGAACCAAGGGTTTATATCGTTATAGGGGATAAAGAATATTCCTTCTTAGTTGACACAGGTGCAACACGTTTGTGTATATGCGAAAGCAAGTTTTCCTGATCTGGCGTTGCAATAAATACTCAGTATTCACAGGAGAGCTTCATGTTGTGTTCCTTTTACAAATGCACTTCCAGCCTCTATAGGAGAATGTGATATGAATGTACCTCTGTCATATTCACTACAAACGCCAGTAAACATCTTGGGTCGAGATTTAATGACAAAATTAAACAATGCAATCTCATTCACGGAGGAGGGCATAGTATGTTCAACTCCAGGAATGCACTATTTGAACGTATGCAAAATGATTAGAGCACAAGCAGGACACACAGCTATGAGGGCTGTACCAGTAGAGCCAGAAGTTATATTTGCGTATGTAGTATGAGTGTTAATGGCAGGACTGCCAGGCCTTTCTGAGAAAACCATGTGGACCCCAGATGAATTTCTATTTAGGCCAAGAATACCTATGCACGAGCAAAAGGGACAAGTATTTCCCTTAATAATACACACAGCCGCGATATGAGGGAAAATGGCTTTAATTGATGGTTGTGATGAAGACCGACAATGGTGCACAGTAATCGCCATTGAAGAAGGGTACAGGCTGACTGACGTCACTGATGACAATCTGTTTGACGAGCAAGCAGACGGGAGAAACAGCAGTTGAGGTGAACCTCACTTTTTGAGTGAAAATGATCAAAAGAGAAGTGCCCCAGAGAATGATGTTGGCGCAGAACCGTCCTGAATATTTCGAGGACTACATGGCCCAGGTGCCTGTCTCAGTGTGGACCACAGGCCCCTATGACGTAGGCTTATTGGAAGGAGTCTGAGAAGTGAAAATTAAACGGAAGCCAGGAGCAATTCTACCAAGAGCACGACAATATCCCATGTTCAGGGAGGCAGATGAAGGGATTTTTAAGACCATTACAAGCACTGCTGTGATGAAGCACACAGCATCTGGAGAGTTTAAAGTGTTTCTTAGTGCACGATTACCATCTCATTATTCAGCACAAGCTGCAGAATTATTGGCATTGATACTCACGGTTGAGAATCACGCAGACCAGGAAATAAGTGTACAGTGACTCCGCCTATGTAACATCAACAGTACACGCAGGCTTAGCATGCTGGAAAAGGAGGGGCTACCTCAGAGCAGAGCAAATGGCACGCCAGTACAGCACGCAGCCCTATTAGATAGGCTCATTAAGGCACTACAGCTCCCAGTCGGCACAGCGCTCGTAAAATGCGCCGCCCACACGAAGGGGACAGATTTTCTCATGTGGAAATCAAGCAGCAGAAACGGAAGCCAAACGTATGGCATCCAAGAGCGAGACGATCATGGATGTGGAATTCTCTAATGTAAATGAAAAAATGATTGTCGCATGGAGTAAACCTGAAAGCTACAATAATATGGGACAAACAAAGTTAATGGAACTTCAAGGGGAGGCACTAAAGGAGGAGAAAAATCTTTGGAAGCGGGGAGGGTGTTCTTTGAACCCCTCCGAAAGCTTGTGGTGACAAGACGGCACTGGTAACCAGTAATGCCTATAGCCCTGTTAAAGATACCATTGGAGCAGTTGCACTATCCAGCACACATGGCAAAAGAGAATCTTGTTGCAACACTCGCTGAAGACTAGTTCATACCAAACTTAGCAGAGCACGTTGCATTTTTTATGGTGAACTGTAGAATTTGCCAACAATTCATGGCTGGGCACACACTAAAAGTAATTGGGAGTCATCCCAAGGCCCAATGGACCTTTTCAGCACCTGCATGTCGATTACGTCTATATGATTCAAGTATGTAACTGGTACAGGTATCTAATTGTTGTGGTGTGTCCATTCTCTAGATGGATAGAAGCAGGTCCATGTACACACCCAGACTCTACCTGTGCGGCCAAATTTCTAGTGAGAGAGGTATTTCCCAGGTAGGGAGTATGTGGTGTCATGAGATCAGATGCTGGAACTCACGTTGTAAATGAATTTTTTGAACGAATCAGCTTGTTGCTTGGTATAAAGCACAAGTTCTCATTGGCGTATCGCCTGCAAGGTAATGGGATATGCGAGAAGCTCAACAGCTTGTTAAAAGAAAGGATAGCCAAGTCGAAGCTTACTCTAAGAAAGGGGTGGTTACACTACTTTCCTTTGGCACTGTATGCACTCAGAAACCATCCTGGTTCTGAACACCATCTTCACGCCGCACGGAATAGCAACAGGAAGAAGAATGTGCACTCCCCTGACACCCCGAGACAGAGCTAGATGTGATGCCCAGTCGACAGGAGAAATCTTAGCGTCTGAATTGCAAAATTACTTGAATTGCATGACAGCTTGTCTTACTTTTAATTTCAGGCCAGCTGCAGCGAAGACGAAAAGGGTGCAGGGCAGCATGGAACACACAGGAGATACTACTGCATGCACAGCTCAAGGACTACGTATTCCATCAATCTTCCCTGGAGACCCCGTCCTGGTGAAGAACCACACTGGGGGGAAAAGTGGGACGAGCTATGGTTTAACGGTCCCTTTACAGTGGAAGACTGCACTCCATCTGCAGTAAAACTACAAGGAAGAAGAGCTTGGATCTTTTTGGGTGACATCAAGCCATACATCGGAGATAGGCCCCCCGCCTGCACCCCACCGTGAAGAGACTACGCACGGCGGGGAAGAACCACAGCCCGTGCAGACGAGATCCATGACTAGGAAGGAGGACGCATGACCAGCAGCAAAGCAAAGACAAGGAACTTTTGTGCAAAAGTTGTGGCTTCATTTTGGGCATGCCTCTGAGCAAAAAAGGGGTTAAGGACATAAAAACGGACACTCTGTGCATCCTAGTTGCAGGTGAAGAAGAAAATTGCACGTGTAAGCCACAACATAGTCTGTTGACTTTGAACTTTGGACTGAGGTACACTGAAGCCCTGACAAGTAAGAATATGCCAAATTTTGATCGAGGACACATTAATTCGAAGTAAATACAGTATCCAGACTCTTTCAACAGAAAGACTTTGTTCAGAATCACTTATGGTGTCCCACATTAGCGACATCACCAAGGACGTGTTAACATATTTTGATCTAGTACTGAGATTGTACCCGTCATTGGTGTGGAGGCTCCCCAGTATCACTGACTTTCTTCAAGATCCTGAAAACGAAGAGACTATAAGGAGGCTGCTTACTGTAATTGCCGAGCAGTTCTTCCTGCTTCCGGAATACAGCGAGGAAAAACCAAATGTCCCAAGCAGAGGAAGAAGCGAATAATCTTATCAACGTACTATTCTTTCGTTAATTGAAGACTGTCCAGACCTTGTCGGGAGAACCACTGACGTATTGCCATTTCTTCGAGATCCAGCAAACACAACATTTAAGTATAATTCTGAACTGAATTTTTGTTCAAGTTGTGCTCCACGCACACCGAAATTGTAGAAACTGTTCAGTGAGTTAGGGGCAAACAAGTCCAAACTTCAACAAGGGCAGGACAAATGTCCCTGTCACCAGAAGATAGCAGACTGGCGAACAACATTTTTTTCTGACTAATCGAAGATTTCCCAGAACTTGTGGGGAGACCTGCCGGTGTTGACGTCCTCACATTCATCAGAGACCCAGCTAATTCTGCGCAGATGAGTATGCTCTTGCATGGTATTGTGATGAAGTCGAACTTTCTAACCATCAACAGAACTATCTGAGAAGATTTTAAACTTTCCGCCAATGGTCAGATCGAGAGAGCGGGAGTATTGCAAGAGACTTCACCTTTTGGTATACTGACAAGGGCAACATGTCTTCGGGAATGAAGCAGATCAGAGGCGCCGACTGGGAACTCCTATATTTTTAGCATGAACAGTAAAGGGACTTAATGAATTACCTGATTTTGACATTTTCCATAGAAAAAGAAACTGTATCCAGAGACAATAGATAATCCATTATTCAAGCAAAGAGAGACAATTGTTTTAATACCTACAACTCACAAGCAGAATCCCGAAATAATAGTGTCTAAGAATGTATTAAAAGTTAGTATTTTTCAACAGATGATCGAGATGGGGATTCAAAGCAGCAACCTCGTCCTCCCTCAGGAGGAGAGACGTTCGTATTTTTCTGAAACTAAATGCTGTAGATTGACCTACAGGGATATAATGTATTTATGCATTATTTTTATCATTATTTTACTGTCACTAATGATTAGAACTGCATTTTTTATTGGTGCACAAAGTGTTCCAGTGCACCCACCTAATGATGCACGCATGAAGCCTACGAAGGCACCCAGACCTTACATAGTCATTCCAGTCCCTAAGAAGTCCAATAGCGGAATTAATGAACTTAAGCTGGATGTGATGAGCAATAATACACGCATACTTATGGTAACAAGCAAATTGAAAAGCCGGAGACAGGGTCGGCAGAGTATGAATGTAAAAGGGTTACTGACAACCACACGCATGCAAACTCTGAATACACATGCCATGCCTAGTGTCGATAACTGCAGAACCACAATCCAAAGCATGGGAGAAGAAGATACTGCTACTATGAGATGTTCCACTACAAGTGAAGTGAAAAGACAAATGGAAAAAGCTGAACTCCTGAAGAGACGAGAGGAGTTGGAGAATAAACCGACAGACAGCATCGACAAGCACATATGTTCCAGTGAAGGGGACAAGTACAACTTCTACAATACAGCCATATACTGGACCAATGTCAGAGTGGATGATATGGGCATTCTAACCAGAAGAAAAAAGACGCAAGAGGACAAGGAAATAACTGCCCGACTTTTGTCTACTTAAATGGTACACATGAGGAGGCCTGCGCCATGGACCAGGATACCTGAGAATTCTCCAGCAAGAAGGATTGATACGGATGCATTCAGGGATGTAGTTATAGCAAACTACATGAAAACCTTAAGAATGAAGAGAAGCATAAACGGAGACAGTGAAATAAACGATTACTTGAACAGCACAGCACATTTGGGAAACAACATCTGGTACCAGCACATGAAAGAAGTTGGAAGAAGTTGTTCAGAGGGGGAATGCTTTGTGTGTGCACTCCTACCTTACAGCATGGGAAGTCAAAAATCTTTGTAGCCGTAGAAATTGATGTCCAGACAGCACACTATCTATCACACGTAGCAATGTGCAAGACTAGAGGCCTGTTCATGGGAATTGATGCCTCACTGAAATGGGCAACTGAAGCAACTGATCCAAATGAAGATGATTTTGTCCAGGACACAAAAACAAGAAACAATGGAAAGACGAAGTACATGAGAAGCCTGCAGTTAAAGGAGCACAAATCACAAGAGAAGCGAACCAGAAGCTAAATGTACAAGGAAAAACTCCAGAAGAAGCTCAGAGATGGAAGAATGGAGGTCAAATGTAAATTTGGGAACAGTGTTTTCACTAGACTGGTGGGAGAAAGTAGTGATCTGCAGAGCATGGATGGTCTTCGGTCACTATGAGCCCACCATCAACATAGTGCGAAATGGATGCAAGCCATTATGGCCAAAGCTTGCAAAGCTGCTAACATGGGTCAAAGACAGAGGAGGACCCCTGTAAATGGTGCCATTGGAGAGTCCAAAATTCTGCTTCAGGAATAATGGCACAAGAAGGATGAGAGAAAACCAGAACTGTGGACGAGTTTTTGATGCTCCAGAAATGGTAAATGGAACTGCAGTAAATATGGATTATTACTGGGTATGTGGATCCAAAACATATATCAGACTGCCGAGAAATTGGGGAGGTTTATGCACAATAGGAAATGTCCACGTTCCGGCTTTGGTGATCCTGAATATTGACAGTTTCCCGAAAGCAGATGCTCACCTGAGGAAGAAAAGATCTGTGGAACTGCTGAATCGAATGAAGAGAGAATTACTTTTCTGCCAAATCGGAAGAAGCTTTCCTTGCAATCCCATATGAACGCAGGCTATTCAGCCTCACTTTATCAGTGTTCACGAAAATCTTCATGCAAAGATTTTAAGTTGGAGCAAATACTAAATGGTTGCAGATAACCAGATTGGATTTGCTGCAGACTGTCAACACGAACATTAAAGGATTCAACTTTAATTATAGAGTTAAAGGCAGTCCGTCTGACTCTCCTGAACAGATATGTACTTGACATGATCACAGATATGGATGGAGGTGTTTGTGCAAAAATTGGAGAATCATGTTGCACATTCATACCTTCTTATGACAAAGATAATGGAACCTTAACAGAAGCCATAGGTATGCTGACAAAACTACAGAATCAAATGATCGATGAAACTGACTAAGTTGACGACAGTTGGTTTGGATCACTATTCTCATGGGTTTCACAATGGATGGCAGATGCATTCAAATTCCTAGGAGCCCTGCTAGTGGTGATATTGCTAGGATTCGGTGTTATCAAGCTAATACTCTGTTTCAGAAAACTGCGAAAAAAGCCATAGGAATGAAGCTCATGATTGATGTCGAACCAGGGTGGAAGCCCAAGGATCTGACTGATGAGGAAATAAGAGACTTTGTGAAGGCCAGCATTGATGCACAAGAAGGAACAAAGTTTCTATATCCCAGGAAGCATAGAAATTATGTGGTAAGAAGTTTAAAAAGTGATAAAAATATGGACCCCAAAGAGCCATTACTTCAGACCATCATGTACAGACCCAGAAGATGAAGAAAGAATGGACTCAAACAATGAAGCAAAAGGGAAAATGAAGGAACCAAAGAAGATGGATCCAAAGAAAGAGGTGTGAGTGGTCGATGAATCGCCCAGAAGGGGGGAGTGTAAAAGAGGTCCCAAGTACAGCCCGCACTCCAACCGTCCATTTTGAAATACTGGGAACGTTTGCGCCGAAATATGTAACGTATGATGAGCAAATAAACCAGCAGAGAGCCACAGTGGGGCTTTGTCCGGTACCTCTCTGAAGAACAGCACCTATTGAGATACCTATGCCTAAGAAACCATGGACAGTAAGCTACCCATTGAGAAAACCATATCAACCATTGAAATGAAACGAAGATCGCCTGAGCACATTACATGAAGAAACCAAAAAGGTCTTAATGGAAGATGAATGGTGACGTCACAAGAACATGAACTGCCTCACATATAGAAGGTATGACGACCTGAGAATGATGGAGACGAAACGCCATGAATAAAGCACATCATGAACCCAAAACGAAAGGACGATGTCAAAAGTAAGGCGCTTATGCCATGAGCATAACAAAGATATTCAACCAGTTTACGCATGTACATATGCTTGGAACCGCAAGAAAGCTAAGAAAATCATGCGGCTTGCTATACTTAGTTGTAAGATAGATTGTGGTAAGCGCCACCTATACAGATCTTCCTCAAAAGAAGCACGTTATATAAGTATACTTCCACTTCGCACAAGAATCAGAATCAACCAAGTGTTACTAGAGGCTACACGAGAAAAGCTTCATATTTAGCAAATCGAGAATAAACGGCAGAAATGAAACTCAGCAGAGACAAATCGTGCCAGAAAAGCCAAGGTCGTATTTTCCAAAATAGACGAACAGTAGCTACAATTAATTGAAGCAAAGAACAGAATATGCTGCTTAGAAAGGTCAAGATAAGAAACTGAAGGCAGTTGGTGGGTAAAATGAAAATCAAATACACGAATTACACAAAGAGGCAAATTCAGTGTCTGAATCACTTGACCAGCCGAGTGAGAAGAAGTGAGAGTTTCACACCTACACATGGCAGTGGGCCAGACGAAGATATCAGAACTTTCCAGTCAGAAGATGCAGTCTCTAGGCCAACCTCAGTGAAATAATGGACACATGGCCACTAAAGTGATTGATTGTAACAATAATTGGAGGAAGGCCGGGGGAACTGCGGGGCAACCTGCACCTGGCCGACCATTCTGCAAGCTGCTAAGCCAAGTGGAGAAGTATGAGTGGGGTTGATGCCAACCCAATCATAGTGGACCAAGTAATCTAGGGTCCTATAGTTAGTAGAACCAATGGGACGTCGTACTTTTAGTGACGTCCACAAGTAGCCATTTTAAGGTAGGGCTTAGATGCCCCACCTGACAGTGTTTACCCAATCCCCTTACTCCCGTTATCATATACAGATATAGTACCTATATTATAGTTACTTTTCCAAGACCAATAGAATTGCATGCCAACTTTTAAGTGTTAAATGTCAGTGATGAGTTTTTAGTATAAATGATGTGTTTTTTGTGAAGTTCGTTGGAGTTGTGAAGCGAGAGAGATCACGCATCCGCTGATATTCATGTGACTTCCTGTTTTTTGTGCTCGTCACTAAACGTGCTCCCTTTGCCAAACCGTTGAATGGTCATTATTGATTTGGTGTTGGAGTATAAATCTGCACCCCATCCATCTCACGGATGCTGCTATCTTAAAGTACTATTGGGCAAACCCCAGCTCTATGGGCTGGTTGAGGGGAGGGGGTCCCAGAGTACCGAATGATGTCCTGTGGTACAGATAGCTTAATCTATAGCAACAGCGCGTCGGAAGTCAAGGGCCGTAACCCTGAGCTGGCATTTCTGCAGTGCATGCTTAGTGGCTGAAACCATTTTCAAAGCCAGCCTCATGCTGGAGGATATATTTCATATATAAGGAATCTGAGCGTGGAAAGTAGGCAATTGTTTTCCTGTTTACATGTAGCTGAGATTAGGTTTTGTGGAAGGTTAAGCAGAGAGCATTTAGCCCCTATAACCTTTTCCTCTGTTATGGTGATAGTGGCTTCCTCACAAGAATTTCCATGCTTTTAAAAAAAATTGTTTCCAATTTAACTTTTGGGATTTCGTTGTCCTATTTTATGGGCCCTATACGTTTTGCTGGCCTGTCTCATTTAAACATTATTTTTTATTATAGTAGTGTGATAGTTTTAAACAGACTTTACACACTGCAAATGAATGACCTCATTAACATCCTTAAAGCATATCCCATAACATATCATAAATACGATTTGTATGCTTGTGGTCACATCTACGTTAATCGTCATTCAGTGCTATGTCTCCTACTAATAACATTCCATAGTTGTATCAATGCTGAAATTAATGATTGTTCTGCTAGGCACCAAATCCAAAATTCTCAGAACTTTAATATCATGAATAAATGTATCTAGGATTAAAATTCTCACGTTAAATGTTGCCTTACATTGACCCGATAAATGGGTTTTAATGGATTATGATCCAGTATACATCAACTCTGATCACGCACCAGGGCTTCGGTCACCATTAAACATCGAAGTCAATGAAGTTTCAATAATAGGACTTCCTCTTGTTATTTGTTGAAGGAAACCTAATCATGTAAGACTGACTGCACATAGGGATAGAAGTCCATATAACACCTTCCTGTGCACTTTTTTTTCAGTTATAGCTTGTATATTTTAAATAACGTCCCAGGTTTTATTGGCTCCCCAGTCTGTCAAGGAGAATGTTGTGGTTTATAGTGTTGCTGGCCATTTAGGCCAGTAAGGTGAGTGCTGATTGGGCGACAAGCCACATTTTGCGGGCCATATCCAAATTCTTGTGCATTACTTACCGAGCCGTGCACAAAACCGTCCCCGAATACCTACGGAGAATATTATGCCCTACCGTCCTGCACACAACCGAAGGTCAAGCACTGCCCTCCTCCTTGTGCTCGCCCCGCCTTTACATTAGCCAGGAACGGCGGGTGCACATTCTCAGCCCTGGCGCCAACAATCTGGAACTCTCTGCCTTACCCTCCCAATATCCCCCCACCCCCACCCAGTTTACACACGCAAGGGTACAGGGCTGTTTTTCCACACACCATGATCTGTTTTCCCTGGGTTGGAAAGGAAATGGTTACTCATCCAGAGATCCGTGTTAGTCAGGCTTGCCAGTTTGGGGCGGGGGTTCAATTGGTAATTCCCAGGATGTGCCTGCGTAGGCAAGAAGGCTTGATGCCACCTTTAACCATTGTGGTAGCTAGAGTCGCTTAGGGTTTGGCGAAGTGTCTTCTATCTGTGCAGCCTGTAAATGAGTAGCAGCTGTGGGAGAGTGATGGCGGGAAGGAGACTTTGATTAGTAGGGATTCACAGTTAGCTGTGCAAGGCTGTGTTTCAAACAGTCCAATGGTTGTGTGGAAAGGCTGCTCTGCCTCCTCTGGAGGGTCTGTTGTGGGTGATGAGGGAGTAGTTTGGGGGGAATCCTTCATGTGCGATTGGTTTCAAGTTATTGGAGAGCCATGTTTCGATAATAAATATGAGATCAGGGTTTTCGAAGGTGAGGAAATCAAAGATGCTGTCTGTTCCAGGAAATCTCGCTGGCATTGATTAGAAGGCAGGAGATTTTGTGGTGTGGGGATTGGTGCTTCTCAGGGTGTCTGGGAGGGTGGGTTCAGGGTAGTCAGCCTGACCGGTGGGAAGGCGTTGGTGGTTGGGGTGTCTCTGAGGGTAGGATGGTGGAGGGGGCATGGATGGTGGGGTGTGGTCGCGAAGAGGGAATGGGCAGTCATGTGTTTTCAAGGTATGACGGGTGTGGTTCGGGTGGGGGCTGTTTGGCTGCTGATGATTGGTTTGGAAGGGGGGGGTCTGGCGAGTGGAGCATTGTGTTTGGTGCTGGGGGGGTGCTTGGGGTGTAGGGCACAGGGTTTAGTGGGGGGGGTGTCGATGGTGGGGAGAGGAGGTAGAGGCTTGGTTGTGTTCGAAAAGAAACTTGACAGGCATAGGTGTGTGAGGGAGCGTGATAGAGGGGGCTGGAGAGGTGTGGTTGGTTAACTGATGTAGTGCTGGAGAAGCGTGTAGAGCTGAGGGGGGCAGGGAGTGTCTGTCCCTGCCTCTGTAATTTGTGTGCTTGGTCGCCCATGGGGTGTGCGATAGGGTGGGAGGGTCAGTAGGGAAGGGGGTTGAAGCAAAGGTTCAGGAAAGAGCGAGACGTGCCATGCGAAAGGTGTGGCCGAGGGAGGTCTGGGAGGGGTGGCCGCGGGGCCAGAGGGAATGAGGGTGGAGTTGACAGCAGGTGAGGGTTAAGAGTGTTTCAATGAGTTTGGGAGGTGGAGCCATGCTTATCGAGGGAGATATAAGAGGGGGAAGGGGATTGAAGCCTTGACTGGTCCTGCAGATGTGTGGTGTGCGAACAAGGAAGGGTGTCTGTTTTTGGGCAAGGACGGATGGGAGGGGTTAGGGGGGTAGGGATGTGGCAGGTCTCTTCTGGTAATTGGATGGGAGGGTTGTGTTCAGGGCAGGAGAGCGTTTTTTTTAGAGTGGCATTGAGCTCCTCTGGTTTTGGACTTGGAATTTGTGTGCTTTGTGGATGTGGCGGAGGGTCCGTCTCTGGGCAGGGGTGGATGGGAGGTATTGGTGTTGAAAGGGGTATGGCAAGGGTCATGCTAGGGGCAGGAATGCAGTGTGCTTTTGAGTACCAGAGAGCTCCTCTCGTCTGGGAGTTGGAGGATGTGTGTTGTGCAGGGCTCTGGGCGTGTGATTGTGAAGGATGTGGGTATTGTTGGGGGGGAGATGGGGAGTGGTGGTCTAGGTTGCAGGTGTGCCCTACTAGAGTGTAAGTTGGCAGTCATGGTGGATGGGTTAGTATTAGGACAGTTTTTCTGAAGTCCAACTGAGGGCTTAGCAAAACCATTCAGCTGAGACAGTACAAGACTCCATTCTTTGTATAAGGCTGTACCACCTGAGTATATGGTAGCGTAGACAGAGCAGCCAGGCTCATTTTAGGAGGGCTGTAGAATCAGTACAAAGACATTGAAATAAACACCTGGTCCAAAGAAACACTGATACACTATGTATTGTAAAAAATAAATGGTTTATTTAAATCCAAGTAGGCCCAGATAAATCTTGGGGTAATGATTTCTATAACAGATCATAGAAACACACTAGCAACCACCCTGCCAAACCCAACACCAAAACCAAGAAGAATCTAAAGACCCCCAATAAGCCTGAACCACTCCCCCTAAAAGGAGCCTTACTCGATATCAGATCCCTGGCCGCTCACCCCACAGAAATTGCTGATACCATTCTAACCAATGATCTTGACTTCATTGCCCTAACGGAATCATGGCTACACGAGGCATCAGGACCACATTTATCGTTAGCTATTCCTGTCAATTACTCCAGCCTCAGAGCTGACAGACCTAATGGCAAGGGAGGAGGCGTAGCGATCATCTCTAAATCACTACTAGGCTGTAGACTAGTCTCCACCCTATCATTTAAATCCTGTGAGCTGCTCACAGTCAAGTTACAAACCTGTCCCTCAAGCACGATCACTCTTCACCTTATATATAGACCCCCCCAGGCCCTCCTGGAGTCTTCGAAGAAGACATCACTGCGCTCATCACTGAAAACTCCAAGCCACTAGTACAAACCATTATCCTCAGAGACTTCAATCTTGGCTACAACGACCCCAAGGACGCCCCAGCCACATCCTTAGCAAACTCCCTAACTGAGCATGGATTCACTCAACCCAGCACTTCATCGACTCACCAGAAAGGTAGAATTATCGACTGGGTAGCAACTCTTAACTGCAACACCACTTGTAAGGACCCCAACCTCTCACATGGACGGATCATTACCTTATCCCCCTCGAAATCCACATCAACCATGCAGTTCCTAAAAAGTGCCCCATTGCACCAGCCTGCCCAACCAGAAACAAACGCAACATCACCGCCGAAGACCTATTACCCTTGGTCCTACCCACCCTTAACGCTCTACCAGACAATGCTGATCTAAATCTACTTGACGACACCTTCAACAACTCCATGGCCACTGCCATTGATACCATTGCCCCTTTGGAACTACGTAAAAGTAAGCCAATAAGCCACTTGAATTCGTGGTACACCCCCGAACTTAAACTACTTAGGAAAAAGGAGGCCAAATCAGAACTCCTATGGAAAACTAACCCATCATCTGAAAACAAATCCAATCTCAAGAACATCTACGCGCTATTCAAAAGTGAGATAATTCGCACCAAAATAGATGCCTGGAACGTTAGGATAGATCAGGCAGGCTGCTCCACCAAAGAACTATTTAAAATACTGAAGGAGCTAGAAAACCCCAATCCAGTTCCAGACACCTACTCAAAAGATAAACGTTGGTGCACTAGCATCCAGAACGCCCTCAACAACAAAATCACAGGACTGCAAACCAAAATTGAGGACAAACGTCAACAACTCTTCAGCAACAAGACCACTAACCCAATCCTTAGCTTACCAAATCCTATCAAAGATAATATAGGCTTCACCTTTAAGTAAGTTACTATCCTTGAGGTCCAAAAAATCATCACCTCTTTAAAACCATCTAACTGTAAAGGGGACAGGTGTCCTGCCCAGATAATAAAGGACGCAGCCAGAGACCTCTCCCCTTTTATCACCAAGCTAATTAACCTTTCATTCACTAACCACTCTGTCCCCAGCAACCTAAAACAATCCTGGGTTCTCCCTCTCTTAAAAAAACAATCACTAGACCCAGCCATACCAACTAATTATAGACCCATCACCACTGTCCCTTTCCTGTTAAAAATCCTGGACAGAGTTGCCTACATCCAGATTCAGGAGTACCTAGAATTTAACTAACTGCTAGGTATACATCAATCTGGCTTCAGACCTCAACACGGAACAGAAACCGCTCTGGTTGATCTCAAAAGCCAGATTGATGAAATCAAAGACAAAGGTAATGCCGCAATCTTACTTCTCTTAGACCTTTCAGCGGCTTTCAATTTAGTCGACCACAAAATCCTCTGCAGCCACCTATCTATCGCAGCCCACTTCTCCTCTGCCTCCTCATGGATACAATCCTTCCTGGCGAATAGAACCATGCAAGTTTTCTCCACAACAGCAGCAGCGGACCCTATCCCCATCAGATGCGGAGTCCCACAAGGCTCCTGTGTCTCCCCCACCTTGTATAATATATTTACAAAGCCGCTATTCGACAAACTGGACCATCTGGGTGTCACCTACACTAACTACGCAGATGACACCCAGATCCTCCTCACCATCTCGGGCAATTACAATGCAGACGTCACCCGGATTAACGAAATCTTCTCCATCATTCAGGCATGGATGGCCACCCACGGCCTATGCCTAAATGATGAGAAGACTGAGCTTCTTCTGGTCGGCTTTCTCAATAACCTGTCAAAACTCAGTCCTTGCTTCAATAACATTATCTTAGATGGTAATACCATCCCCATCGTTAAGAGTATGAAAACCCTAGGCTTCCACCTTGATGCCAACCCCAACCTCTCCAAACAAATCAACGCGACCGCCTCAGCCACTGCCTATATGGGTAAGCTAATTAGGGCTAGCCAACCAATCCATAATTAACAAACTCCAGGTGCTCCAAAACAATGCGCTACGTGCAGCACTCAACATCCCAAGATGAGAGCACATTTCCACAACCAGGAAAGTGTGTAAATGGCTTTCCATACAGCAAAATATTGACCTCCAAAACCATTTGCCTCACTTACAAGTCCTTAAACCACCTAGACCCACCGTACCTCACCAATAAATTTACTTTAAAAACCACCACCAGGACCACCAGATCATCCAACTCCTTATGCCTGTCAGTGCCCAGATTTGACCTAAAAAGAGCAGGAGGCGCTAGTTTCACAGTGCTTGCCTCCCAACTTTGGACCACCCTACCACTCAACATTAAAACTTTTGAGACCTTTCCGATCTTTAGGAAACATGTTATAGGCTGGTTACTGAACAAAGAATAGCATTTACCTTCACTTTCTAAGA
This sequence comes from Ambystoma mexicanum, assembly GCF_040938575.1. Taxonomy (NCBI): domain Eukaryota; kingdom Metazoa; phylum Chordata; class Amphibia; order Caudata; family Ambystomatidae; genus Ambystoma; species Ambystoma mexicanum. The sequence goes on from NC_090939.1 coordinate 953,817,658, forward strand.
TCTTCAACTCACTAAGGCCGCAACCATGCCTATTCTATTTCTAAATTGTTGTACCATGTAATTTATGTAAATTGTTGTACTATGTAAATGTATATCTCAATCCTGTAACCGCTTCCTTAAGCGCCCATCTACCTACGGGTCTGGAGCGCTATACAAATAAATAAAACAAACATTATAAAAAACATAACACTATGCTTGCAGGTACACAGACCAAAGCATATAACCTAATTTGGAACACCGAACAGTAGTTCTAGGGAAGTCGAAACTAATACTTACTTTTGGATTACTTGCAGTAATACAAGGTAGTAGACCCCAGCAGTTGTACTGTGACGCTCAGCAAGAAATCACAAAGTAAGTCAGCTGGACAATATACTTGTCAGAATAGTGGAACACTTGTTCCAGGAGCAGTAAAAACCTAGAACTCTGAGGATAAGTTATTTTAGGGGAGTTGGACCTTTGGGTGTAGGTGCAACGTATTCATCCTGGAAGCAAGACACGGAGCAACACAGGGTCGATCCCTGGGTCTGTGCTTGGAAACCTCTGGGTATTAAGCGCGTTATAAATAACCAATTACAATATACAATGACTTAATTTTCAGCTCAGTGTAACAGTGTCTAAGATCAGTGAGAACTTATTAGTCTATTTTTGGATGGCTCAAGGCAGACTACGGTTAGTTACACCTAAGAACACTTCAAGAACGGCACACAGCTATTCTAGGCAGGTAAAACCTATATACTTTTAAAAGGGGCTATTGGCAACTTATGGATCATTATAACCTAAGGCAGACTTATTCTGGACAGGCTAACAGCAAAGTCGGGGGAAGCAAGACCCAATTGGGACACTCCTACATTTATATCCTAACAGGAGCAGTACAGTGGAACCAACGGCTTTACTTTTGGTAAGAGGTGGGCCCAATTCACAGGTGAGTAAATTAACCTACCATCTACTTTCTTTTGGAATGGCGAGACAGTTTCTAAGGAAAGTCATATTTGAGTACACTTATTCAAAATGGCACACAGCTAAGTAATAACTTTTTCTAACTATACACTCTGAGCTACAGTTTCCAACTGATTCATTTACATGCAAGTAACTTTTCAACACTTGGTTATCTTTTCTAGGCAGACCCGTTAAAGCATCTAGCCCTTCCCAATTATAGTATGAGTTCTCTCGGAGGCAGAAAAGGGACCCTACTGGTCTAGGAGCCAGCTGTAGGCATGCTAAGATGGGGCTCGGTTGCAGAAAGATTTCAGAGTTCCAGAGGAGGACTTAAACAAGTATTTTACTTTAGAGTTAGTTAAGACACCCTAGGAGGATTCCATCAGTGGGCCTGGGTGAACTGGATGAGAGGCCTCCCAATTGCAGAAAACGCCCCAAAACCAGAGGAATCGCAAGAGGCGTATGGTAGGTAAATACCCAAGCCAGCACAGTACCTTAGCATGGAAGGTTTTGCAGCAGGAGGACTTCAGGATCTGTAGCCAAAAACCCAGGTGCTGCATTCTTTTTCAGGAGGACAGAAGACGGGACCCTGTATGGGCTTTTTCAGTAGCGATCGACACAGAAGGCTTCATGCAAGGGTTTCTTCGTGGCTGGACGCGGTTCTGTGGATATGGCGCCTTTTTTTAGGAGCACAGAAGAAGACGGAATATTGCTGGTCGGATTCTCGTTGTTGCAAGGTCAGCACTCTGGTGAGGGGACTTTTCGGACTCGATTCACGCCTCTGGAGGTCCAGCAGGATGCCCACAAATTTTCAGGAAGATTCGTAATTTGGAAGACTGCACAGCACAATGACTCGAGGTCCCAGGGTATTGGGCTATTGCAGCACCGCAAGGTCACAGCACGATGTGGGATGGCTCAAAATACAGGTCGTCTTGAGTCTATTGGGGTCTCACAAGGCTCTGGGTCATCGATTTCGGAGTCCCCAGGTCGATTGGAGGGAAGGCTAACAGCAGGCTCCGGTTACACAGCAGGCTCTCTGATTGCTGGAAATGGTCTCAGTTGTGTTTTCTTCATCATAATCTTTGGTTTCAGTTCCAGTGGTTGACTACCTCTTCAGCTTCCAGTATCAGACATTTATGCAGGAACCCAGCCAATCAAACAGCCATGCAACATGCAAACTTAGGGGTGTGGGTTGGCTCCCAGTTTGAACTGGATTCTTTCTAGCAGTCAGGCTGGAAGACAAAGGGCTGCAGAGTTTTGGACTCCTCCCTCGCTTTCTGTCTTCAGACACTCCAGAACCTGGGCGGGGAATGCGCAGGATTTCTGCCGAAGACAACCTTGACACACAGAATTTTCCCACCCTGGAGGTCAGGGGAAGGAACAAGAAAGGACAATGCTGAAATGGCAAAAAAAAGACAACCGTGGCCATTTTGGTAAAATGAGCACCTATGGGTGCCTTTACCAGGGCTGTGGAAACAGCCTGCGGTAAAGGTGCACCGAATTAATAAAAAGGTTCACTGCCACCAGCCATTAAAAATAAGTTTGTCCTTGTAACATAAATGTTACATTTAGAATGAGAACGAGGATACTCAGTATCTCCAAAGCACTGTAAAAGGGATCCAAAGATCCTTTCTACCCTTGGCAACTGTAATTCTCACAAGGTTAGCCAGATTAAGTTAACGGGGAGCCCCGAGGGCAACCCTGCAACAATAAAAAGGTATATACCAAAAGTTGTTAAAGGATAAAATTAAAAAGGCTCTTTGGAGAGTCTTAAAAATGACACCTGTAAAAAGAGTAAAAGTGTGGAAGAAGGTTCCCTCTAACTGAGGTATGAGGAAAAATAATCCACCAGTAAAGCAAAATGTTCTCGAGTTGACACAGGTCAGGAAGATTTATCATTGCTATGAAAATCTTACCCAGCAGTCAGTGGGCCTCATTACGAGTCCGGCGGTAACCGAGCTGGAAAAACTGGCAGGTTACCGCCGGACTCGTATTACCATTCCGCCTCTGTGATTCCCGGAATTACCGTGGCATAACAACCCCGGGACCCGGGAATTCTGGAGGCGGAATTCTGTAAGTCGCCATTCCCATGGAGTACCATAGGACTCCATGGGGATGGGGGGACCATGGAAACACAGGCTCCGTTTGACAGAGCCGGGTTTTCCATGTCTGCCTGCAGGGTTTGACACCTCTCGCCTGCAGAACTCGATCAGCCGGTCCGGAAACAACGCTGGCGGCAGGTTTATCACCACCGTTATTTCCGGACCGGCTGACTCGTAATGAGGCCCAGTGTCTGGTTTGTGTGGGTTGTAGGGATGAAATGGGGTGTGAAAAGGGGTAGGGTTGTAGGGGAGGGCAGGTTCCTCCCAAATAGACTTATGTTTCTCAATCGGGCGAATTGCAACTAGGCCAACCCACTCAATCAGAAGAAATGCAGTTTTAGGCGACTAGCAGTCTCAGGAAAGCGGTGAGAGACACAGTAGTGGGAAACCACCTAGATTTGAAACTCAACAGTAGTGGCAAAACACCTACCTGGCAGGCCTTGTTCGTGGGTCACCAAGGATCCCTAGAGTTTTCTGACCAGAGACTGGATTTTTAGTACTTACCTGTGATTTATTCTACCGAAGGTACTTGTAATTCCTGTATTTTATTGCATTCCCATAGGATACAATGTTGTAACAGTAACCACTTGTGTTTAGTTTATATTCACTTATATGGGTGATCGGATCCTTTTCAGTTCCATTTCTGTTAGAGTACATTTTAACAGATTTTTTTGGTGCCCCCTGAGCATTTAAATCGTTTAACCCCTTCACTCCCTCCAGTAATACTATTAAGTATATGGTTTACCAGCGAGTTACTTGTTAAACTGTTTACTGGGTGTTGTGGGAAGTACTGCGACTGTTCATGTATTGACCTTTGTGTTACCTGAATAGGACTAAGTGTTTCCTATGGCCATTGATCCTCTACTCACCTCCCCCACTCCCTATTACCTATACCCATAGTTTGCCATCAGGTATAGGCCTGGAAAGAATTGAATTTCAGGTCTTTGACAGTTTTTTTCCATTTTTTTTAAATCAACTGTGTAGTGTCTTAAACCCCCAGTCCATATTTCACTTTGCCTAACTTATTTTCTTTTTAATTATACCTGTGTACTTTAATTTCTTGGATTGTGTATTGGCACTAGCTGTGCCTACCAACTAGCCTTTTTTCCTCTTCTCACGAGTGTAGCAAAAACTGTAGAGATTTTGTACTATCCAATGTTTTTACCATGTTTTGCACTTGGACAGATGGTTTCGTGCCCTGTTGCCATAGGGTTGTGTACAAATCCCATAACCTCTTTGAGGACTTAATTTGGATGTGCAGAGTTTATTTTGCGAGAGTTTTGAGGGGTCAATGTTTTAAGTTGAAGGTTTACACTTGAATGGTTTATCTCTCCTATTCTAAATGTAAACAATAGTGGGTGAGCACATTCCCGATTGGTGATGCAGGGGGAGGCCGAGCGCGTCCTTGACCAGATGTCTATCCAGGAATGGTCCTTTATGCTGTGACCTAGGTCCGCCTCCCATTGGGTCATGTAGGAGTGCTTGGTGCGGAAAGGGTCCTCCTATAGTAGTTTGTAGTGGGCCGAGGTCTTCCCCCGGGCCGGCAGGTCATTTATTGTGATCTCCAGTGGGGCAGGGTTTCGGGTAGCTGCTGCTCGAGTCTGGGGGTGGGAGCACCAGTGCCTCAATTGGGCATAGGTGAACCTGTCTGTTTTCGCCAGTTGGAAAGTGCGTTTACATTGTTCGAAGGTGTAGGGGGCGCCCCCTCAAAGAGTTGTCCCAGTGACTCGAGACCACCCGCCACCCAGTTTCTAAAGTTCATTGGGCAGGAGCCCGGGGAGAAGGCTGGGTTATGGAAGATGGGGGGGGGGGGATGGGCTCAAGTCCACCTGGGATACCCATGTGCCTGCGGGCCCGATCCCAGGCTTTCATTGATTGATTTGTGGAGGACAGCATGTCTGGCCAAGCTTGGCGTAGGGAATAAACAGTAGAAAGCAGAGGGGGAGAGGAAGGCAGGATCGTTCAATTTCCACCCATTGCGGATGGCCCGAGGCCACTCCCCATGCTTGCCAAGTGGGCTAGCTGTGCTGCGATTTGGTATTTGCAGAGATCTGGCACACCCAAGCCACCCAGTTTCGTGCTGTCCAAAATGGTTCTTCAGGGAATACGAGCTTCTCCAGCATGGGGTCTGGCATGGATTCACATGCTCATGAATATTCTCTGCCGTCAGGCTGGGAATCCTCGGTAAAGAAAAAATCAGTATCAGTTTCGTTTCTGATCTGGCTTTCTCAGTAGTAACCAATCACTGGTCTCTGGGTCGTACTGCCCCCGAGCCAAGGACTGCCCTCTCCCTAAACCCCGCCTCTGGCATCCATCTTCAGATTTGTACCGCACGCTCAAGTGTTGGGAGTCCTTGTGTTTAGCTCTCGAGCTTTTGCTGCGTTTTCATGCTTTTTCAAAGAGAATTTCTAATTTTTCGGTCAAATAGAGCCTCAAGCTCCACCGTCTCTACATCCGATTAACGGGCATCCATGTCAGAATTTTCTACGCCCCTCAAGGGTGAAGATTTCGTCGAGTTACGCTTCTTGGAGGCATCGGCCTCAACATCAACTTCCCCGCCGGACAGCGAAGGAAAGAAGCTGGACGCAATGGGACAAGTTATCTCGTCGGCGGCAACAACGATTAAGGTGGCCAATGCCCTCGCGATCGTGGCCCGCTACGACAGGGAGTTATGGTACAAGATCGCCCCATTGTTGGACTTCCTACCGGATGACAAGAGGGCCGAGGCCCTGAAGATCTTGCAAGAAGGCGAAGTGGCGTCGGACCACGCCATTACGGTGGCAACGGACATTGCCGACACTGGTTTCCGCCAGCTAGGCAACGGCGTTTGCCTTGGATGACGAGGGTGGCTCAAGGCGACGGATTTCCGCCAGGATGTACAAGCCAAGGTTTTGGACATGCCGTTTGACGGAAACAATCTGTTTGGGAAAACAGTGGATGAGTCCCTCCCAAGCCATCAATGCGGACACAGAGACAGCTAAGGCCCTGGGCGTTCTCCGGCAAAGAAGGCCGTCCTTTCGGAGCCATCGAGGCAAGCAGTGTGCCTCCAAGGTATTCGGCGGTGGCTCCTCTACGTACCGCCAAGCAGCCCGCTCCTCGTCGCAGAAAGCCCATAGAGGACGAGGCAAGTCGGGTGGACCCCGCCGTCGTCGCCAGGGAGGCCAAGGCGGCAAGGCGTCCTCCAAGCAAGATTGAACCGACAGCGGTGTCGGGCCCCCACCGAAGCACCTCGGTGGGAGGCCAGCTGGCAAAGTTCGTCAGCGTGTGGGAGTCAATCTCCACCGACTGTTGGGTGCTGGACACCCTGGCCCAGGGGCACGCCCTCAAATTTCTAAAAAAGTGCCCCCGCATTCCACCCGTGGCCAGGAAGGAAAATCACATCCCTCAACTGCTATTGGAGGTAAGGGCGATGCTCAAAAAAGGTGCCATCGAGCTGGTCCCGAAGAGGCTCCGGGGCTCCGGAGTATACTCAAGGTACTTCCTCGTAAAAAAGAAGACCGGAGGATGGCGCCCCATCCTGGACCTGCGACGAATGAACAAGTACATCAAGACACAGAAGTTCCGGATGGTCACCCTCCAGCACGTGCTGGGACAGCTGGAGGAGGGCGATTTCCTGCCGTCGTTGGATTTGGAGGATGCGTACTTCCACATCCCCATTCTAAAAGGACACCGAAAGTTCCTCAGGTTCGTGGTCCAAGGACGGCACTACCAGTTCAAGGCCCTCCCGTTCGGATTGAAGTTGGCACCCAGGGTGTTCACCAAGTGCCTCGCACCGGTGGCGGTGGGGCTGCGCTTGCAGGGGATCCACGTCTAACCTTACCTGGACAACTGGCTTATCTTAGCAAGGATAAGGGAGCTCACCGTAGATCACACAGCGAAGACCATCCAGCTGCTCACGGACCTGGGATTCTCCATCAACTTTGCCAAATCCCACCTGGTCCTGTCGCAAGTCACACTTTTTCTGTGAGCCAAGCTCTATGCCGTGGCGCGCCTGGCCTCGCCGTCGGAGGAAAGGACGAAGGCCATCCTGGGCAAGGTGCAGCGTCTGCTGGCCACGGACGTGGCCAGGGTGAGGTCCACCAAGTCCCTCCTCGGGATGATGTCCTCCTGCATATATCTCGTGCGCCTATGCAGGCTTCGGATGCGCCCTCTGCAAGAGTTCCTCGACGCCCGCTGGATCCAAGCGACAGGCAGCTTCGAGGACAGGATCCCGCTCAACGAGACCTTCCGACGAGCGATCCGGTGGTGGGGCACCCGCGCTTATCTGACGGCGGGCACAGACTTTCAGACCCCATCCCACCAGATAACGGTGACGACAGATGCCTCCCTGGAAGGGTGGGGAGCGCACACCGGAGAACTTCATGCGAGAGGCCTGGCTCATGCAGCACTAGAGTTTGGAGGGTACGATATCCCGGCTGACTGCGGAGAGGTCCTTGCAAAGGCCAGGGCGTCCTCAACTCTCAAGTGCTACGGACATAAGTGGAAGAGGTTCTCTGTCTGGTGCCGTGCACAGATTATTAACCCTCTACGGATTACGGCCCCTCAAGTGCTGCCGTACCTACTGTCGCTGGCCATGGCTGGACTGGCTCACGCCTCCATCAAGATGCATCTGGCTGCGATCTCCCGATACACCAGAACCATGGGACGGGCGTCCTTGTGGTCCCATTGCCTGGTGAAGGAATTTATGAAGGGACTGTTCCGATCGTTCCCGTCGGTGAAGGCCTCTGCCCTGGCGTGGGAGCTCAACGTGGTGCTGACCAGGCTCATGGGGGCGCCATTCGAGCCCCTGCATTCGGCACCGTTGAAGTTCCTGTCGTGGAAGATTGCGTTTCTTGTGGCCATCACCTCCGCCCGACGAGTGGGAGAGATCCAGGCCCTATCCTGCAAGCCTCCATACTTGACTTTTCACGACACGAGGGTGGTGCTGAGGACGCACCCCTCTTTTATGCCCAGGGTGCCGTCGGACTTCCACCTCAACGAGCCCTTGGTGTTACCTGTTTTCTTCCCGTCGCCTTCATCACCGGCCGAGAGGACTTTGGGAGAGGGCAGTCATTGGCTGGGGGCAGTATGACCCAGAGACCAGTGATTGGTTACTACTGAGAAAGATAGATCAGAAACGAAACTGATACTGATTTTTTCTTTACCGAGGATTCCCGGCCTGACGACGGGGAATATTCATGAGCATGTGAATCCATGCCAGACCCATGCTGGAGAACAACAGTTAAAGGTAAGTAACTTGTTCCTTTCTTGCCCTTCCAGATAAAGTCGATTATTTTCCATGGGAGCCGCTGCACAGGGGAAGGCGGGATTGAGGCTGGAAGAGCGGAGCATGCATAGAAGAACCGTGGGAGAAGATTCATTTTGCATGCCGTGATGCGGTTTAACAGATTTCTTGCGACTGCCAGTGGATGAGTTCCCTTTCTATTTCTTCGAAGAGGGGGGGAAAGTTTGTTTGGTACACTTTTGCTGGGTGGGCGGGGATCTGAACCCCTAGATATGGAATAGATGTGACACTCCACTGGAATGGGCTTTGTTGTTCTAGGGTTTCCCTCTCATCTGGGCTCAGTCCCACTCCTAAGGCCACAGATTTCCCGAAATTGATAGCAAACCCTGCCACTCTCCCAAAGTCCTGAATCTCTGTTAAGGCCAGCATCATGGAAGCTGTGATGTCAGTGATGGTCCGTAACACATCTGCGTAAAGCGCAATCTTGTGTTGGACGGGGCCTATCTGCGGGCCTCGGGTTCCGGTGGATCCACTGGGCCAGGGGTTCCATGGCCAGAGCGAAAAGCAAGGGGGAAGGCAGCCCGGTCTTGTACCACATGTGAGCGGGATTGGGTCTGATAGGAGGCCATTGACTCTCAGCCGGGTCTTGGGTGCTTGATAGTTTTCTAGGACCATTCTTCAAAAGGTCGGGCCAAAGCTAAAAGGCCTCGAGAGTGAGGCGTAGGTATGTCCAGTCCACTTTGTCGAAAGCCGTGGTTGCATCCTGGGCCAGCAGGGCGAGTTGTTGAATTTCGTGGTTGGCAATCTCTATCAGGTCCAAGGCCCTACGGATGTTTTCTTTTGTCGACCTGTGGGTTATAAATCTTGTCTGGTCCGGGCCTATAATGTTCGGGTGGATTGGCGCCAGGCGGTTGGTCAGGACTTTGGAGTATATGTTAGCATCCAAGTTTAAAAGTGAGATGGGTCTGTATGAACTGGTGTCCTTTGGATCTTTTTCGGATTTGAGCATGAGGATTGTAGTGGACTCATGCATAGTTGCGGTGACTGTCCCAGTGGCGGCGAATGAGTTAAAAAGTCGAGTTAATGGCGCCACCAGTTGAGGCCAAAATAGTTTGTAGAAACGGGTGGAAAACCTGTCTGGGCCTGGGGCTCTGGGTTTCAAGGTTTTTATGTCTTCCTCGACTTCCTCGCTTGTGATGGGCATTTTCAGTTCCTCCCTAGCTGCGGGCGTAAGGAGTGGGAGAGTTGCCTCTTGGATATAGGCCTGCTGTTCGTTTGCATTCCTTGGGACCGCTGTTATTTCCGATTGTTGGGCGACTGCCAGACGTAGCTTCTCGGGTTCCGTGAATTGGGTCACTCCCTGTGGGTCACGGAGGCCTAGGATGGTATTCCTTCTCTTCACTTTGGCCAGTTTGTTTACCAGAAATGTATTAGCTTTGTTATTATTGACATAGTACCATTGTCTTGTTCTGGTTAATAGATTTGCCGTGGCATCAGCGTAATGCGCCTCCAGTCTCTTTCTAGCCACCTGTACGGCCTTGTATGTTTTCGGGGACCAACCCTTCCGTTTGTGGGTGGCTTCCGCTTCTTGGACCTCCGCCTTCATGGTGGCGCGGGCCATCTGTTTTCGTTTATGGAAGGCTGCCCCTTGGGGCGACAGTTCCCCTTGCAGCACAGCCTTCATGGCGTCCCAGGTGTTGGCTGGCGAGGTATCCTCGTCCCGGTTTTCCGTGAAGACATTTTTAATCGTTTTGGTGATGGAGTCTCTCACTGCCATATCACGCAGGATAGGGTCATAAAGGTTCCATTGTCGGCGGGGGAAGAGGGGGTCCGGATTGTGGACTCGTAAGGTTGAGACTGGGGCGTAGTCTGAGAGGATCCGGGGGCCGATGGAGACATCGTCCGTGAAGGTCAAGAGCTGGGGGGAGGCCAGTAGCAAGTCAATTCTGGAGAAGGTGCGGTGTACATATGAGTAGAAGGTGAAGTTCTTCTCTTCCAGATATAACTCTCCAGGTGTCAACGATATTTAGCGTTCGTAATAGGCGGAGTAGTTCTGTTGATCGTTTTAGGTCCCTGGGGGGTGGGGGGGGTGCGATCTGTCTTTGAGAGGGTGTTGGGCAGAAACCTGTGCAGTTCCCTTAGGGACCACTGCAAAACGTTTAAGACTACAGGTGCTAGCAGTAAACCCATTGGTAGCAGTCTGTACCACCCAGATTTACCTGGTAGCTGTGGCTGAGCAGTCAGAGTTTTCTCAAGAAGAGTTAGGCAGTATATAGAGTATACACATTAGGTACAAAAATACGGTAGCACAAGCAAACACTGACCAGAGCTTTGGTATAAAAGTATATAATTATTTATTTAACACACTTGTAAAAATACACTGGCACTAATATGTCAAGCAAGTTCAAATACAGTCACTAGAAATATATACACCTCCCTGATTAATTAATCGACAAGTCTTAGGAAAAGAACACCACTTATTATCAACACAGAGGTGAACGCTTAACCAAGATGGCACTCCAACAATTATTTAAAAAGGGAGAGAAAAGGCAGAAATAGGAAAACGCACAATACCAGCACTTTTAAAGAACCACAGCAAGTCAAGAAAGGCAGGGTCTACTGTAGAGCAAAAAGTTCACAGGCCAGGCCCACTCTTGGAGAGAGCAAGGCGGAATATGCCCAAGATCACACAGTTGAATTACACTTTAAAAGTCTTTGCAGATAGTTCAAAAAGGAGTTAGATCAGTTCAGAAAAGTTAGTTAACAGGTCCGAAGTCACCCCAGGCTTAGACAGTCAAGGATTTACGGGACACCTTGGACGGTCTGTTGCAAGGGAGACCAGGCGGGACACAGTACCTGAAATGGTGAGAAAGCTCTAGCGGGGGCAGTTGTTCCTGGCAGCGGGTGCAAGTTGGTGCTCCATTCGGGGGAAGAGAAGATCTGGACGTGGAGGAAAGCTGGAGGTCATTGCACTGCCAGGGAAGAAACCAGCTGTGTAGTTTCCCGGTTAAAAGGTACTACCCTTTCATTAGCAGGAGTGGTGAAGCGTGGCTATCCGGCCGCCGGGGTGCTTGGCACGGGCGATTCGACCAAGAGACGATCCAGGAAGGTGAAAAAGGGGCGAATTGGTTAACCCCACCAGCTTAAAGGAAGAAGACTCTCCTGGAAGATTATCTTCTCTGTCGTTGGGAAGTGGTGAGTCGGTTCAGCAGGGCTCCACCGGTGGTGTCGTTGTTGCAGGTCGGCTCAGCTTCTCCCTCTTCGGATTCTTTAGGTCCTGTGGCGACTGCTGAAGTTCCAGTCCCCAAAGCACTGCTTTTATGCAGAAAACCCCCATTCATCAGTCCTAGCTGTCACTCAAACATGCTAAGTGGTGAGCCGGGCGGCTCACCACTGGGCCAATCACACAAGAGTGCGACTTGAGTTGCCGAGGCAACTCAGTCCAGGGTGCCTATTTCCCCCCTCCCACACATCCTGTAGACCCAGACAGAGTGGCACCACTTTTGGAGGTTTCTGTGCAGAAGCCCGCAAATAGTGGAACAAAGGGCTCGACTTGGGTTGGAGTTACAGAGGCGAACACAAACGCCATTTTAAAACCAAGTCCTGGCAAAAAGACCCAACCGGGGAATAAATATTAAATAAATAACCTGGCGGTATCTTTAACATTGCACCAAAAAAGTGGTTATTTTAAAATGAATGGGAAAATCCCATAGGAAATATTCTGGTGGAATATTTTGCGTGGTAACCACTGCCAACAGCCAGAAACTCGACAAGGGGGGGACTGGACACTGCCCCCTTGAAAAACAGACCCAGGGGCAATCGAATTACCCCTACCAGTACTTCCACAATATGTTTGTTTGTACTGGTTCTGTTCACAATTTAAGACTAGTAAAGTCAATGGTGACTTTACATCCCCTGGGAGACAGTAGTCAGTCCCAGGGTAGGGAGTCTGTTTGGGGGTCACGGTGACACCCCTGTGTTACTGCACTGAGGGTGCTGTGTAACACACTTAACAAAAACACATGAAGCCCTATGGAGTAAAAGACCCCATAGCCCATAAAACACATTACAAAGTCAAAGGACATTCTCAAATCATGTCTGAGTGGGAGAAAGAGTCTCACTCTTAGCAGGAGAAAAGATTAAACCCCAAAAATCCAGCAAAGCTGCTGGGGGACTCACTAGGTTGGGAAATTAGCCTTTACAGAGAATTCTCCCTAACAGAGGGTCCGGGGCTCCATTAAAGTCTCCCCCAATGACGACTTGCCCTTAAATGAATGGGAGAAGGGGCTCCTCTACATCTCAATAGGACCCTTCCTGATGGTTGTTCGGTGCATAGGCTGAAATGAGGGTGTAGAGTTGGCCAAAGATGATGCATTTCATTGCCATGAAGCGACCCTCTTGGCATCTTAGCGTGTATAGAATCTGCAGGTTCAGGTCCTTCGCAAAGAGAATGGCAGTGCCCCCCCCCTTCTTGGTGACGGAAGCTCGATATTGCAGAGGGAAAGATCTGCTGCGTAAGCGGGAGAAGTCTGTCAGCATCAGGTGAGTCTCTTGCAGGAAGGCTACGGAGGATCCCTCATCCTGCAGCATTTGTAGGATAGACTTCCTCTTCGGAGGGTGATTTAGGCCTCTGACATTTTGGGTGGTGAACTTCAGTTTCAGGTGCGGGGGTGGGCCCACCGTGCTGTCTTGCCCTGAGAGAGCGGTTAGGGAGGGGGGGGTTGAGTCAGCCATAGTCCTGGGGATAAGCCGCGTTGGGTTCTCCGGGGAGCCAACATTGTGGCGAGGGGGAACGATTTTAATCCATCGGAGAGGCCTCTCACTACCCAGGCTGTCATCAGCCAACAAGGTTGAATTTCTCTCCAAGGGTAACATGGTGACGTCCACCTTGGAGGGGGGTATGAACTGCATGGGGTCCGCAGCAGGTTTAGGGAGGCTTTAGTGGTTCCAGCGCCATGTAGTCTTCCGGGGAGTCATCGATCATAATTTGTTTTTGCGGCTCCTCTGTACCCTTGTCCAGGGGGCGCATCTCGGCTTGGGGGAAGCAGTGCCCGGAGCGGGACTCGTTCGGCCAACGGGGGAGCGAGCCAGCACCCCCAGGAGATCCCTGGCGCAGGATTGGCACTGCATCTTCGAGGTGGCTGATGGTTTGTGGGGTGCCATTTTGCGTGAACTGCAGCGCCGTGGGGAATAGCCATCGGTAGCGGATCTGCTGGTCTTGAAGGAAGAGCGTGAGTGGACGCAGCATTCTGCGTTTCTGTAGGGTTAGAGGGGAGAGGTCCTGAAATATGTGGTAAGGGGAGCCCTGGAAAGATAGTTCATCGCGTGAGGGACCTATCACCGATATGGCCTCCTTGGTGGTATAGAAGTGGACTCTCGTGATTACGTCCGTGGGGGGAGAGGGGAGTCTGAGTCGGTTTCTCAACGGGGACGCAGCCTATGGGTACGATCAAGTAGGAGCGGAGATGCCTCCAGGTTCGGCAGCAGCGACTGGAAGAAGTTGCCCACGTATTCGGGGAGCTCCTTGTCGGGGATTGATGAAGGCACCTCTCGGATGTGCAGGTTATTGCTTCGGGAGCGGTTTTCCATATCTTCCTGTATGAATTCAAGGATCTTGGTTCTGTCCATTTAGGTCTGCATGGTGCTTTGTACTTCTGCTAGGGAGTTAGAATGTTCCACGTTTAGTTCATCAGACTCTTCCCCCCCCCTCTACCCTGCCCCCCCATCCTATGTTCCATGTCACTGACCCTTTGTTTTGTTTGTTCTAGTTTTGCAGTGAGTTCTGCCATGCAGGATCTGAATTCTGATTTTATATCGGACATGAAAGCTTGAAGGTCATCTTTTGTTGCGAGGGTCCCTTTTTTATCTTCTGTAGTCTTGTGGGGAGTAAGTTTAGGAGGATCAGCTTTCTTTCCTTTCTCTGACGCCAGCAGAATGGTGGAGAGGCCTGTGGATTTAGAAGGTTTCAGAGCTTTTGCCATGGTTCTAAGGTGGGGGGGGGGGGGGGTGACTCATGGTGAATTTTGCCCAAAGTCAGCGTGTTGTCTGGTGGGTTGGTTCACTGGCAGTCCCGAGATGTCCGCCAAGAACCGTGATGTCTAGGAATGGTGGCAGCAAGGTGGGGGGGGGGGGGGTAAAGTGGGCGGGTTGCCCCAGGAAATGAGTTGGCAGGATAGACGACTTCACTGCAGTAGGGATAGTGGTAATCCTTAGATAGGGGGGGCGTGCAGGGCTCCCAAGCGCAAGATGGCTGTTGGCACTCGACTCCCCTCTTCCTGCTGGCATCCGGAGTGAAGATGCAGGGGTTAGGCCTCTCCAAGCTGATGAGGGTGGGAGGTGGGCAGGAGCGCCCCAGGAAGCCTAGGGAGGCGTCCGTGCTGACCCGGGCAGGTAACAGTGGGCGATCCCAGTGCTCCGGGGCCCGTGAGAGGGCTGGTGAGGCTTAGGCAAGTGGGGGGGGGCAGTTCTTGTGGGCTTCGGGAGACCGTCCCACCCCCACCGAGCCGAGGGCCTCCAGAGGGCCGCAGATTGCGGGCAGGGCTGCAGTCGCAGAAGCATCCCTGTTAGATCGCGTGGAGGAAGGTAGGCTACCGGGAGGCACCGGTATGGGCTCAGCAGGGCTCCGCAGAGCAGATGGTGCTTTGGCTTCAGCAGTCGGAGCATTCCGCTCTCAGTGGATGTTTGCAGGTCCCCTCGGCTGTGGATGGCTATGCTTCCGGCCGCCTTCCATAAGACTCTCCTCTTGGGTGCCGGAGCAGCCTCCAAATGCTGCCGCCAGCGAGAGAGGCACAGGGGTCCCTGACGGCGGGCCACACGGGATAGTAGGCGGTGGAAAGACAGGCTCGGGTCCTGACCCGGGGGGGGGGGGGGGCGGGAGGAAGCTGATGGTGGTCCCCCAAGTCCGGGGCTCCAGTCGAGAGGGGCCGGAGCGCCCCCGTGCATATAGCAGGTCAGTCGTGGGGCGGGATCCAGGGAATATAGGCTAGCTTGGGGTGCTGATGCATGGGTTCTGCCTTGGGGGATCTGCTCTTCTGGAGCCCTGTCCGGGCGTTCAGGCAGCTCCCACCTGTGCTTCAAGTGCAAGTTGGAGAGCGAGAGCTACCAAGCTCCGCCAGCAGGCCTAGCGGAGATCCTGCCCTTCGGGGATGGTTTGATGACGGCGAGAGCTACCGGCAGGCTGCGGGACCCGGGCCGTGGAGACGCGGCCGCCATTTTGGAACATCTTGCGCGACACAGATTGCGGGTTCCCACGTCGCGTTATCAGGGATCCCGGACACGTTATTTAAGTTGCTGCAGTCCATTCTCCACATCTTCCTCTGCCTGAGGCTATGTATTACGACCACTGGACATAGCGGGAACTGGCGATATTTTGGTGTTGCCACGGACCCGTGCGGAGGCCATTAAAGAAGCTACCTCATCGCTGGCGCTCCAGGCCACGCCCCCTCAACTGCCTTTTTCATTTCCTTTTTAAGATCCTGTACCTTACCCAAAAAGCATATATTTTCCCTGCTTCAACTAGGCCTCCTAAATGTTTCATTGCTATAAGTCGACTATATGATTTAGGTTATCCTCTCTACTTGCTGGCAACTCCACATAAAAGGTTTTGGATGCATCAAACTGGAGTTGCAGTGCTCCTCTTTCTAAAAGTCTCTCCAGAACTCTCTGCCTTTTCAGAGCTTCTGCTAAAATGCCCTTTTGACTCCTTTCCAGCAATGAATCATGCCCAATCATTTGAAGATATATTCCTGAACAAACATGTTACTATTATTCCTATTCTTTAGTCTTGTCCAATCCATTTGTTTTGACTAGAGGCTTGAGTATACAATTGCAGCATGTGTGCTAATTGGGATCAATCTCGAGGCATGCAAGCCACATATAGGAACACAATTCGGTCATTAAGTTTACAGTAAAACAATGCACATGCTCCAAACTAGCCACCTGTATTGGTGGAATGCTCATAAGACCCAACATTTCACCTTTAGTTGATGCCTATATTGCAGTATCCCACACAGTGCAACACTAGATAGCATTATAACAAAAAGACAGAAGGAGCACGGACATACATGAATACAGTTGTTACTCTTTGGTTGTAATGAAAGAATGTACCTTTTAAACTTGGTGGTTTGAATAAAAGTATGCTTTCTTATTTTTGCAAGCTTTTTTTATTCTGGTCAACCCTTAGAAGCCCATTTTCATTGTAATTGATTGGGTAATTGGGGAAGCTAGAAACTAATATTTTTTCAAATTGGTGTATATATAAACCAAGATGTTCAAGCTATGCCTCATGTTTACTTTCCTTGTGCTCATTGCTGGATTGTAGTTGCACTAAACATGTGTTTTCCTCTTTAGTGATTCGCCACAGCTACTCTACATGCTTGAGCACACCTGGTTGGATACCAAATTCATCCTGCAAATCATGTGTGAACTGAACGTCTTGCCATTAGCGTTGCAGATCACAAACATTGCTGGCAATGTCATGGTAAAGTACTTGCTTCTTAAATCAAATACATTTGTATGCATTGTCATTTAATGAAGTTCAAGTTTAGTTTGGTGTCCAGTCAACTGGTCGACGACAAACTGGTCGACTGCAATTTGGTCGACACCATTTGGTCGAATGCCAAATGGTCGAATTTTTTTTTTTATATGTGTTTTGTGGGTTTTCGTGTGGGGGAAAAAAAATAAAAAAGAAAAAAAAGGGGGTTGGGGGGGGGACCCCCCCCCCCAAAAAAACCAAAAAATGGGTAAAAAAAAAAAAATTCGACCATTTGGCATTCGACCAAATGGTGTCGACCAAATTGTCTGTCGACCAAATGTTTTCGACCATTTGACTGGTAACCTAAGTTTATGCACTGTAGTATTTGGGCATAAATGTATGTTTAGTAAATTTAAAGAGCTAACCTAGCTGGAAAGCAACAGAGTGCTGTAAAGAGATGCCAACAAGAGGGCTGAAAGGGGTAGCACAGGAGCAAGGATGGGTAGGTGCAGCAGCGGTTTAAGGGGACTTCATGAGGGGTGAATAATAAGTTTAGCGATGGGCAAGGTTTTCTTTCAAGAGTAGTGTCTTAAGATGCTTCCTGAAGTGTATGACAGAGGGTGACAGTCTTGTCTGCATTGGCTACTTGTTCCAAAGAAAAGGGAATATAGATGGGAAAAGGCAATTTCCTGTTTTGCCCCCTCTTGCTGTTTGTTTCCCGCCTGAATATGCGACTTCTGGTGCACTGGCCTTCAGAGTTTCTTCCAGCCCCAGTGGTGTTTTGGTTATCACTGCATTGCAGGTGATGCCCTCCAGTCCTGAACGTGATGCGGTCTAGCAGTGGTACCCAGCAGATCCTTTGGGATGGAGGCTGCCATGTTATATTTTCTTAATCCTCTTATGAGACATGCTGCAGTTTGCTGGATGGCTTCCCGATGGTCTGATTAGTGTTTTTGCACAGCCCTATTTTAAAGGCTTTACAACCACTAACCTTAAGCTGGGACAGAGCATCCAGCACAAAAGGGATGCAGAACTCTTAAAATTGTAATGTGACACAGCATTCAGGGGATGGGGAAGCAAGCTGACACAGGTACAATTTGTCCACATTTATTCCTAAAGAATACACCACTCTTTTCTACTGAAAAATATGCACCTTTATTAAGTTACATGCACACTCGCATTGGTTGAATAAATACTTTAGTAAACAAAACACAGTTAAAAAAAGTGTACTATAAAATAGTAAAACACAATGAGACACATCCCATTCCTTCTACTATATTGCAGGTCCCTTAACTAGTTATACACATTACATATAGAGACAAGGGGTGGGAAATGAAAGGAACCAGTCATTAAAACAGTTAAAATAGTCTTAACCGGGTCACAATGCAGGGCTCTAAGTTAAGATTGGATGAGCAGGAGCTAAAAACAGCTCCTGGCTATCCAGCATTAACCAGTGACCAGGAGCTACGACTGGGGAAGGTGGAGCTATACACAGTGTTCAGCAAATCTAAGTTCTGCATAATATGGAAACCTATCCCTATGTCCATTATTTATGACCCATTATGCTTTAAATGTTGAATAAATGTGTCCTAAAGTTTATAGACTGTCCCAAACGCACAAAGCTAAATTCACATAGGTGTGTTTATTCGGCATCAGTTGGCCTGGGGAGCAAAAAGTAGCTCCTTGTAGCGTTGGTGTTTGGGCCTGTCAGGCTCTTCTAGGCTACAAGCAGGATCTCTAAATAGCTCCCAGCTCCCCTCAATGTTGAACCCTGCAATGCAAACACCAACAGCCACAGTATTTCTAGACCTCTAGAACCACGTATTTGGAAAATACAAATGCACACTACAGAAAATGAAGGGACTTGTGTGGAAAAAGATGACTAAAACGCAGCCAGATGCCAACAAGCGACATTTAGAACGCATCAAAGTAGTTCTCTTCAGGAAAAATAGGTAGTCACCACAGTTAGTTTGTGTAATCAGCATTGCAATGGACTCCTTCCTCCCACAGATTTCCCATCTTTATCTCCCAGCACAGCTGCTCTTCAGAAACTTTTCTGCAGCCAGGGGGTGCAGCAAGCCGCTAACCTGTCTACGCTTCTGCGACAGACATGACATCTGGACCAGTTTATACATAGAGGTATCGCACCTCATGGACTCTTCCTTTTTTCCACACACACTGCTTAATTTGAGAGCACTGCTCTAAAACATTATTCGTTTTATCAAGTCTTACCTTCCATAATTCACATTCGTTGCATTGCCGAATTTATCAAAATCCTCTGGTTTCAAATCCGGCATAGACCTTGGGCATTCAATGCCCTTTTTGGACCTGCACCACTTTTGACATGTGCTCTTACTGTCTTGGTGAAGGCAGTTGCATGCAGAAATGTAAGTCATTCCAATCGATGCACCCAAAGGCGCTTCAAGGACGTGAGGCAAAAAGTGTTTACTTTCCTCCACAATGCGAGAGGTGATAAACTGACTTCGAGATGGCCTGCTGCTAACCATGGAACAGAGGAACGGTCTCCAGTCTGAAAGGAGAAGAAAAAGGTCAAGGGGTCAAGATCCCCTGGCAGTTCATTGCGTCATCACTTAATAACCGAAGAAGAGCTACTATTCCGAGGACCTCCCAGAGGAAAATACCTGCAGTGCTCTACTCCTGAGGAATGGGAGGTGGTTCTTCATTTCTTGTTACGCGCAACACACCCATAGGCCTCGGTGCGCACATAAAAGACGTAACAAAACGAGAGAGCAAACAAATCAAATGATAACCAGAAAAACACAGCACTGTGTATGAAATCAGCCTTATCCTTAGAATTAAAGAAGGTCCTTATGGCCTTCTTAAAACTTGTGGGACATTAAATGCTTTGTATACTGGATATGAGGGAATTCCATAGGCCAGGTGCATAGGCATCAAAACTGGTATCCCCAAAATCTTTCTACTTTTATCGAGCGGAGACTAGTTTGTTAGATCCGTTAGAGCAAAGAATTCACATGATTGGTGGCTTATGCAACCGCTGCAGCAAATAGTCTGGTGCTTTGCCAGTAAGACACTTGTGGGTAAAAGAGTCCAGTGGTGGACTGGCAGCCAAGGAAATGATCTCCTTGCCTTGGTGAGATGGTCCGTTCTGCCGAGCCCACTCACTGCTCTTACTGCTCCGTTTTGAGCTACCTGAAGAGTTTTAAATTGCCTTTTTAGATGTACCAACCAATATGCTGTTAATGTAGTCCATCCTTGTATTGACCAAATCAGAGGCCAGTGATGGGACATTAGGAGTTGACAGATATGGCTTAATTTGCCTGATCAGTTTGGTAGTAGAAGCACAGGTCACTTTTACATGCAATACATGTTTCTTCATAGTGGGGTCCGAGCCAAAATAGACTCCAAGGGTTGTCGCAAAATTACTAATTATGATGGTACAGTCCATGATTTTGAACTGGCTATACTTTGCCTCCATTTTTTTGTATGTGTTGGTCCTAACCCACAATCCAGGATTTCAGTTTTATTATTAAGGGCCAGTGAGTTGGTGATCATCCAGTCTTGGATAAGGTCATATGTCTGATTGATTTTGGCTGTGTCCAGCTCATAATTCCCCGTCCGCTCAAATACCAACTGGGTGTTGTTGGCATAGTTGGTATATTTAATACAGAGCCATCTTTGCGCTCTGAAACACTTGTGTACGAGCGCAATATAAATAAAATATCAATATCCAGAAGGTCAAAGAGCAGGCGAGTATGTATGTTAAATAGAGCAGGTGAAATGCAAGCACTCTGGGGAACACCGCAGGACAGCAGCTCCGGAGGTTCCTGAAATCACTGGTAGACATGCTAGCCCTTTCTGGCCCGAGAAAATAAGCCATCCAAGAGATGGTGGACTCAGAGCAATTCACAATCTTCCCTAACCTCTCGAGCAGCAGGGAAAGATCCACCAGATCAAATGCTGCTGAGAGGTCAAGGAGCATAAGCAGGGTAGCCTGGCCGCCATCCACAATTAGACTTAAGTTAGCCTATAAATCGAGCATTGCCGTCTCTGCCGTGCCATGCATTGAAGACCGATTGACGGGCGCCTAATAGACTTTGTGCAACTCCAGGAACATATAGATAGACAATCAAGAATTTTTAAAAGAAAATGGATGCTAGAGATGGGACAGAAATTCCGTGCAACTTCCTGATCAAGAGTTTCCTTCTTTCAAATCGGGGTTATCCAAACATGGGACCACCGAGGTGAGAAAGGAGGAATTGACAATGTTTGTAATAGAAGGCACAAGGAAGCCGATGGATTCTTTAATGATACTGGCCAGACATGCATTACCTGCACAAGCAGGCAGCTTTAGCCCCTTCACAATATTAATGAGCCTGTCTTCCGTGACTTGATCAAGTTAAAGTTCAGGTGGTGTACGAAGGGAAATCAGTTGCCATCTCATCATTCAATGGATGACTACCGGAGTCATTTGGGTTCTGTCAGGGAACTTTGATGGCGGCCTGTTGTGACTTAATTTTCCCGTCTCAAATATTTGCACACCAAGAATCACTCTTATGTCCTACACGGCCTGTACCTTTTGCCCTCTAATTCTCAAAGTATGTCAAACATCTCTATGGTTTGATTTTTACATTGGCTATCCTATTATCAAAATTACTTCGCTTTGTCAGTGGGCATTTCTATATTTTCTAATGGGAATAAACCTCTCCACACAATCAATGATTGCTGTATGAATACAATAGTCAATAGCTCGCAGTTAAATTAAAGACACTGTGACCTTTAAAAGAAGTTTCAAAATATTTCTGGAAGTCAAAGCTCACTAGCGACAGACAGTATCTAGCTTCACAGTGTTAACTCCAGCAAAGATTAATAAGGCTTCTATGCAGAAAGGAAAGCTTAAAGTTACCAGGTGTGATGGTGGGCTGGAAGGAAAGCAAAGGTTATCTGATTTTGGTGCTCAGGATGTACATACTTGACATATCCACCAAGTTCCCGGTGGCTTCCGCTCCAGCGTCGGTGCTGAGTGCTCCGGCTCCGATGGCTTCGGCCAAACCAGTGGATTCCGCCCTGCTTAGGTAAGCAAGGAACCTGCAAATGGACGTGACCCTGTCCCGTCTAAGGGGCACACCGTTCCGTCTCCGCATGTCAGTCCTCTGACCTCGGATCCCTCTATTGTGATGGCGCTGTATGACCTCAGATCCCTCTATTGTGATGGCGCTGTAGGGGCGACTCAGTCCCTTTTGGGCTGGAGCCTCTCCACCCAAAGGAAGTCTGGGACTTCCCGGAGGAGTTTTATGGGGAACACAGGGACTTTGTGTACCTTTACGGCTGACTTGCAGTAGGCAAGTTGCCTCGACACCTTGCCAGTGGTGGGCATGCTCTCCGCTGCCACCCTGGGCAAACCACAGGCCACTTTCAGTGTCTGTTTGCAAAAGTGATTTGAACTTTCGGACTGTCTGCTCCTCCACGTCCGAAGGTGCAGAATTTACTAACTGACATCCTGGATCAGGGTTCAAAGGAGGAGACACTATTGCTTTTTCAATCGGGCAGTGGACGGGCCAGTGCGGGAACTATGGGCCAAACTGTCTTCTGTTGTCAGTGGACCATGATCTGGCAAAAAAGCACAGGCTGGCACCCTCTGACTCAAGTTACTTTTTGCCCATGCTTCCTCCTGAAAGCTTGATGGTCCTTGGTGGGGCAAACCTTAAACAACATTTCCCATCTGCCACTGACAGGGAGAGCAAGAGACTGAACGCATGGTGTAGGAAGATTTTCGCCTCTTCAAGCTTTGGCCTGTGGTGCATAACAGCCTCTTGTGCGCTGGCCTAGTTCACTTTTGGTCCGTGGCCGGTCATGGTCGAGGCATCCAAGCACATCCTGCGGGGGGAGATGCGTGAAGGGTTTGAGGCCCTTATTCACGACAGAAAGGAAGCCTCCTGTCAGATCTTAGTCTGGTCTGTGTACAGCAGATTGCGTAGCTAGAACGATGGCCAAAAGAGAAGCTTCTGGATATGCTCTTCAATGGCATGAACTTATCAGTCACAAACGCTGATGAGTTCTTACAAAAGTTTCAAGCCTATAAGGCTGCTGCTAAGTCGCTGGGCCTGGCAGTGAAGCCCCGCCGGGCAAGCAAAGGGCAGCATCATCCCTATAGGGGTAGGGGCTGTGGTGCACCCAGGGGAGGCGCTTCTGTGTCTAATGTGCCCTCCACAGCCCTTGGTGCGAAGCCTCGCTGAAGTGGGCTTCCACCATCAGTCCCAGTTAGGGGGCAGGAAATCCCGTTTTGGTGAAGAATGGAAACCTACCACTTCCGACGCATGGGCCTTACAGGTCATACAACAGGGGTACTGCCTCCCTTTTTGCTCTTTTCTCTCTAGACCACACCCCATTTCAACACTTGCCTCCGGATCCTCTTCTGCGAGAAATCTATCAGCTTCTGGCAACAGGGGCCATAAAACCGATACCTTGCATGGAACGAGGCACGGGTTGGTACTCCAAACTACCGTCTGGTGCCAAAGGACAATAGAGGTTTGAGAATCAACTTGGATCTACAGCTTCTGAACTTGCTCTGGCCCTGGACGACTGACAAGTTTCCCTGGATCTCCAGGATGTTACTTCCATATGGCGATCCACTAGAGGCAGAGGAAATAGATTGTAGGTAGGGAACTGCCACTACCAGTTCAAGGCTCTGCCTTTTACGACTTTGTTCGGCATCCAGGGGTTTCACCAAGCTGCCAGTAGTGTTGGCGGCTCGCCTCAGAAGGGAAGGTATTAATGTTTTTCCCAATCTGGACGACTGACTCGTCTGAGCCCAGTCCCCACGTCGGCACACATGTACAGCCCATTTCACAGCTTTAGCTTCTACTTGACCTTCAAGAAGTGCCTGGTTTTGCACAGTCTGGCTACTGGACAGCTGCAATTTATGCAGATATCAGATCACCTTTGCCTCCAGCCCACTATCATACCTCATAACTTTTTAAAGTCTTACTTTCTGCTTGGAAGCCTTCTTAATCTTTTCTGAAGTTATCACTGTGAAGCCAGATGCTGCCTGTCACTAGTGCGCTTTGACTTCTAGAAATAGTTCCAAACTTTTATTTAAAGGTCACAGTGTCTTTACTTTAACTACGAGCAATTGACTATTCATTGATTAATGTGTGGAGAGGTTTATTCACTTTAGAATAAAAATAGACATTGGTAAATATTAATGCCACATGGTCTACCTTGGAGCCCAGAGAGACATGGTTGACTGAGATCTACTGGTGATGCTGGCTTGTGTGACAGGGTCATAAATGGGACCCAGCCGAGAAGGGGTCAAGGAGAACACTAGTCCTTAAGTCCCCAAAAATGCTGAATATATTTAAGGCTGTTAAAACCATTGTCCCTGTCTCAATACGGATCAGCCTCTGTCCAGGTCAATAGTTGTCATTTCAGAACATTCCAAGAAACCATCTGGATCAGACTAGCTTGAGAATCTAGTGTTGGACTCAAGGACTACAGTAACCCGCAACCCTTGCACCTTCAAGAAGATAGAAAGGTTAACTAAAACAAATAGACATCTATTGGAATACACCAGTGTCCAACAGCCACTGCTTTGCTTTAACAAACTATGGTGGTGTAAAGACTTTCAGAGTGCAGCAGGCGAGACTGTAACACGGATAACACAAGGCACAGTTCAGGGGAAGAGAGTAACACATTCCCCAGGTTCTTTAACACTTACTTGAAACAACTTGAGGAAACTGAGGGTGAAATTGGAACAGACGAGGCCAGGAGAAGCAAGGCCATGTGGGCTTCAATGGAGTCTAGAGTCTGGAGAAGAGAGCAGCCCACTTTGAAGACTTCCTGATTTAGACAGGACAGAGATTGGCCCCAAGTTGACCATAATGTCTTATCGAAGACCAGGGGAGGGTGTATACTGGGAGAACAGGACTAAAAGCCTGCATGTGCAGAAGGGCCTGAAAGGTGTTCGGGTGAGTTCAGTAGCAGGAGATCTCACAAGAGACCAGCAAGGAGTGGGAACAAGGTGGAGGAGACTTTCCGAGTACAGAGAAAAGAAGGCATGGTGTTGAGCCTGAGAGGGAGGTACCAATTCAATTGTGTTAGACTGAATTGAGAGTAGGATGGGGAAAGTTGAGAATAGTGAAAAGGGGGAAGTTTGTGAGAGACTGCACGCATGTGGGTATGAGAAAAGGGACGCAGGCAGGTAAAGTATGTATTTATTTGTTTTTATATAGCACACAACAGTCCGAAGGCATCGTGGCGCTTGTTATAGTGAAAACGTAGTTACAGAACATAGAGTGCATACATTTTTTACAGGAATGAATACATACGGCACAGTGAAGAACAGGAGGGGAGGAAGCTAGTTGAAAATAGTGGTTTTTAGATTTTTGCGGAATGCAAGGAGGGAGGCCTCTGCTCTAAGCGCTGTGGGGAGCCTATTCCAAAGTTTGGCTGCTACGTTGGGGAAGCCTAACCCACCTGCTTTGGCCCTGTTGGTGTGTGGTGTGAGCAGTAGGTTGGAGTATTGGGTGCGCGTGGGGCGTGTGGAGGAGGTTCTTGTGATGGTATCTGATCGGTAGCAGGATTTTGAATGTAATAGTGTTTTACGGGGAGCCAGTTTGTTGCCTGTCTAGCAGGGGGGATGTGGTCCCTTTTAGGAATGCTTATTGCAGCTCTTAGGGCATTGTTTTGAATGGTTTGTAGTAGGTTTACATTTTTTGCTGAAGTACCAGCTAGGAGGGCGTTGCAATAGTCAAGTTTGGCCCCTATGGTTGCTCTGGCTATAGAGAGGCAGTTGTTTCAGAGAGGTAGGGTTCATTGCGTTGATGTGCTTGGTGTGTGCCGATGTTGAGGCAATGGCGCTTACTTGTCTAGTCATAGAGAGAGTGGAGTCTATGTAGATCCCTAGGGTCTTTACAGACAAGGAAACGGGTAGAATGGTGCTGTCTATGCTGAAATTGGAGTATAGGTGATCTAGTTTGGCTAGCGTGGCCTTTTTACTGAGTAGAGGTGGTAGGGATCAGTTGGGAGAGGGTGAAGACTAGGAATGAGTTAGTGGCGCGAGACGGACATGTGGGGGGGAGGCGAGGGACGGACACGTGGGGGGGAGGTGTCAGATGGACACAATTTTGCCTTTCGATTCGAGATGGTGGGGTTACAGGCGGTACTCCACCTTTACAAGAAGACACAACTCCCTCAGGCCAAGCGGGGACAGCATAGATTCCCTCTGCCAGGGAGAGGCAGAGGAAGGTCCAGACGGATGACTATTGCTGCAGCTTCAACAGCAACTGCGCCTCAACCTCTCAGGTATCCCCTGCTACTTCTCCTTCCTTTTACCCAATAACCCGGAGACTCTCCCTCCAACAAGAGATTACATTGGATGCCTGGGTCCTTCAGTTGGTAGATTTGGGCTACTGCCTACCGTTTGTGAAATGACTGTTAGGGAGAGTTCTCTGTATAGGCTAATTTCCCAAACCTAGTGAGTCCCCCAGCAGCTTTGCTGGATTTTTGGGGTTTATTTTTTTCTCCTGCCTCGAGTGAGACTCTCTTTCTCCCACTCTTAGGCATGATTTGAGAATGTCCTTTGACTTTGTAATGTGTTTTATGGTCTATGGGGTCTTTTACTCCGTATGGCTTCATGTGTTTTGGGATGTTACACAGCACCCTCAATGCAGTAACACAGGGGTGTCATAGTGACCCCCAAACAGACTCCATACCCTGGGACTGACTACTGTCTCCCAGGGCATGTAAAGTCACCATTGACTTTACTAGTCTTAAATTGTGAACAGAACCAGTACAAACCATCATATTGTGGAAGTACTGGTAGGGGTAATTATATTCCTCCTGGGTCTGTTTTTCGAGGGGGCACTGTGCAGTCCCCCCTCGTTGAGTTTCTGGCTGGTGGCAATGGTTACCACGCAAAATATTCCACCGGAATATTTCCTATGGAATTTTCCCATTCATTTTAAACGCACCACTTTTTTGGTGCAATGTTAAAGATACCGCCGGGTTATTTATTTAATATTTATTCCCTGGTTGGGTCTTTTTGCCAGGACTTGGTTTTAAAATGGCGTTTGAGTTCGCCTCTGTAACTCCAACCCAAGTCGAGCCCTTTGTTCCACTTTTGGCGGGCTTCTGCACAGAAGCCTCCAAAAGTGGTGCCACTCTGTCTGGGTCTACAGGATGTGTGGGGGGGGGGGGAGAGAATAGGCACCCTGGACTGAGTTGCCTCGGCAACTCAAGTCGCACTCTTGTGTGATTGGCCCAGTGGTGAGCCGTCCGGCTCACCACTTAGCATGTTTGAGTCACAGCTAGGACTGATGAATGGGGGTTTTCTGCATAAAAGCAGGGCTTTGGGGACTGGAACTTCAGAAGTCGCCACAGGACCTAAAGAATCCGAAGAGGGAGAAGCTGAGCCGACCTGCAATGATGACACCACCGGTGGAGCCCTGCTGAACCGCCTCGCCACTTCCCGACGACAGAGAAGATCTTCATCCTGGAGAGTCTTCTTCCTTTGAACTGGTGGTGTTAAGCAGTCCGCCCTCTTTTCGCCTTCCCGGATTGTCTCATGGTCGAATCGCCCTGCCAAGCACCCAGGCGCCAGATAGCCACGCTTCACCACTATCGCGAATAAAAGGGTAGTACCTTTTAACCGAGAAACTCTGCGGCTGGTTTCTTCCCTGGCAGAGCAACGACCTCCAGCTTTCCTCCACGTCGAGACCTTTTCTTCCCCTGGACGAAGCACCGACTTGCACCCGCTGCCAGGAACAACTGCCCCCGCTGGAACTTTCTCACCATTTCATGTACTGTGTCCCGCCTGGTCTCCCTTGCAACAGACTGTTCAAGGTGTCACGTAGATCCTTGACTCTCTATCTTGGGGTGACCAGGGACCTGTTAACTAACTTTTCTGAACTGATCCAACTCCTTTTGAACTATCTGCAAAGACTTTTTAAGTGTACTTCAACTGTATGATCTTGGGCACATTCCGCCTTGCTCTCTCAAAGAGTGGGCCTGCCCTATGAGCTTTCTTGCTCTACAGTAGACTCTGCCTTTCTTGACTTGCTGTGGTTCTTTTAAAAGTTTTGGTATTGTGTGCTTTCCTAATTCTGCCTTTTTCCTCCCTTTTTAAATAATTTTTGGAGTGCCATCTTGGTTAAGCGCTCACCCCTGTATTGATAATAAGTGGTGTTCTTTTCCTAAGACTTGTCGAATAATTAATCAGGGAGGTGTATATATTTCTAGTGACTTTGTTTGAACTTGCTTGACATATTAGTGCCAGTGTATTTTTACAAGTGTTTTTAAATAAATAATTATAATTTTTTATGCCCAAGCTCTGGTCAGTGTTTGCTTGTGCTACTGTATTTTTGTACCTAATGTGTATACTCTATATACTGCCTAACTCTTCTTGAGAGAAGTCTCACGGCTCAGCCACAGCTACCAGGTAAATCTGGGTGGTGCAGACTGCTACCAATTGGGTTTACTGCCAACACCTGTAGTCTTAAACTTTTTGCAGTGGTCTTTAAGGGAGCTGCACAGGTTTCTGCCTAACAATGACTACCGGACAGACCTCCATCCTCCCGATAACCGGAACAGGAGCTCCAGGAGGCTCTGCAAGCCCTTCTTTTGAAGGGAGTAGTAGAGGAGGTGCCAGCCAAAGAAATGTTGCTCTTTTTGTGGTTGTCCTTTTTAGGTTTCTCCATAATGTGTATGGATTTATAGGTCCCTATAACATTTGGGCATAGACTGGGTTGCCCCGTTTGCCCCTTTGGGCTTCCCTTTGTGATTTCTCTTAACCTATCTCTGGTGAACTACTGTTCCCACGAAGTAAAGTGGGATTCCCATCCCCTTTACATTTTATATAATGAACCAGCACACCCCCACCGTATGTGGATTTGCTGAGCAGATAGTGTATCCCCTTTCTCACTGTTCTGGTAACATTCAGTCAATATTACTCGAGTTGTCAAATCAGCCGCGGTAATGAACAGGAGGGTCACCATTCTTCTTTAGTCGCCATTTCTCACTTGCTTGTTTCTTGGGTCATCTGCCATCCTAGGCAGTAAAGATCCTGGTTGAAGTTTTGTCGTCTGCGGTAGCCTTTTGTGTTTCCCGCCGAGGCCCAGAGTGTCTGTGAAGGCAGGAAGCGAGGGAGGAGTCCAAAGCTCTGCAGCACTTTGTCTTTCACCTTTCCTGAAAGGAACCCGTTCCTACTGGGCAGCTGGCTGTCCTGATTGGACAGCCGGTCGCCTTTCTGTAAACAGCAGGGGGTGTTTGCAGATGTTATGCTGTAGTTCCTGATAAATAGTCCGATCGTAGAAGCTGCTAAAAGGTTGACCACTGGAACCAAATCTGAAGAGAAAGATGAAGAAAAGATAGTGGTAACAAACTCTAGCGACTGTAGAGCCTACTGTGTAATCGGAGCTGTTGAGAATAAGGGGTCTGAGAAGACAATTTGGCTCACATCACGCAAATTTGCACCTTGCAGGGGAAACATTCAATACCAGGGTGCTACACATGTTCCTTGGTAAGAACGCACACTGTCCAACAAGGCAGGGACTTTTTGATAAGCAACAAACGCTGACTAAATAACACACGTGCTTGTAAAATAGAAACACACACATACACTTGCCATTTGGATTCAGCGAAAGACGATGAGCAGGAAATTGTAGCTTCCCCTTTCCAGCAGAAGAAACCTATCCACAAGTGGCAACTTCCTGTCTTAAATGGCTCTTAGCAAATTTAAAAGATGCTTTTTCGCACCGTTCAGATCTGATAAGCAGCCAAGGACAGGAAATATGACCCCAAAATACACGTGCACAGTTAAACTTGTGTGGAGGCGAGTGATGTGCTTTACCTCTTCAGAAGACCACTTAATATTATGGAGTTGAAGCGGTGTGGAAGCAATTACTTTGCCTGGTCAGTAAACAGTGCCCCAATTACTATGGTAGAGAAAACTAGGAGGGACAGAACGCCTGTCTCCTGAGTTTGCACATAGGTGTGTCGTATGTTCAAAGCAAAGGAACAATCTTAAGCACTAGGCTTTCCGCTTCTAGGTAGCGGAAATGATGCACACGTGCTAGACA
This sequence comes from Ambystoma mexicanum, assembly GCF_040938575.1. Lineage (NCBI taxonomy): Eukaryota > Metazoa > Chordata > Amphibia > Caudata > Ambystomatidae > Ambystoma > Ambystoma mexicanum. The sequence continues at coordinate 953,847,448 of NC_090939.1, forward strand.
GAACAAGTCCTGTCTTAAGATAAAAAGCGCAAGGTGACTGGGCAGAGCAGAGGTTCACCCAGCAATCAGCAGGCACAAGTCGTGGGGCTGGGGAGATTGATCATCATGGATCCCAGAGCAGAGGGGAGAGAGAGTTACGGAGGCCCAACTGACAGGAAGCCATGATCTGGTCGCGTGCTGCACATCTTGTCCTAAAGTTCGAGTTAAATGTGAATTCGAACTGTGTACATTTTGAGACCACTTCATAGCATAGCATAGATCAACATAATATAAATTCCATGTCACTCAAGCTGCTAAACTAAAATGGTTACTTGTTCTTTCCTCTATTAATGTAAACCATGCTCTTCGCTTAGAAAACAGTTGTGTTCAAATGTATGGTAATGTGCTATGTCATAGATGCTTTTGTTATAGCTTGCACAATGCAAATTAGAGCTTATAGGAGATAGCTGTGATATAAAAAAATATCAACTTACTATCCTCTGTGTCAATTGCATATTTGTGAGTAATGCTTCAGAATAGTGTCTTTGATTCCAAAGAACTTCACAAAATTTCCTTGCTGTGTTATGTTAATTTATGCTTATGTCGCAAACACTAAGGAAGGTTGTCCCAATCGCTAGGTCAACTCCTGGGGTACTTATTAACGTAAAAAAATGACTTCTGATTCAATGTCCACTTGCCACAGCCTCACCTGGAGTGGAGGGGAGGGGCAGGAATCAAGCTTGACCACTAGCAATTAAGTCAGAGCCCGTTTTAACACTACTTCCAAGTGAACTGGGGGTCCCAAAATAGACAACTGCTGCTAAGAGGCTGCTGAGAACCACTAGTCTCAAGAAGATCTGCATTTCAAGCCATCCCTCTGCGGGCTTCGACCTTGCTGGGCTGCAAACCGCCAATACCCAGGGACCTTGAGCCAGTGTGCGGTGCATGGTCTTCAGAAGTCCGAATCCTGCTGAAACTTTGATGGACTCCTGCTGGACCTCCAGAGACCAGATTTGAATCATTGAAGTCCCCTCGCCATAGTGTAGGACCGGATTAGTGAAGAGAATCCGACCAGCGATATTCGTTCTTCACCAGGTACCTGTAAAAGGGCACCAAAACTACACAGCTGCTCGAAGTCTTGAATCATTTTTGTAAGCCTCTCCTGTCGACTGATGTTGCCAGTTCCCATCCAGTGTCTGTTTCTTCAGTCTCCAGACCAAGAATCCAGGGACTGGGTCCTGTGCTGCTGCCTCGGGAAGGTGACCATCTACAAGCTCTTCTTAGCTGAGGTACTGTGTTGGCTCAGGTAGTAGTTATCTCAAGTCTTGTGTTGATCCTGTGTGGGCTATGTATTGATGGGAGTTGTTTTATACCATGCACCGCTACCACCCAAGGGTAGCCTCAAGGTGCTCACGTGGCTTTGCAAGAGAAGAGGGCGGGGTGTGTTAGTGAGGGTAGGACGGGATCAGAACCAGGAGGACTTGTCTGTGAGCGATGTCTTGCGTGTGGGAGTTTGTTTGAAGGCCCTGCATGTTGTAACGGTATGGGTAGGCCTTAGTGCCTCATATGTGTGCTATTGTTTGTGTTATCAGTGTGTTTGTTGTATGTTAGAGTGGGGTTTGCAGTCGTGCTCTCTGGTTAGTTGAATCCATACAGGGTACAGACTCACCGATGACGGTTAGGCGTTTGATCTTCTTGTGCAGGTGTGCATTTCTTCAGTGTCGATGGAATTATGGACCATGGAATTATGCACTATGTGCAACGGTGTTCCCTCTAATGTTATTTCCAGAGTCTGAGTTGGTTGGGTGTGAGCATTAGATTAGTTCTTGGTGTGTGTAGTGTGGCTAGCCCCTTGTTGTGTATAGTGGCGTTGGTTATGTTGGAGGAGCAGGAAAGGGGGAAATTGGTTAGTAAATCGGATTAGTTTGACAATGCCTCTGATGTGTATTCGGTTGCAGCACGATGGTACCTTCCAGCTTTCTTAGTTGTGGTCCGTCAGCTAATCCTGCCTCCTTTCCAAGGATGAAGGCTGACTTAACCTATGGTTTTGAGGGTGGGTTGTGCTTAGTGTGTTCCTGGTTACTTTCATCATAGCAGTTGGGATTGGACTTGTGGTGCGGTTGGCTGCTGAATGGGCCCACAGCTGGTATTATAATAAATTGAGGAAGCAGTGCTCGACCTGGCAACCCTAGTTGTGTGTGGGAAAGTGTTAGGGTAGTGCTTTTCATTGAGTGCATGGCCTCACTGGGCTTTCTTGGATGCATATATTGCGTTTGGGTCCGCCCTCCCCCCCCCCCCCCCCCGTGAGTCTGGCTGTTGATTGGGCAGGCTACTCTTTGCTGATCACTCTTGTTGTGAAGCATGACTGGGGGAAGTGGGGAATGTAGGCATTGTGATAGTCCGGTCCCACTTGATTTTGCCACTGTTATGTGACCGCATCTCCTAGTGGGTTTCTTTTGGTCTGCAATGTTTTTGCCATCGTCCCTCTGCTTGTCATTTTCTGTTGAATAACCAGGTTTTAAGTAGTTTCCTGAAGGTGATGTGCTAGTCTGTGGGTCTAATTGCTTTGCCCATGGTGTTCCATAGGTTAGCAGTTAGGGTTTGGAATGCTGTTCCTCTAAACTTCCTCTTTTCGTACCGTTTTCTTTGTTTGTAGGTTGTCGCTTGATCTTCGGTCCCTTCTTGGTTGGTAGTGGCTGATCTTCGCCTGGAGAATTTTGGCTTCTTGCCTGTGGAAGGATTTGTGGGCGATGAAGAGGGCTTTGAATTGGATGTGTTTCTTTACTGGTAGCCAATGAAGGCTTCTCAAAGCTGGAGTGATGTGGTCTCTTCTTCTTTCTAATCTTAGTAGAATCCTAGCTGCAGTGTTTTGGATCCGTTGGAGTTTCATGGTGAGTCTTTCTAGCATTACTAGCTAGAGGCTGTTTGTGTAGTCCATTCTTGTTGGTATCAGGTATATGATTGTAAGGGTTATGTGTGGAATGGAGAGGTATGTGAGAAATCCCCTGTGTAGTACTAGGAAGTAGAAGAGCCTTTTAGTGATTGTGTTGACTTGTGGTTCAGGGGTTAGTCTGTTGCCCATGGTACGTAGGTACTTTTGGTTCGATTTGTGAGGAAGCGGGTAAGCCACCTTAGTGTGGATTCCTGTATGCCACATTCCAGCAGTCTTTTTTTTTTTATTGTTGCGTGGCTAATTGTGTTGAATGCTGCAAATATGTGCAATAGTAAGAGGGCAGATTGGGGCTCTGTTGTCTGCATTTATTTTCAGTTCGCCCATATCGATAGGAGTGCTGATTCTGTTGCTCTCATTGGACTGAAGCCAACGTGTTAGTTGTCGAGCAGGACCCGCAAAATTCAATAACCCACTCGCATTGGCAAGGAGATTTTATGAAGGGCGTGCACTATTTGCATGGCACTCTACCTTGCTGCCGAGTATGGGATGTTAAACTTTTATTTGACATTTACTGCATACATACTTTGTATGGCTGGCATTTGGATGGCAGCATTGCACCAAATATGCATTGTCCTTGTTGTGACATTAACCATTTTACAGAAGGTACTGGTAAATATGTTGTCCCTTCATCATGTGGCAAGTGCATTTCTCTAAGGTAGAGTATGTAAATGTAGGAATTTGCCCTGCAGGTTTAGTGAGATTTAGAAGAATGTGCAAGGCCTTTCAAGTATTCAGTTTGTTGCAGCGTGTTTAAGTAGAATCTTGTATACTTGGTTCTCCATGATCTTCTGCGGGTTTGCCCATACCATGCCACCCGGCCGAACACTGGAACAGATGTAGGGAGTCTTCTGTGAAGTCCATGAACACTTTTAACTAATTCTAAATCTGATACTTGTTTGAAGAGAGATGCTCTGGTACTCTGATTTTTCTGCAACTGAACCCTATCCTGACCTGCCTACTGCTGGCTCCTTGACCCTAGAGTCCTCTTCAGCCTCTGAAAAAGCTCATGCTCTAGAATAGGGAAGGATTTTAAAAGATACAGCTTCTATCTTGAAATTATAACACGTGTGAAAAGTACTTACTTGCTAAAGAAGGTAGTGTGGTAACTGTATCTCTGTAATAAGAATACGTTAGTGTCCTGAAGTATATAATTGCCTTTAAGTTGCTGGTTCTTCCTTTAGAAAGTATGTTATTTTACTCACTCTGAATTGTGTTTTCACCCTTCTCAAAAGTAATGTTTGTACTGTTTTATCATTTCTAAAGTGAAAGTGTAAAAGTTTAACAGTAGGGTTTACCTACCTTGAATAACCGATTGTCATTCTTAAAGTGTATGGTTTTGCTTTCCCTGATCTGCTTGACTACATTTCTAAAACAGTCTTGGAGTTAATACCTGCCCTTGAGTTGCTTGTAGCCCCTCTAGAAAGTATAATGGCTCCTTACTACCTTGAACTGCTGATTGCCTTTCTTAAGTCTGCTAGAGTTCCTGCTGATCCTAGAATTGTATCCTACACTTCTAAAATGTATAATTGGTTAAACTGTCTATTCCTATAATAGAAAGTGCAAATGTTTAGATACCAATAGGTTATGCTGACCTTGAGTAGCTGTGGCTCTTCTTAAACTGTAATAATGGATTATGCTTACCCTGAACTGCTTTAGTGCACTCCTAAAATAGTTAACTGTGTTCATACTTTTCCCAGAGTAGCTCAAAGCCCCTCTAGAATGTATGAGATCCTTTACTAGCTCTGTTCTTAAAGGTAATGCTGTTGGTGTAGCTGTATCCATTCATAAAAGAAGAAAGTTTACATATTTTGCAAGTTATAATTGTAACCGTGTTGGTCTAACTAAGTGGTTCTGAAAGTGAATGATACTATGTTGCGACCAATAGAGTCTGGTGCCCTTGAATTACTTATGTATTCTAAAAGTCAAAATACTTTGGTTTTACTCCCCAAAAATAGCTTCATGCCATTCTGAATGAGTTGCATTAGGTTTGAATCATCTTGAACTGCTTTTTGCTATTCTTAACAAGGTTATACTTTGGTTTGTATACCATAAGAATTATGTTAGTTTTTAATTGTGTACTTGTATTACTGTGTAATTACTAAGGTAAGTGCGATATGTAATCGTACTTGGCGTCCCTAAGAGATACTTGGTATCCCCCTTCTCTCTGCTCTTGTGACTTTTTAGTCACATAGACAATTACCTAGTTATGGCTGCTGGCAATGTTCTACCAATTATTGTGTATTTTTTATACCGCAGGCTATGTCCATAGCCCCGGTAGTGCACAATAGGGACACCCAAGTACCAACTTGGGGCCTCCCTTATTTTTTCACTATTAATAGCCTGGTTGTTTCTTTGTTAGCCCTTCTACTATTGTGGAAGGGGGAGGTCTGTGTGTGTTGCCTTTGGTGGGGACCAGTAGGTATCCCCGCCTAGGCTCCAGAGTGTCTGCGCAGGCAGGAAGTGGTGGGAGGAGTCTTCAACTCCCCCTGCCCTTTGTCTGCCATAGTACCTGAATAGGACCAGTTCCCACAGGGGGTATAGCTTTCCTGATTGGACAGCCAAACGCCCCTTTCTGTAAAATGCTGAGCGAGATTGCAGAGGTGTGTGTGCTCGAAATGACAGAGGAGCTTCGAAGACGATGACTCCTTCCCTTTGGCTGGTAGGAACAACCTGTCCCAAGACTAACTTTGAAACAAACCATCTCCCGAGGTCCTAGGAGCTTCCAGAGCTGCCAATACCAGGAGACCTGCTGGACATTTCAAGTGGAACGTTGTGGAAAGGCTGAATCCGTCCAAATCTGTGCTGAGCCCGTAAGGACATTCCAGAGATCCGATCCATCTCACCCAGACCACCTCACCAGAGTGTGGGACTGCAGGAAGCGAAGAAGATTGACTGGACGATCCGTGTCCTTTGTTGCTGCTGCTGAAAAGGCACCACAACCGCAGAGTGAACCAAGAAATTGCTGGCAGTAGTGCTACAGGTCCTCCCTCAATACTGCTGCTGAAACACACTGTCCATTGTCCTGCCTTGTGTTACCAGACCAAGCAATCCGAAGGTTGGGTCCAGAGCTGCCACATCGCAGAGGAACCAACAAGAAATTTCTTCAAACTCAAGGTACTGTAGGGAGAAAGGTACTGCTTACCTGATTCCAAGAAGTCGCTCCAGAGCATTGGAGTGCATATAGAGGTGCCCAGGGCAACCCCCTCTTACCTCTGACCCAAGCCACTGCGTGTGTCCCCTTCTCAAGTCCTTTTTTTAAGGTCTCCTTTGTTAGTTGCTAACTTGCTGCTTAAATAACTTTAAACACTGGAAGAAATTCGCAGAAGCTCTTCATATTCACTGTTTGCCAAGACATCAAGCCCTCTACGAACTGCCTCTAGCTAGGGTTGTGTTTTTGGATTTAAGATTTGTCAGGCGAAGAAACAGTCTCTAGAACCAAGCTTATGTTGCACTAACCACTTATTTTCCTCCCTTTAAGTGACGTTTCTATGTTTTTGCAGCGTAAATGCATTACCGCATAACCGCTGAAAACTGCATGAGTGCGCAATTACCGATAATACGATAACCATGTTTTTCCCTTGCTTACATTGCTACAAATGTAACCGCGAACAAACAAAGTGAAAGTGCCCTTTTGAAGTGTATTATCTAGTATTCCTGAGTGTTCTACCATACACGTCTGGAGTATTTACAGTGATTCTGGTGTAGATATAATAAATATATATCTTTTATATAGATGTGTAAGTGCTTCTTTGTTGTGCCTGCCTAGCTAAGATTCAGTGTACTTACCTACAGCTCACATCTTCCTTTTAAGGTAAGCCTGACTGCTCTGCCACACTACCAAGGTCCTGAGCGAGTACATACTTATACTAAAAGTTGGACATCTACAAACCACTAGTATAGCTTACTAAAGTTTTACTGCCAGTAGGATTTTAAGAAAACTCCCCTAAAAAACCCCACCAACCCTCTTGTAACATGCAGCTACACTTGGACTCTTGACACAAGACCTGCTTTCACAATAATCTAAATTCTTACAAGAAATCCTGATTTGTTCTAACCTAGATGCTTCTAAATCCAGCTACTATACAAACCTCATCTCAGCTCAATGCTATCTGCCCTGCAAACTCCCATTTACCCTTTGTTATGCCGTACCCCTTTGTCCACTCTCAAACTCCTTCCCTCTCCCAACATTTCAATATACTGCTCTTCTAAAGTCACACAGATCAGGGAAATCCTGACTGCCCAGTTAAATACACCCCCTCTTGCTTCCCTGCACCCCAACGTGTCCCTAGTATATTGGCCTTCTGATTCTTCTTCCTCACCTACCTGCTGTGCCGTCTCCTGTCCTCTGGGCAGCCGAGCCATCCAGTGTTCATTTGAGCTTGCTTGTTTCCAGACGATTAGGCACCAATTTCCTCTTCTCGAACATCTCTCACAACTGGGCTATTTTATGCCTGCTACAAAGTTTCAAACGTCTTGCCTGTTCTTATGAAATAAATTGACATCTGCTGAATCCCAACAACCCAGCCAATTATTGGATACTGGTAATATGGTCGTGGGCCAGTTTGCTCACAGCCTTTTGCCACTCATTTTTTTAAAAACCTTTTTGTGAACAGTTTTTAAGCTTGGGCTTGATATGCATCCTGCTCTGATGGGGGACACCTCTGTAAACCCCTGAGGCACCTTGCTCTCACTTCCCTGCCACCCAATCCCCTTATGCAAGAGACACCCCAGCAACCCTCCGACTCTCTCCAGCACCATCCCATTGATTTCTCTGCTCTACCCCAGCCCCTGCCTACCGTGCTTGCCTCCTGATTCATTCACCCATCCACCCGTGTGTACATTTTAGCTATTCAACCAGTCACCTCTCCTTCCGGGTCTGCAGGGGCTTGTGTGATATATTTTTTGAATTTTTATGTATTTATTTATATTTTTTTTTTTTGGGCCTCGATTCCAGACAGTGCAGTTCGGGAAAGGTGAACTGTTGAATTTTTCTGCAGACCAGTTAGGCCCCTCATAATTATCGGCCTGTCTCTCTCCTTCATGTTTCATTTTCAAGCTCTTAGAACATGTCCTGTGCAACTGAATCACTTAACCGTTAGCCGGTTGTATAAAAATTGTTTGAGTCACAATTGCTCGAATGACAATTGACCTTTTCACAATTGACCAAATTTTGAAGGTCAGGTGTTACATATATGCAACCCCCACCAAAACATATATATATATATACTCAATTGTGAAAAGGTCAATTGTTCATTCGAACAATCTGGGTAATACCCGTTAGCCAATTGGCTAATGCAAAACAACCAATCTGATTTTACAGCAGGCACTCGCATCTCCAACTTCCAGTCACCCAGACTCTCCACTATAGTTCTCAATGCTGTTTATGCTCCCTTTTGATCTGGTCTGTCACACCTCCCTCCTTATAACCTTTTCCAACCCAGGCAACTAACACTCTGCGTTCCACTGGTTTGCCACCAAACTCTCAAGCCAATCTTCCTCCAGCTCGTAGAACACAGACCGATAACTCTCCCACCCCCCTCACCATACCATAGTAAACTACCTCTGAGCATTAACTGTGCAGCCACTCCTATCCTTTTACCTTTGATCTTCTAACGCCATCCCTGAAGGCTTGTAAACTTGGAGACCTTATTACGTTTCTTCAGTCTCGTTCAATTTATCGGATCTGCTTAAATGGTTGCTAGGATTAGTCTCCAGCACATATGGAAAATCTGTCCCCACATATTACTCCACTAGAACCTTGATGTTCAACCCTTGGTCTGAGGAGACTCTGTATTCTCTTCCTGTGCCTTCCCTTGCACACCATTGCTCCTCTTAACAGTACCAAACTGTTACTCATACCATCTACCACGTCCCTCAATCCTTCCCTACCACTTCCCATCCCTTCCATGAAACGTCATATCTTCTTCACATTTCTGTAACGTCTTCTTTGGGTACTGTCCTGCACTCTACAGCACCAAGCACTATTTAAAATGTGTCTCTACTGTCAAATCCTGCCCATCCTTCGGTCTAGGCTAGGTTTTACTCTTAATGTCCTTTCGTTGGAACTCCAACCACCCGAAATTAAAAGCATTCATACAGTTCTGGTTTTCAAATTCTCAACCACCATCTCTTCGTAAAGGGGGCACCACTTTCATTTGATGCCACTGAACTTTCATTGTTGCTCTTCTCTACTTCTGTTTCACTGTAAATATTACTCTAATGCTCAACAATGTATATGTACTGTCCCAATTCATTGTACCAACAGGTCTCCTTGTGTCATAAGCAACCAGCTATGGATAAGCTGATTTGTGTTTTTTCCTATTTGACAGCGTTCATGGTATAAGGTTTATGCCCGATCGCTAAAAAATACACACACTGATGTAGTCTTGCTTTCCAGTTACTTTTATTATTATTATTGCGACTGATCCATGCAGCATACTTTTTGGGTGTAGAACCTTCATGCTGTTCACTAGTGTCATAAAGGTTGGGCAACAAGGTTAGGTGTGTATATATATTTTACTGTCCAGTTGAATCGAAGCTCAGTCAGCAAAATATGTTGATTTGCAGAAAACTATAAGCTAGGAGTGCTGGACTTTCTACAATGAATACATTTTGCCTGTTACTGTGCACTATACCCACCAGTCTAAGTGTTTTTTTGGGTGACCTATCAAGATAGGTCACTTGTGAGGCAATGCTTCTAAATCATCCACTGGAATAGGCACAGGCTTCTGATGCTTTGGTATCTCTGGTGACAATGTCTTATGGCTGCTGAAAAAAAGGGTGACCGTTTGGGGCTACTTTGATGGTACAGGAGCTGCCCTTTTAGTCCTGCTGCTGGTTTCTAGGCACTAAACCTGGTCAGCTGCAGTACCTGTACAAACTAGAGACTTCAGGTGAGGGCCCAAACCCTTATTTGCTAGAGGAGCAGCTGTTGTAACCGTAATCCTTGCTGATGTGTCTGAATTGTGCACGGCACTTGTTAGGATTTTCAAAACTGCTAGTAGTGTATGTTTCTGAGAAGCCAAACTTAGTGGACCTGCAACAGTTTACCACAAGTCCAACCAAACTCTCAAGTGGTGACTAGCCTAAGCAGTAACGTTTTTTTTAAGGAGATCGGGTGGGGGGGGGGGGTTTGGTGCAAAGATTATTTAACACACACAAGAGCTTGTCGAGCACACGTATAAAAAAAGAAAGTTGACTAACAAAGATGTATTAAGTTAGATTACTACAAGAAAGAAGGAGGCACAGCTACATCAAGCAGCTAGACCTATTTTGGGGCTCATGTCATGAGACCATATTGCACCAGGCCTGAAAATCCCCAACTGGCTCACCATTGTAAAAACACCACAAGAAATAAACATTTCCAAATCCTCAAAAATATTTCTCCTAAATACCTGAACTCTTTATGTACTTACAAAACCACTAAGGTCAGGACAGGTTTACAACCTAAGCCCTGTTTCAGAAGACTGAAACTGAGGGAGAGACTTTACAGTATTGGGACCAAAATTAAATCTCCCCACAACCATGAAAAACTACACCCTCAAGAGATTCAAAAGGAATGTTCAAATCTTGCTTCATGAACAAAAGCTCTAACTCCGATATGCCTGTGTACATTAACCAAATAACCGTCCTAAAATTACCCCCTGTACTTGATCTCACTTCTAATTTAGGACTAGCAATTCCACACCATGGCACCATTACCTGATAACCTTGAATCTGCCTGCCTTTGCCATGTGAATGGTTATCTGACTTTGTCTACGTGTTTTGTTAGTTGTAATAAGATTAACCTGCAAACACTAGAACTTCAGTAACCAATAGTGCATCAACCACTATTTAATCCAACTACCGGCTTGGATCTAGGATACTTGGTCCGTAACTAAGCTGACAGCTTGGGTGCGTTACTTCATCTAATGCTTCCTATTTCTTTTATTTGTTGTACTTTTATATAGTACTCTGTCCTGTTTTGTTATTCCTAGGCACTTCTGGATCCCCCATGAGTTAGCCCATTAAAAACTCAAAAATAAATAGTGTAAAGAGACAAAATATTTTACTGTACCTTTTTAAACCAATGTGTATTGTCCCAAGGGTTATCTTGTTTACTGTGGCCTTACAATCACTGGATGCTGAGGAACACCAAAGAAACACCATGTAGACAAGGAGGTTGGTATGTTTTGGCCTTAGAAATGGATCCTGTGGAAAATCCCAGTAACACTAAAAATGGTCAGAATGTGTTCCGCTTTATGGTGGTCATCCTCCTTCCAGGATGAGCTTCTGGAAATATTCTTGACTTAATAAAATAGGTAAGGGTGTTTCTGATTATTGTGGTGGTGAGCTGTTTCCTTCCCTACAGCATCTTTTAATAGGAAGCCCTAGGCACTTTACAGACTGTACCTGAACATAGATGTTCTGAAAACGCAATTGTTTACTTATACCAGGTTCATGTCTCTTACTCAATGATATCATGGTTTGAGGAATCCACCCTAATGCCTATGTAACTAGCACCTGATACCTAGATATTTTTACCTTCTGACATTTGTTGCAGTGCAGATTATTGCCTTTGGTAAAAAAAGAATTGAGATTTGCTAACCAAGATGGGTAAAGTGCACAATATTCAGGTTTTAGTTTAGTTTCTTTTCAAATGTCCTCACTGACTTTTTTTTTTGACTTGCAGTCGAGGACCCTGATGGGTGGCCGTTCAGAGCGGAATGAATATTTACTACTTCATGCTTTTTACGAGAACAACTTCATTGTACCAGATAAGCCCACTTTCAAGAAGCCGCTTCAAAACTTGGTAAGTGTGCTAAACGATTTGTGTATAAATTTCTACTGGGCACATTCCATTAATAAATTTCTCATCTTGTGAAATATACCCCCTCCGATGCGGTCAGCCCTGGGAATGATTTCTTGGCCACCAGGTGCCTAGACTCCATCCTCTTGCCAGCACCAGCTCTTGACAAGATGACTTCTCAGGTGTATCTGATCAGAGCCACTGCTGCAATTTACCTTTATTTCCTTTTTTTCTGCGGCAATGCTCAGTAACCTTACAAAATGAATAAAGCTAGAGAAGATGTAGAGGGAAACGACAAGTGACCAGAGCACAGAACCCTGCAGGACGTCATAGGTAAAAGGGAAGGAGGAACAATAAACCGTAAAGGAAAGATCGAAAGATGAGCAAGCCAGCTAAGAACAGTACCAGAAAGAGACGAAGAAAGCATAGACATGAAAGTAGTATGATCTACAGTGTCCATCTCAATGCTTCAGTCGAGCGAAACCCGAATGGTAGACGATTTAAGATGGAATATGAAGAATAGATTTTGGAACGAATGTGGTGTTTCTGATGAGAAATCGGAGTAGAACCCAGTTTGTTGCGTAGGAAATAAATTGTGGGTATTCAGATGAAATGTTATGTTAACTTATACTGCACACTGCTACCACCCAGAGGCAGTCTGAAAGTTGTAAATATGCAAGTCTCTCAAGGAGAGAAATCGGACGAAAGTTAACAGTATCGGAAAGGTCTAATGTGAGGGATAGCCACCAGGGGGCACGGATGGAGGCCGCTTAAGCGTGTACCTCGGTTATCTGGACCCCATTATAGAGTGTCCGCCTACTATACCCCCCCACCCCCCAAGCATATTTGGGTGGTTGCAGATCGGGGACCCCGTGAGGCACTACTGGCCCCAGAAACGACTTGAATCAGACGTGTAGAGCCGGAGTTCTCACCTGGTTTGCCTGCAGCAGGCAAAAATGAAAGTGCAGTCAGCTTCGGGTGGGACTGCAGGAAGAGGCTGAGCGTTCAGCCCAGGCAGCGGAGCTGCGTGGGAGGAACGGTCCCCTCCCCCTCACTGTCCCCCGGTAGGAGGACAATTGAGAGGGACAGGAGCACCCACAGGTGGAGCCTCCTTCCGCAGGCATAAACCAGCGTCTGCAGGCTGTGATGCACACAGCCCCGGAGACCCATGGACCGGAGATCTGCCCATTGAGAGAGCAGCAACGAGAGGTAGGCGACAAACTTGTGGTGGGGGCTACGGCATCCCTGATGGAGACAGGAGGAAACAACACAGATGTATGTGCCCTAAGTAAAGGACTAGAGAGATTGTGGTTGGAGTAGCAGGGCCGCCGCCCAGCCAGAACATCTAAGGCCTGGGAGGTGTGGGCCTCCAGTCCTGGTGCATGTGCCAGCCTCCCTGGTCGGAACACTGGGGATGTAAGAGGGTGCAGTGGATGAGCCTGTGCTCCTGTGACTGGAGAGGCTGCCCTCTGAAGACCGGAGAGTGCTGTCTGAAATGTGAGGGCCCCCTCAATGGTCGCGGGTGAATGCCTTACCGGCCCATAGGACTTGCTCTGGGAATAAAGGAAGGGAGACAAAGCACCCAAGAGTGGTATTGGCCCGCACAGAGCGTACAGTCTGAGCTGCAACTGTAGAGGGGGTGTGGATCTGGAGGTGAGGCCCCCGGAACTGTGGCCAGTCCCTCTGCTGTGGGACCTAGACACAGGATCTGAGGGGACAAAGGAGGCGCAGTAATTTACTTAAATGAAACATTGAACCCAGACCCAGAGGTACTCTGTCTCTTTGGCAAAGCTTTGTCAGCTTTGCTGATGCTTGGATAGGCAGGGCTGTGAACAAATGCATCTTTATCCTGGTGGCTTCTCCTCTGCATTTTGCATTGCTGACATTTGGCAAAGAAAGTACCTGTGGACTTTGGGATCACTCGGAGACTTCAGAGTTGCTGAGTGGGGCAGGAATTGAGGTCTGTTAGCTGAACTTTTTTCAGAAGCCATGCATGTAGTCCGCCAGACAGGGTATTTGTAAAGTGAGGAATCTGCGAATGGAAGGAATACTCTATCAGAAAAAAAGATAAAATAATGTGTTGCGCTCCATACATTCATTGGCTGTTTGTACCCTGACTATCGAAGAGGTTCTCCTTCTCGTGACCTTAGTGCAATGCTCTTTCACTGGCTTTGAATGGTGCCACTCTGTGGGTGTAGTTCTGGGATGTACAGATAAGCGAATTCAAAATACACTGTTTGTAGCTTGTGTGTTTTGTTCATGGATAGGCTAATTCCTGTGAACTTGCTTTTTACATTTCTGAAGGTGAATCATTACACTTAAGACACACATACAAAATGTTTGAAAAAGTAGGACATTGTAAGGTCTTCTGGTTTTATAATTTGTCTCTTGTGGATGCAGGTGGATGAAGATGAAGACATTGAAAATGATCAGGGCAAACAAAAAAAAGTGCGAAAGAAGGCTGCCTATGCAGGAGGCTTGGTGCTGGATCCAAAAGTTGGTAGGTTCTGATATGTTAAGAATCATTTTGCTGGCTGCATTACTCTAATCTTGAACTTGTTAAATCCTCACTGCATTGTACAGCAGATTCTAATGGACCCCTACTCCCACGGATTCCTCATCTGTGAGATCAATCGCCCAGTGCCAGTTGCTCTTCGAATACTTTCTTGCCACCAGGGGGCGCAGCGTGGCTGTCGATTCCCCACTTTACCTCCTCTCCCCCACCTACCCCCCTAACCCCCCCACCCCCGATGCCTCTAGACACCCAACACCGGACATGAAGTCCGGGTCAGTGTATATATAGAGGTGCTGCGGCCCGTGACCTCAGTTTTGTTTTTCCTCGCACTCTGCTCGCTACTTGAAACGCACATTCATCACAATGCCGAGTCTGAGGTCTTCAGGGTTCAAGCTCTGTGTGGATCGCAGGTGCCGAATGTCAATTTTTAGCTTAAAAAAACAACTTTCTTTTTTGTAAAGGTTTTTCTTTCTAAAACCAAAACAAATAATAATTTTAAAAAAATGGCCATGTCGGATCTGCAACACAAATACTTTTACTTCCTTGGTGAATGCCACAGCGTTCAGGACTGAACACGGTGCAAAGTTGTTCCCCTTCCTCTACTAGGAGAAAGGGGATAAGTGACTTGCTTGAGGTCGCTGGGTGTGGCACTGAGGTGGTCCCGTGTCCGGAAGGACAAAAAGAAAGATGCACAGCAAGAGTGTGAGGTCCACCTGGCTGTCCTTGACGGCATCACTTGTTTCTGAACAAGACAAGCCACCACTCCAAAGAAGGCCATGTGAGAAGAGGCCCCACGAGTACCTTTTCCGACAAAGTCCTCTTCACCAGAGAAATTAGAGGCCTTCCTTGTAAAGCTGCTTCACGTTTTTTGCCAAGGCCCCTGCAGTGATGGCTTCGGCTGAGCTGGTGGATTTCACCCCACTTGGAGGAGCCAGCAGGGATACCGCAATACAATGTAACAAGATCGCAAGAAAGGGGTGTATTGACGATGTTCGGATGTCGGTCCCATCGCATAGGCAGAGAAGTTCTTTCCACTCTCAAGAAGGCCTATATGTTGCATTTGGAGGACATTTATGACTAGTATTGTGATGTCCCTTTCGAACTAGAGCCCTACGACCCCAGCAAGTGACTGACTTTCAGAGGAGTTTTATGGGGAACAGGGTGACTTTGTGGACTTATCAGCCGGCTTTCAGGGGGCAAGTGGTCTGGACACCTCACCTCAGGTTGACCTGTCTGCAGCCACTCAGTGCAAGCCAAAGTTGGCTATTCAGCGCCTGATGGCGAAGGTGGGCGACACCCTTCCCTTTGCAGCCAAACGTGCAGTAGGACCTGTGACATTTTGAGAGAGTCCTAATGAGACCTTGCTGCCATTCAATCAGGCAGTGGAGGAGCCTGTGGTGGAACTGTGGGCCAAAGCGGCGTCTGCCTTCGCAGTGACCTGTGACCTGGCCAAGAAGCACAAGCCGGCCCCTTTGTGACCCTTATTACTATCTGCCTATGCTTCTCCAGAGAGTTTGGTGGTACATGCTGGCTTTCAGTAACTAAAAAAGTGATGGGTGGAAGGGTTTGAATTAATCTGAACCACTGGCATTGCTCTGGTCAACCTTCCACACCACTGTTTTTTAGCCCGTCTGTGCCATTGAAAAAGTGTTCCGGGCATATGCAAATCTGTCAAGTACTGCCACCAATGGGAGCTTCCCAGCCGGAACTGCTAGGCCAGCTCCCCTGTGCATGGAACCACAAGCAACCCCAGACTTGTTGCAACCTTGTTGAGCCTCATCAGTGAGGTGCAGCTTGGTTCCCCATAGTGCAGTGAGCAAGGTTCGCTTTAAGGCCATTATTAAAGACTGCAAGGAAGCTTCTCTTCAAATTTTGCAGTCTGTTCGGAACACTACTCTGCGTCACTAGGACAATGGCTACCAGCACCGTCTTGAGGCGCTTTTCTTAGCTGAGGATGTCCGGGTTTG
Source organism: Ambystoma mexicanum (assembly GCF_040938575.1). Taxonomy (NCBI): domain Eukaryota; kingdom Metazoa; phylum Chordata; class Amphibia; order Caudata; family Ambystomatidae; genus Ambystoma; species Ambystoma mexicanum. Next base: position 953,863,650 of record NC_090939.1, read on the forward strand.
CCACTGATGCCCAGGAGAGAGGCTCCTGGGCATGCCCTCCGATGGCATGAACTTGTTTGACACAAAGTCTGACGCGTCGTTACAGGTCTTCATGTCTCCATGGCGATGGCCTATTCGTTTGGGATAGCAGTGCAATAGAATCGTCCGATGAGCCCGGCAGTCAGGAGTTTTCGTCCCTTTGCATTTTATGTCCAGATGGATAGAGGTCAGTGTTCCTCAGGCAAGCAAGGGCAATGCTGTCCCTACAGGGGTAAGGGGATGTTGTGCGCCACCTAGAAGAGGTTATTTCTCCCCCTCTATGCACCCCTCCTCAACTCCTGGCGTGAAGCGGACTTCCGCCATTCATTCCCTTTACGGGGCAGAATATCCCAGATTGGCGAGGAATGGAGAAATACCACTTCAGACACCTGGGCCTTGCAGGTCGTCCAGCAGGGATACTGCCTCCACTTTGCCTCTCGCCTTCCAGACCACCCCCCTTGCCACCAACCCTTTTCTTCTGAACCTCTTGTTGGAGGAGTTCCTTCAGCTTCTGTCAAAAGGGTCCATAGAGAACGTACTCTGCTCAAAATGTGGCAGGAGTTGTTATTTTAAATTTCTGGTGACAAGGGATGGAGTTCTGAAACCCATCCTGGATCTGCGACCTGCGGAGCCCAGAACAAACTCAATATGGTCACTATAACCCAGATCCTCCAGGCCATGGACTTAAACTGGCTTGTTTCCCTAGATCTCCAGGATGCTTACTACCATGTGGTTGTCCACAAGAATCACAGGAAGTACCCGAGATTGAAAATGGTGAACTGTCACTACAAGTTTAAGGTCCTTCCTTTTGGTTTTTCTTCAGCATCCAGAGTTTTCACCAAGCTGTTAGCAATTGTGGTGGCTCACTTTAGGATGGAAGGCATTCCCGTCTTTCCTTACCTGGACGACTGGCATGTCCGAGCCTGCTCACCAGATCTAGCGTTGGTACATTGGTGCTGGATGTGCAGTATGTTGCGCAGCCTGGGCTTCTCCCTGAACTTCAACAAGTCACAGGTTTCACCGTCCGAGTCCCTCCGATTTATCTGGGTGGTCTTGGACCCTGGCCTGGGTCGTGGTATCCCACCCAAGGACAGAGTGGAAAACATCTTCAGGATGGTCCAGCTTTTTCAACCGCCTAGATCGGTTCCAGCCTCTGCTTTTCTGCGCTAGCTGGGTCTTATGGCATCATGCATCTTGGTAGTACCAGAGGTCAGTCTGCTCATGAGGTTTCTACAGTGACTCCTGAGATCCCTGTGTTCTCAGTTTCAGCAACGGGAGAATGTGCCCAGAGACCTACGATGGTGGTCCATGAAGGTCAACCTCCTGTAGGGGTCTCTTTTTAGTCAGACCTGGTCAAAAGTGAGACTAGCCATGGATGCGTGCCTGAAGGGCTGGGGCACTCGCCTACAAGATCTGACGATGAGGACTGTGGTTCCCATTGGAGCAAATCATTCCACTGGAATAGAGGGCTATTGGGCTGGTTCTGGTCTCTTTCCTCCCCTCTGTAAAGGGCAGGACTGTATTGGTCCCGACACAGTATTGTATCCATGCATTACCTCAACAAAAGGGATGGGCTCCTTGTCGCTGTGCACGGAAGAAATGCGACTGTGGTTCTGGGCTCTGGAGAAGTGTGTCTGACTGCAGACCATCTGGCCGCCAAGGAGAACACTCTAGCAGTTGCACCGAGGAGGCTGTCTTCGACCTCCCACGAGTGGAGTACTGCCATGAATTCTGGAGGAGATTTTCTCCCTCTGGGGTACTCCCCAGGTGGACCTTATTATGTAAACATGAAGTGCAGGTGGTTCTGTTCCAGGTAATTTCCTCGCCATGGAGCTCTATAGTACGCCTTGACTGATTCAACCTGCTCTAGGCGTGCCTGCCGATCCCTGTCCTTCTGCTGGCTCTTGGGAGATTGCATCTTTTCGGACTAAAATGATCTTGATCGCTCCAGACCGGGCCTGGAGATCGTGGTACCCTGGGTTGTTCGACATGGCCATCTGCCCTCCCTGGGTTCTTCTGCAGAGGACAGACCTCCTCTCCCACTTGGAGAGGACTTTCCTCTACCCGTACCTCCCGAGCCTGAACCTCCATTCCTGGCTGCTGAAAGACTTGAGGGGCATTTGTCGGAGGATGTTCTGGACGTGCTCCTATTTGCTAGAATACCCTCTATCGGGTACATTTATGGCTGCTGGTGGCAGAGGTTTTTGACTTGGTCCCGGAAAAGGGATCTGTACCCTTTTATGTGCTCCACGCTGTTTTGGAATTTCTCCTATATTTGGGCAGGATGGGTCTTCAAATTGATACAGTGAAGGGGTATCATGTGGCTATTACGGCCTTCAGGAGGACCCACTGAGCAGGGCTCCTTTTTCATGATCCCCACAGTTATTCAATCCCTGTGGGGTCTTTCCAGTATGTTAACCCCATGCCAGTTTGTTCCGGCCTGGGACATATAGTGTTGACGTTTTGAATGGGCTCCGTTTGAGCACCTTCATTCTTGTTCTTTGACTGCTCATCCTTAAGCTGATTTTCCTGTTTGCCATTGCTTCCGCTAGACTGATGAGTAAGCTCCAGGCTCTTTTAATCCTCCCTGCTTGTTTTTTTCCATGCAAAGACAATGTTAAGCTAAACCCTCCTCCCCCCCCCCCCCCCGAAGGTAGTCTCGGATTTCCATCTCTTTCAAAAGATCCATCCACTTTCCTCCGCCTCAGCCATCCGAGCAGAGAAACTGTTCCATTGGTTAGATCTAGTGCAGACCCTTAAGCTCTAGGTCTCTCGGGCACGGTCGAGCAGGACTGATCTACTTTTTGTTGGTTATGCAGGTGACTAAGCTGGCAGTGCTGTTATGAAATAGACCCTGTCTTGATGGATAATTTGCTACCTCTCGAAATGCTGTGATCTGGCCTGTTAGGACAGCATTGAAGGTCTTGGGGCTCCCGCCACTAGAGGGTTGGCCGCAACCTAGTCTTTGCAACGCGGAGACCTGTTCTGGATATTTTCCAAGCAGTGACGTGGGCTTCCTTGCACAAGATTGCTAAGTATTACTGCTTGGATTCTGTTTGGTTGGGATGCTTGTTTTGGCAGGGCTTTCCTTGACAGTTTTCTGGTTTAGGTGTTCTTGCTACCCTACATCGTCCAGGTGGTTGTATTGCTTTGGGAGTCGTTCGTAGATGAGGAATCCATGGGAGGAAGGAGTCCATTAGAAGAATACATTACTTCCCTTCAGTAATGTTCTTTCTTGAAGAATGTTTTGCCCACATATTCCTTATTGTCCTCCCTACCTGCCCCTCTTTGGGCCTACAGCACACCTTAGGGTGCAGTACCACAGTGTCGGAGTGCTAGGGAAAAAGAGTGGAACTGAGGTCAGGGGCCGCAGCGCCTTTCTCTATAAATATACTGGCCCGACATCCCTTTTCGGTGCGTAGAGGTGTCGGGTGGAGCCACGCTGTGCCTTGTGGCATCAGAAAAGTTTCCAAAGATCAGCTGGCGCTGGCAGATAGATTTCATAGATGAGGAATCTGTGGCAGAAAACGTCCATCCGAAAGAACTTTACTGAATGTAAGTGATTTGTTCCCTGTGAATAATGAAATGGTAAAGGATTCAGATGTCAAGTCACTGCTTCCTTCTCAAATGTCAGAGTGAAGAGTACCTTTTATTGTGCCACTGAAAAGTGAGGTCTGATTAAATGGATGCTCTGGTCATGGTCTTTCCTCTGGACCAGGTTACCGCTGTTGCTGCCACACACACACACACACCCCTTCACCCTTGCGCATACAAGGACTGACACTCCCTTGTCTGCCCCTGCCCCATCGGCTTTGTGTGTGGGCTTCTGCCCCTGCCCCGTCGGCCTTGTGTATGGGCTTCTGCCCCTGCCCCGTCGGCCTTGTGTATGGGCTTCTGCCCCTGCCCCGTCGGCCTTGTGTGTGGGCTTCTGCCCCTGCCCCGTCGGCCTTGTGTGTGGGCTTCTGCCCCTGCCCCGTCGGCCTTGTGTGTGGGCTTCTGCCCCTGCCCCGTCGGCCTTGTGTGTGGGCTTCTGCCCCTGCCCCGTCGGCCTTGTGTGCGCGCCTGCCCGTGCCCCATCGGCCTTGTGTGTGCGCACGCGCCTGCCCCAGTCCCATCGGCCTTGTGTGTGCGCACGCCTGCCCCAGTCCCATCGGCCTTGTGTGTGCGCACGCCTGCCCCAGTCCCATCGGCCTTGTGTGTGCGCGCACGCCTGCCCCAGTCCCATCGGCCTTGTGTGTGTGTGTGTGTGCGCGCGTGCCTGCCCCTGCCCTATCGGCATCGGCCTTGTGTGGGTGCGCCTGCCCCTGCCCTATTGGCATCGGCCTTGTGTGGGCGTGCCCCTGCCCCATCTCCATCGGATTTTGTACTAAAACCTTGTTACAATTTGCCAAAGCATAGAAGGATGTCACAAGAGCATCAGCTCATCCTGGAAGTGCAGACATTATCTCAGAAAGGAGCCATAGAACTTGTCCCCTTTCAGTGTACTTCATTGTACACAAAAAGGACCTAACCATGCGCACTGTATTAGATCTATGTCCTGCAAACAAGTATTGAAAACAAGAGTTCAAAAACCATATAGCCATCTAACTGGTATTTGCCAATAGACGAACAGAGTGGATTGTGGTATGCCGAATGCAAGGTAGCCCAGCTTTATTTATAATGTAAGGCTGGGGGGGGGGGGAACCAGATTAACAGCCAGGCTCTCACTCAAGCATTTCTCCAACATTTCAACAGGAAAATGCAGTTTAAATAGTCATTCTGATGTCCTGGTTATGAAAACCTATCGCTCCTGGTCGTTGGTTCTCTCTACTAAGCTACATATATAATTCTATATGTCCAACACGAATGATTGGATAACTCTTTATCTATGCTCTCACTCCTAAAGCATCCCATAAAATGTGCTACATCATGCTTGACTATTATCGGTAGGCTCTAAATTACTTGGGACATGTGCTTATCGGTTAACATGTGGTCACCCTCTCTGAACTGGCAGCATGACATGTTTTATGTAGATGGGAGGAAAGGACAAGCGTATTGCCTTTGTTCTTAAATAAAACAGCCCATGTTATCTCCGCCATGATGTCTGAGTTTCAAGGACCAATTTCCAGTAATTCCTGTCCTCCTTAACTTTGCAACAGTAATCGACATTCTTTTCTTGACTCATTTATGAATACTGTTATTATGAATCATACTGATTTCACCACGTGCGTAGTCATTATTTGTCTTTTTATCCTCATCCGTGTTTGTCATGCCTAGCCGATTGCTGAGACATTCATCTGTCTGCCACTTAGGATATTTCCTGGGATGTTCAGTTCATCCCATGGACTTCAAATAGTCTGCTTTGTGATCGTAAGTTGATTTACCTTAACAATTGAACGCTCACAATGGATTTGTTCAAATAGTGTGCTTAGCTGAGGCCTCTTAAAGCTGCAGAGTATAATTTTCGAGGGGATTGGGTCCTCCGACGTATTCCATATCAATGACCTGTAATCACCACAGCTGTGCTGCTTCGTAAAATCTTCGGCTCCTGCGTCGATACGCCGCCCTCGAAGGACCTCCTCCGACGGCCGACGTCACTGGATGTTATAAGTAGGACGCACGACGCCCGAAGCCTCAGTTCAGTTTTTTCCACAAACGTGTTCGCTTCGGAGATCTCAGCGCGCCTCGACCTTGGTGTTATTGTTCTTTCTCGGTTCTTCGAACCTGTTTCGTATTGTGATGTCTTTCTTCGTGAAGAAGGCTACCTAACTTTGAGGCACTCCCGGTAGCGCCGTCATCGATCACCTTCCCCGTCTTCTTCCAAGGACTACGCCCGTCGGCGGGTCGCTTACCCCATATAGCACGTGACGCCGGAGGAATGGGCTTCCTTCGGGAAGAAAATGTTAGCGATTCTCGAATCGCAGGGCACTGGTCCGTCTGCGCCTCTGAGTGGGGTCAGTCGTGATCGGTCGAAATGCCGCTCGTCGTACGCCTTCCGGCTCGGGTGGTCGTCAAGATTTGCAAGAAAGGTCCCACTCGGACAAGGAGAATCGTTCTCGGCATGCCCGTTCCAGGTCCCGTTCCTCGACGCGCTCGAGACCGTGTGAACCTGTGGTGTCTTCAAGGAAGACGTCGACGGACTCTTTCGAGGCCCCGCCTTCAAAGAAGTCGTCGGCACCCAGGCTGTCGAGGGACACGCTCGTCGGGACTGTGTCGGCGCCGCGTTCGGCGTTGACGCCGATTCACTCAACACCTTTCGAGGCTGTTTCGACGGGGGTTCCCCGGGGCTCGGTGGAACCGCCTAGAAAGGCTCTGGCAAAGGCAAAGCATGGCTTTGTTCCGCGTTCTGTGGCTTCTTTCCGCTAGCTTGAGTTTATTTCAGAGGTGGATGAGGGCTCTGATGATGGCATGGTTCCGCATACGGTACCTGACAAGATTTTCTCGGGCCATGGCCAGATTGAAGACTTGCGGCAATCCCTGCACGATGCTAGTGGGCTGGACACCTCTCCGGAGGTGGAGTTGTGTAGGCCTGAGCCTGGCACTCATGCCGACTCCTCGTACCGGCACCTTATGTCCAGGGTCACCGAATACTTGGGTTGGTCTGCTCCCCCAGGGGATTTTCTCCAGGATGACCTTACGGATATCCTCGACCAAGGTCCACCAACTGACCCGGTACTGCTGTTCCATATGGTTCTACAGAGGAGGGTGGCGGAGGCTTGGACTGCTCTGGAGAGTCTCCTGGCAGTGGGCAAGACTTTGCTGCGAAAATACCGCCCAGCCAGTAGCGACCCCTGCTACTTGACCAAGCTCCCCACTCCGGAGAGTTTGGTGGTGCAGGCGGCTACGGCCCCGGCAAAGCAGGCGTTGTATCCTACCATCCCTCCTGATGGGGACGACAAGCATTTTGACGGCTCGGTGAAGAAAGCGTTTTCTTCAGGGGGTATGGTGTTTCAGGCGGCCAACTCACTCTGTGGAACTGTTTCCTTAGCGGCTGAACATATTCCCGAAGGGGATGAACGGGATGGTTTCCTTGCTATGGTTCAGGGTGGCAAGGATGCCATGTGTGAGGCAGTTCAGTCGGGTTTGGACATGGCAGATTGTGTCAGCCAGTACATGGCGGCGAGCACCGTAATACGCAGGTCTGCGTGGTTGCGGAAGTCGGGGTTCGCTCCTGATGTGCAGTCCCGTCTCCTCAACATGCACTGACGGTGAACATCTTTTTGGCAGCAAGGCTGACGAGAGCCTTGAGGTGTTGCAGACCTCCAAAGCTGCAACAAAGTCATTGGGCGCTGCTGTTCGACAAACTCTGCCTTTTCGTCCTAGGGGACAACAATGGAGGGAGGTTCCTTTCGCTATTACTCGTCCTTCAGTAAAGCGAGAGGAGGTGTCAGTCAAAGAGGCCACCGTAAGAGTGCCAGAGGTGGTAAACAGGGTACTCGAGGTGCCAAGGCCGCTCGGGCAGTTGCCTCTTTGCCCTCAGGCAACGCCGCAGCCGCGACCACTCAGTCATGCGGCCAGGTCCCATCGTTCGCTGGTTGGGGGAAGGCTGGCGCAGCATCTTGTAGAGTGGCGTGCCATTACTTCAGATGTGTGGGTTCTGGAGATCATAACCCACGGCTACTGTCTTCCCTTTCGGCAGAGGCTTCACGACAATCCACCTGGGAACCTCTCTTTGAAGAGTCCGGATATGCTCCTTGCGCAGGAAATTCAAGCCCTGCTGGAGAAAGGCGCCATAGAACTTGTGCCTATAGCGGAGAGGAACAAGGGATGGTATTCCCCTTATTTTTTTATTTCAAAGAAAGACGGGGGACTGAGACCCATCATGGACTTCGAGGTTTGAACAAACTCCCCAGGAAGGACAAGTTCAAGATGGTTACTCTCTCTCAAGTCCTCCAGGCCCTTCAACTTCAGGACTGGTTGGTGTCTCTTGACCTCAAGGACCCTTACTTCTATGTGCCGATCCATCCCAAGCACAAGAAGTACCTGAGGTTCGCGGTTGACGACTCGCACTTTCAGTTTCGGGTCCTGCTGTTCGGATTGACCTCCACCCCGAGTGTTTTCACCAAGCTCATGGTGGTGGTGGCAGCGCATCTCAGGAAAGGGGGGATTCACGTCTACCCCTACCTGGATGATTGGTTGATCAGGGGGAGCTCTCCTGAGCAAGTCCTGGATCATCTGTCCGTCACCTGCCACTCCCTTCACAAGCTGGGCTTCTCCCTCAATTTAAAGAAGTCCCATTTGACGCTAACACAGTGGCTCCAGTACATCGGAGCAGTGCTCGACACATCCCTGGGGCAGTGTTTTCCTCCCCAGGTGAGGGCTCTTCACATTCAGCAGATGGTGCACAAGTTTCAACTTGCCCAGAATCTCCCAGCGTCCGAGTTCTTGAGACTGCTTGGCCTCATGGCATCCTGCATTCTTCTGGTGCCAGAGGCTCGTCTGCGGATGAGATCTTTGCAGTGGGCACTCAAGCTCCAGTGGTCTCAGTCCTCCGGCAGGCTGTCGGACCCTGTTCAGGTGTCGCCCTCGGTCGGCCAGGACCTTCTGTGGTGGGCCGTCAAAAGGCAATCTGATGAAGGGGGCCCCATTTTGGCTGCCCTGGCCGGAGGTGACGATCGTGACGGACGCATCCCTCATGGGATGGGGAGCTCATGCCAACGAGTTGACAGCGGTTGTTGGTCGCCGTCAGAGTCCAGACTCCATATCAATCTGTTGGAGCTGAGGGCCGTCAGGCTTGCCCTGAAGGCTTTTCTGACGACTGTGCGAGGAAAGAGTGTCCTGATTCTAACGGACAACACAGTGGCCATGCACTACCTCAACAAAAAGGGGTGGGCAGGGTCACTTCCTCTGTGCAGGGAGGCGATGCAGCTCGAGTTCTGGGCCATCCAGCAGGAAGTTTTGATCTCGGCAGTTCATCTGGCCGGAGACGACAACTAGCCGGCGGACGCTCTGAGCAGGCAGAGCACGATCTCTCACGAGTGGGTGCTGGCTCAGGAGATTCCCCTGGAAATCTTCGCCCTTTGGGGGACCCCTCAAGTGGATCTATTCGCCTCCAGTGTCAACTGGAAGTGCGAAAGGTTCTGCTCGCGGGAATTTCACCCAAAAGGAGCCTTAGGAGACGGGTTTGTGGTGGAGTGGTCATTCCCACTGCTGTACGCGTTTCCTCCAGTCCCTGCCATCCCGCAAGTACTGCGGAGGTTACGGAGGTTCGGTTACCGGATGATCCTCATTGCTCCGGCATGGTCCCGGAGGACCTGGTACCCGGACCTTCTCGACTTGTCCATCTGCCCTCCACGTCGTCTTCCCTACCGAGACAATCTGCTCTCACCGGAGGGGGGTCAGGTTCTCCATCCAGATGTCAGATCCCTCAACCTTCACGCTTGGCTTCTGAAAGGTTGATGTATAAGGATTGGGACCTCCCTGAAGACGTGTTGGAGGTGTTGCTCTCGGCCAGACGGCCGGCAACAAAGTCTCTGTACCGTTGCCATTGGTGTAAATTCTGCGACTGGTGCAGAGTTCAGAATGTGGTTCCTTTTGTGTGTGACATTCCCATGATTCTGTCTTTTTTGCTTTCCTTGACCCACAGGGGCTTGCAAGTGGGTACCATTAAAGGTTACCTGGCGGCGCTGTCCTTATTGAAGAGCTCATCTGAAGAATGTTCTTATTATAAGATTCCTTTCATTTCTCAGTTTTTGAAAGGGCTCACTAATGTGTTCCCTCCGTCACCTTTTCTGGTGCCCGGTTGGGTTTTGAACCTTGTTCTTAAGTTTCTTATGGGGGCTCCGTTTGAGCCTTTGCATTCTTGCCCTTTGAGACTGTTAACTCTTAAAACTGTTTTTGGTTGCGGTTACTTCCGCTCGCAGAGTGAGTGAGTTACAGGCACTTTCAGTTAAGCCACCCTTCACTGTGTTTCATAAGGACAGGGTTGTCCTTAGAGTTCGTCCTTCCTTTCTTCCGAAGGTGGTTTCGGAATTTCATTTGGGCCAGAAGGTGGTTCTTCTGGCATTCTATCCTCCTCCGCATCCTGGTAAGTAAGAGGAGAGGCTCGGTAGGCTTGATCCTAGGAGAGCGTTGAGCTTTTATATTTCACGCATGTCCTGGGTCAGAGTGGACGATCAACTCTTCGTTGGTTACGCTCGAAAGCGTTTGGGACAAGCTGTGACGAAACAGACTTTCTCTCAGATTATTTTGGCTATCTCCGAGTGTTACTGCTTGGCGGGTAAGGACCCACCGGCTGGCTTGCGGGCCCATACTACCAGGGGTATGGCTGCATCTACTGCCCTACAGAGGGGTGTTCCTATTCGTAACATCTGTGATGCAGCCACCTGGGCTTCTGTACTTACTTTTGTACGTCACTACTCCCTCGATTCCATCCGATGACAGGATCTGGCCTTTGGCAAGGCAGTCCTTTATTCCGCAATTTGATTGGGCATGCTAAATTTGTTTTCTAAATTCTTTTCCCACCTCCTTGCTTTGGTACTGCTTTGGGAGTCTGTCAAAGATATGGAATAGGTCCGAGGACCCAATCCCCTCGAAGAAAAAGTTACTCTTACCTGGTAACGTTCTTTCGATGGGATGGTCCGACGAAGTATTCCATATCGCTCCCTCCCTACCTTCCCCGCTGCAGATTTTCTTATGCGATTGCAGCTTACGTATCTGCAAGGCCTTGTGTGTCTGAATGGCAGAAGACTGGTGTTGCACGTTCTGGGGGAAAAAATACAACTGAGGCTACAGGCGTCGTGCGTCCTACTTATCACATCGGGTGACGTCGGCCGTCGGAGGAGGTCCTCGAGGACGGCGCATCGACGTCATTGACGCAGGACGCAGACGCCGAAAATTTTCTGAAGCAGCACAGCTGTGGTGATTACTGTCAAAGATATGGAATACGTCGTCGGACCATCCTATCGAAAGAACGTTGCCAATTAAGAGAGTAACTTGTTCTTCTAGTGATAAGTCCTTCTGCCAACAGTATCCTCTATTCAGAATCTGCAGTACCTCTGCCTCTAAATTACATGAGTTGGTGCAAATGGTTTTGTACTCTCCTTTAAGAGTATACTTTAAGTTTATGCAGAGAGCTACAGAATATCAGGTGACTAGCAGACCAAATAAGTTAGGAAAATGTATAATCTAAAAACAGAAATTTGTACATCAACCAAGCGAAGAGATAAGACGCCCATAAAAAGAGGGAGCCACTTTGAAGAACGACCAGGAGAAGAGGGACATTCTTTTGGCCTATATTTGAGTTTTTATAATTGGTGGTAGGGTCAGGTAGAATTCGGTTTTGGACTGATGACTTTCAATTTCCTAACCGTAGACGAGCACCTTTAGCTAGTTTAGATAGGTAGGGTGATCCCTCTAGGAATGAGGAAAGATAGGCATTTCCAATATGATTTCATTAAAAAAAACCTTGTGTCTAACTCCTTCTTCCGACCTGCCGCAGTAGTTGGGGGTACATTGGTTCTGAAATCAGAACCATTCTTCTTTCTGGCAAATGAGAAAGGGACTTCTTAAGTGATAGTAGTTTCCTGAGGGATGTTGGGCTGGTTAAATGAGTGTCCACAGAATGATTTCATCTTTAGTTGTTGAACGGTTTCTACCCGATTATATGCTTTCATTGTGACGTGGCTGTCAGATAAGTGTGCATTTCTTCCCTCACCTAATCTCTCTAACTTAACTTTTTTCTGTTTCAGGTTTCTATGACAAATTTATTTTGCTTTTGGACTTCAACAGCTTGTATCCATCCATCATCCAAGAGTTTAATATTTGTTTCACCACAGTGCAAAGATTGGATTCAAATGCACAGAAAATGCCAGAGGTTGGTTCCCAGTTAAAGCAGTGTTTGGCTTCAGACTTTTATATTTTGAACATTAAAAATAGTTAACTGCATCAGATTGGTTGGCTTTCTTCACCACCTCTACAAACTTGATTTCATATTAATGTTTATATTGTGTATCATTATGACAGGTGTTAGGCAGAATTCTCAGAAATGTGCTTATTCCCTTCACCTTAGAGACCCTAAGCAACTTTGCTGGATTTTTGTGGATTTGATTTATTTTTTATTTTTTTTGGAGAGCGGGTGAACCCTTTCCCCACTCTCATGCATTTTGATGTGTGGTTTACTCTTGTGTTCTTTGATTATGGAGTTTTAGAGCACTCCATAGGCATCATCTTTTCATTTGTGTCACACCGCACCTTTAGTTCAGTGGCACAGGGATGTCCTTTGCACTTCCCAAGGTTTAAATACCTTCTCTGAGGTGAACTACTGTTCCCCAGAGAATGTAAAGTTAAATTGACTTTACTAGTCGTTTTAAATCCATAGACCCAGCACACACTATCTTCCTAAAGAGTGCTGGAGGTGTTCATTAGTGTCCCCTATGTCTAAACACTCTTGGAGCTGTCAAAAGCTACCCTTTCCTTTTGAAATGTCTGGTGGCAGTGGTTTTATAACGAACTACCATGATTTTTCCCGACGCGAACACCGGTAGCTAAAAATCGTGGGCCGCCATGTTTTTCAATATGGCGCCAAAGACCCCTCTGTAAAAACAGACTGATCATCTTTTTTGCGTTTCTTTGTGGAAAGGTCCTTCTGGTGTTTAACTCTGCGCGCCAAACCAGGTTGAGCTTCAGGACTGAAGTCCGCCCTTGGCGTCTGAGTGTCTGGGGTGGGCAGTAAGTGAGGGAGGTGCCCAAAACTCCCTGTGCTCGGTCTCCTAGGAGACCCAAATGCACTCTGGCGTGATTGGCTGGCTGACTGTCCGGCAAGGACAGCCACCCTGCTTGGGTTAGTGGCTGCTAGGCTGGAATGAATGGGAGAAAACTGTTTAAAAGGCGAGTCTCCAGGACTGGAAGGCAGAGTCGACCACTGGAACAAAAGAACCGAAGACCAGCTGGAAGAGGACGGCTGCTTTAACCACTGGACCGTTGGTTTGCCCGGGGAAGCCCTGCTGCAAATCCCAATTGCCAGAACTCCATTCGCCAGAGAAGCTCCTTCAAGGACGGCTTCTTTCTTTGAGTTGGTGGGACCAATCGGCTCAGAAGACACCTGGATACCATTCTCAATGCTGGTTAAGGTTTAGCCAGGGAAAGGGAAACCAGTTTGTGTCTTGAAGCAACGGCTACTTGAACCAAAGCGACTCCTTTTTGTTTGCTCCGACGATCCCATGCAGTGCAGGAGGAGTCCTACGTCCTCCCTCTTGTCCCCATGACTGAGGCTCAGGAACAGAGAGATCTACAGGAACTGCCAGGAACCAGTCTTCAACTGCATCTTTTTGCTTCACATTAAGGTACTGTGCCATCTCGTTGAGAGATCCTAACTCTCGCGGTGAAAGTTTGTGTAACTTTCCCAACTGGCAGGCCTAATCAGCTTGTGACCCAGCATATCATTCTTTTTCGTCTAAATTACTTCTGAGAAATTTTACAAAGACTTTTCCGTTTGTTACCAGAACTGATCTGTACTATCCAAGAACACTAGACTATTGACTTTGGCCTGGCCTATTGAATTGCACTGACCGTCCTGGTACACTGAACCTTTGCATTGCCTAAAAGAAGGGTTTTCTAACCCATTGTACAAACTTTTATCTTTCTATTCCCATGGAAAGTAATTGAAGTGCCATTTTTATCCTTTTTCCGGGGAGCACAAACTGTCCCTACAACTTAGTTTGTTACTGTAGTGTATTGGTGTTTCATATTAAGTTAATTTCTACTATTGAATGTTTTCTAAATGATTGTGTGTGTAAATGTATAAGTATTTTTTACTAAGAAACCTTGAGTGTAAGTGTCTACTTGAACCACTGTGATTGTGATACTTCTGTGCAACTTCAACTACTGCTCACATTCCCCCTTGGGATAAGCCTGGCCGCTCAGCTCGCTACCAAAAAGTGTGTGGTACAGACTTATACCAAAGGTTGGTTTTTGCTTACACCTGTAGTCCTAATTGTATGTGGTGTTCCCAAAGGTTACTGCCTGCAATTCTGCCTGACAGGCGATCGGTACAAGACATCAAAAACTAGACTGAAGTAAGCTAAAACCACTTGTACGCAGCTTTCATAACCCACCCCCATATGAGCTTTGAACCAATGCCATGATGTTTAGCATCTTCCTTGCCTCCATCACTAAAGTGATTGATGCACATGCTGTCCAAAAAAAGGCAGGTGAAGACCAAACAAGTGTTGGTTCTCCAAATCACTGTGGTCTATCCTCAAAATAGTTTACATCATACTGGAATCTACTTGCCATAAATCCAAAAACCTAATCAAGGCTCAACACACAGCCGCTTGCTCAACCCACCACAAAGTCGTCCTAGAAGCAAAAGCCAAATACTTCTTGTTATGATTATTTCCAAAATCAAACCTGGGAAGGGAGGTTGGGAGATTTTGGGAGGTAAACCTATTATGGTGAACAGAGACACTGTGAATAGCCACACCCAATTAATGAAATGTAGCAGAGCAGCAAAGCTTAGTCTCGGGATGGATGTGAGAATGGTTTAGGGTTCACATTATTACACACAGAACAAGACACATAAATCCAGTTAGACAGGCAAGTACACACATATCGAATGATGCATTAGTCCTTTAAAATGCACGCTAAGCAAGTAAAAACACAGTGAAATACTCTGATGCACCTAATTGAGTAAAGACACTTTAGGATGACCACAGAACATTTTCCTTAACACTTGGAGTCCAACCTTAAGATAGTTTGGGGCTGTGTACCCTATTGGGGTATCAGTTTCAAAGTTATGCTTTTTATGCAGGTATCCTAAGATCTGGTAATCTCAGTGGTTATTATACCAAGTCAAAAAGGTAAGTAAAGTTCAGGTATGTAAACTGAATCACAATAACTGGATAGGCCTAGGAATGGATTCCTTGGCCAGGCCTCCACTTACTAAAGTCAGGAAAGTGTATTTAAGGATAGGACTTTATGCCCATCTAACCCTTTGGAGAACAGGGGGAATAAACAGGTGTTAACTGTCCCCCCATCCCCACCTCGACTCCGAATTCAACAGAGACCACTGCTGCGGTTACAGAATCTGTTGGGGACACAGTTTTCTGTGTTTGGTCTGGTTGAGGAAGGCCCAGGGGGGTCACAGGTGCAGAGGTCACTTTCGGATACAGTATTTAGTTTTGGTCAGTCGCAGTGGTTAGGAATCTATTCCAGACATCTTCCAGCTGAACATCCAAACAAAGAAAAGAAGGCCCCTGCGTAGCAGGCGACATCAGGACATCTCTAGTTTGCATATAAGACACACTGCTGGAGGAGTCACCTTAGTTAGACGGCGATGGGATGAAAAAAGAAGCAGGTCTTGCATGACTTCAGTTGTTGCTAGAATGCTGAAAATACACGATCAGGCATCTTGTTGTAAAAGTTCAAGATCCCTCAAGTACAAAAGATGCACTTGCAACGGCGATTGCTGCTGCTAGGCACCACTGGAGTGTGCTGGTCAGTCAACTGGTTGGCCCAGGGAAACTTCAGAAGGCACGGATCCTAGAGCAGGGGTCGAGACTAGTTGTTCTCACCGGTCCTAGGGTCAAAGTACCAATGAGGGTCTTGGTGAGATCAAGCAGAGGAACATGTCTTCACCAGGACTTCACTGAAGTTGGTGCTGGTCATCTGCGGGGAGTCAGCCTTGTGCTATCAACCAGCTGCTCTTTTTCATAGAGGCTTTTCTCCAACTATGATCTGAAGAATGGCTGCAGCATTTCTCCTTTTATCCGCGATCTGGACTGGAAGGTCACCCAGGTCCACTAATTGTAAAGATCTGCACCATTCAAACTGGCAGTGGCGATCCAATTATGCATAGCTACTGGAAACAACCTCTGCCCAGCAGCAGACATTCAGACACCATGATATGTACTGGGACTAGACAATCCCAGCCCCACATCTTGGATTGCATGCAAAATCTCAGCTTTCCCCAGGAAAGGGCTTCCCATATATGGCAATTCTAGACCAGAGGGCGGGAAGAAGGCAATGAGCATTATGGCAGAAGGGCAAGCAAAACCCTCATGGTAATCTTGGGGGGCTAGCCACCTTTAGTAACCATTTGTAGTACGTGCACGATTGCACAGGCCAAGTATAAAACATGATAGAAAAACATCTTCTGCCACCAGCTCAATCTAATCGTATGGTAAATGTAACCAAAAAGCCACTTCAGAAAATGTTATAAGGATACAAAGTATCCTAACCGCACTTCCCTTTAGGATGGTGTGCAGTTGTAACAATAAAATAAATTCATTAACAAAGTCTCTCAGTACTGATAGTCTTATGGAGTGATGAGTTCCCCCAAACGAATGAGCAAAACGATAAGGGAAGTAAAGCAGAAGGCTTTACTTGCCTCCGAAATTTCAGGTTAGCAGTCCAAACAAAGCATAAGGAAAGGATTTCCCACGGATGTCTATGGAAGAAAAGCAGCAAAAAGATAATCTTTCCTAACACTTTGCAAACAAGTTCCTCGATTTACTCAATCAGCACAGAGCTCTTTTCAAAGTCGCCCATTGCTTAATTTCTCCTCAATGCTCAGCGACCTCCATTCCCCAGATGCAACATTCTACAATGCGCTCTCCTTTATTGACAAAATCGCCAACCTCAAAGAACACATTAGTGACTTTCAGGAATCTTCTAAGCCGACCAACCTACACCAATTTGACAATGTCCATAGTCCATCCCCATCACCCACGCTGAATCCATCGCCAGCCCTCTTACTTTAAAGCCACTTTTTACTTTTACATCACACTCTGTGTTAATGATATTGCTGGCCACCCCCGCCCACCTCTACCTTCTTATACAGTCCCACCCCACATTTCTATGCAATAAACAGGCAGTTGTTCGCAACTCCAATTTATGTAAAATAATTAGTTGATTCCATACAAAGCTGCTCTCCAGCTTTATGCCAGGTAAGTCGCCACAATTGGTCTGCAACACATTTGCGCCTCGCTGTTTCACACATATTCATTTCCATACCCAAATATATGTATATTTTAAGCTGTAAAGAATACTCGGCATTCTAAATGGACTGCTTATTGCTTGTTAATGTCTCTCACAATGCTTAACTGTGCAAAAGATTCAATATGAAATAGTAAGAAACATTTTCAAATGCATTAAAATGCTGTTTTACCTGCCCCACTTAAATCCACAATTTGCAATGTCAGATCACTGTTGATACAATTAATATGGTGCAGAGGTTTCTTTAGCGTGTGTAACTTTTCCTGAACGTGTTCAACTTTCAATCTACATGTGATATGATATGAAAGGTTATTTATACCGCGCTTAATACCCAGAGGTTTCAAAGCATGGAACCGGTGATCGAATCTGTGGTGCTGCATGACTTCTTGCTTCCAAGGCGGGGCACGTTGCCCCTGAGCTATCCTCCTGTGACAACATTCTCTGTGCTCGAGCTATATTCCCCATTAAAAGATACAATGTTAAAAGCACTATTGCCCTTTCACATCATACATAGGTCTACATGTGCATTTTAGAATAAGGGACTGCCTGGACTTTGCCTTTGCACAATTATCAGTGAATAGAAATAAGTCCTCTAAAGTGCCTTTCACCCACAACACTTTTTATGAAGAAGTCTCCACGTGACAAATTATAAATATTAAGTGGGGCGATAGAGCTTCATAACTGGCCCAAAGCCTGTCAACTGTTGAGAAAGATTTCTCTTTCTGCACCTTTTCTTGCACCCATTTTTTGGACCCCGTTTCTTTTTGCTCTGTTTACGAACCTGTTATGACTTCTTGAGGAGGAAGTATGGCCTTCAGCTTCAGTTCCCTTGCCTTGTGCTCATTTGTTATGGGGAAACTGATCAGACCTTCAGACTATCAGTACTGGGAAACCGTATCCCTTTTTGCCTTCTGTGACTTTTTAATCATTGCACACAGCATCTTACAATGCAGTGTAATGGAGATAGTTTTGTATCACCCTAGCTTTTTACACTTGAGATTTTTGGTCACTTTTGTATGTGCCTAAAGTCATGCTGGTTGCAGAAGATACATTTTTGTACAATTTTTGCATTATTTTCAATGTGCACATTCGTGTCTACCACATATGGATACTAAACATGGCCAGTGCCTTAAAATGGCCGTGCCATGAGATTTTGTTCTTTGGTCATGTTGTTTGGCCGCCTTCCTGCCTTGCCAAGACCAGAAATCCCCTAGAAGGGCATGCACTTGTCCGGGAAAGCTGCTGCTTTCACAGGCTAGTGATGCCTTTGTGTGTGTGGCCCAGGAAGTGGGTGGAGACTGTGTGGTCTCACTCAATATCTGTGGTGCCAGAGAGTCTAGGTGTGAGGTTAAAGTGCAACCAGTAGCTATCCCTGAGCATACCATTACTGGCCGTTTGAATGATGTAGATCCTTGTCATTCGTGGGATTTGACTTGCCTCCAGCCTGGATTTTGGATAAGAGGACTTGTGCAGCCATTTCTTCTGAACGGCGTTGGAGCAAAGAATCCCCCGTAGAGAACAGCCAACTGAAGATCCAAAGAAGACTCCTGAAGAGGCCTGGCATCCATTCCTCTGTCTTCCCCGGTGAAGCCCTGTTGGACTACCTGATCTCTGAAGACCCTGAGCGGTGCTTCAGCCTTGAACTAGTGACACCAATAAGTCTAGACACCTTCTTGAGGATCCAGCTGTCCTGAGTCTTTGGAAGTGTCCCTAAACCACCCAGTGGACTGACCAGCTCTCTTGTGGGCTGCCTCGCTGGAATGGTCACTGCACCCGCAACTTTAGTAGTTGCCAGCTTGTTCTATCCCTTAATCTCAGATTCTTCTGAAATGAAACCTGTGGGATGTGCGAGGGGTACCTCTGATCAGACAATTCCAGGTTGAAGATCTGTAGTAATATGGAAAATGAAATGCCTGCAGCAGAGAGTGGACCAGACCTAAATGGTGACTAACTGTTTCATTTGGTACAAGTGGCTATGGACATGTCAATGAGTGATGCTGTCTTGGTGGGTGATACTTAGGACAAGTCTCGTGGAGATGAGGACTTTCTATGAGGTACATGGCCCTTGAGAAGGACTTGTAATATAGGGCACCTTTCATTCTGTATAAATCTACAATTGGTGCAACCTTTTTTAATTTGTATTTGTATTGTTTTATTGAATTTATATAGCCCTTTATTCCAAAGTGCTTTACATGAGAACAAATATACAATACAGTAAGCATAAGATGACAATTGAACCACAACCTGAAAACAGTATAAAGAACAACTTGCAATAATGCAGAGGTGAGTAGGGTGTAGGGAGGGGAGAGGTGTGCAAGGGAGTAGTAGATGTTAGAGGAGGTAAGAATGGGGGAAAGAGGGAATGCAGGAATGTGAGGGAAGAAGAGAGGAAAAGGTGAGACTAGTGTCACACTCACCTGTGTCTCTGCAGGAGCGATGGATGAGCCTCCCTTGACCCTGAGTCTTCACTTCCCCTGTTTCACCCAGAGGAATACCTGTCAAATACAAGGTGTACACTCAGACCTGAATTCACCCGATTCCCCAGGGCCCTTCCTTTTTCTTTACTGTGTGCTGTGATGTCCCCCTATGGGCTTACCTTGATCTTTAGTAGGGTGTGCATTCCATCCTGCATTTGCAGGGGCGCGATTCACTCATGTGATTGGTGCCAATGTCAGTAGGCTGAGTTCAGATGCCAAACACTGTTTTATGCCTTCACAGCGTGACCGAGAGTTCAAGGCACTGGCTAGAAAGTCCTTCCCACAGTGAATGTTGCTCTGAGAATGTTGAATGTCCAAAATTGTCCGTATTGTCTGTTTGCCGGTATTTTTGTGGGTGAGTAGTGCTGCGTGCAGAAGCTAGCTGCTGGTAGGTTTGTGCAGCGCCTTCAATTAGAGCATGCCTGGTAATGTCTCTCCCTTTCATTTGCAGGAGAAATTATGTGGTATTAGCGCCTCGAGTCTGGGTTCAGCGCTACTGGAGACGTGGTGGTTAGGTACGTTTTCACGGAGGCTTTTGGTAAGTATGCAGCGCATAGAGGGAGAGCGCAGTGAAATAAGTGTCCGCGTTATGGAGCAAGCGCAATTAATGTCTCTTCTTTCTTAAATGGGTTTGTGTGCTTGTGCAACTAACCTGGATTCCAGCGTCGCGGTAAGATTCGGTGAGTATGCGCAGTGTTACTGATGTGCGCGTGTTAACGCTGTTCTTCCTTGTTCTTACAGGTGCCGGTGTAGAGGTCCCCTCTTGACTGGAGATAGCTGCGGCGTGGAGTAAGAACCAGGTAACTAAAGCTGAATGATCCAGAGCGGGTAAGCAGAAGTAGGATGATCTGGAGCAGGTAAGCAGAAACAGGATGATTCGGAGCAGGTAAGCAGAAGTAGGATGATCCGGGGCAGGTAAGCAGAAGTCTGATGATCCGGTAAGCAGAAGCAGGATGATCCGGAGCAGGTAAGCAGAAGTAGGATGATCCGGAGCAGGTAAGCAGAAGCAGGATGATCCGGAGCAGGTAAGCAGAAACAGGATGATCCGGAGCAGGTAAGCAGAAGTAGGATGATCCGGAGCAGGTAAGCAGAAGCAGGATGATCCGGAGCAGGTAAGCAGAAGCAGGATGATCCGGAGCAGGTAAGCAGAAGCAGGTTGATCCGGAGCAGGTAAGCAGAAGCAGGTTGATCCGGAGCAGGTAAGCAGAAGCAGGATGATCCGGAGCAGGTAAGCAGAAGCAGGATGATCTGGAGCAGGTAAGCAGAAGCAGGCTGATCCGGAGCAGGTAAGCAGAAGCAGGCTGATCCGGAGCAGGTAAGCAGAAGCAGGATGATCCGGAGCAGGTAAGCAGATGCAGGCTGATCCGGAGCAGGTAAGCAGATGCAGGCTGATCCGGAGCAGGTAAGCAGATGCAGGCTGATCCGGAGCAGGTAAGCAGATGCAGGCTGATCTGGAGCAGGTAAGCAGATGCTGGCTGATCAAGAGCATGGCAAGTGTGTTGCTGATACAGCTCACAGTAAGAAACACAAAGCACTGGAAGAATCTTGGGTGTGGCTTATATAGCCAGCCACACCCAAACACGAGAGCTCATGAGTTAACATGCACTTCCTGTTTGGCAACAGGAAGTGGTAACCAGGAAGTTACTACAAATACTAGGAAGGAATGAATGAAGGGAGGGATTTGTTATGGGTTCTTTGTGTGCCTCTGCCAGGCCTGCCAAGCCTCCACCGAGCTTGCCCCAAGTACCTGCCTGATACCCATGACAACTAGATGCGGGCAGGGGGATGGGAGGAAGGAGGTAAGTGAGATGGAGAGGGTAAGGAAGAGCAGGAGTAAGAGGTGAGAGTAGAGGGGAAGGGAGGAGGAACGTGGGGTGTTAGGGAGATGAGTAGAAGAGATAAGATTTTAGGGAAGAGCGAAAGGAAGGGAAGGAGGGAGAAGAGCAGATGTGAAGGGGGAGACGGTTCCAGTGGAAGGGGGCAAGGAATTGGAAGGAGCGGGAGGGGGCGCAGGGTGGAAGAGGAGGAGAGAGTAGGAAAAGATTAGCAGAACGGAGAGAACGAGAAGGGGTGTAGAAAGAAAGAAGGGAGGACAGGTATGGGGGGGGCAAGACCATAGAGGGATTTGAAAACAAGACAGAGGAACTTGAAATTAAGATGAGAGTGAAAAGCGAGCCAGCCTAGAGAGGTGCGGGAGGAGGAGATGGAATCAGGAGGTGAGAGAAGGCGTAGGGAGCGGATGGCAGTGGAAGATGGATTTAAGAGGGGAGAGATGAGAGGAGGGGAGTCCGAAGAGAACGGAGGAACAGTAGAAGAGTCTGGAGAAGATGAGGGAGGTAATTAAAAGTTTAGTGGCGTGAAAGGTAAGGAGGGGTGAATTTTACGAATGTTGTAGAGGTGAAAGCGACACGATTTAGCAGTCAGAGAAATGTGGTGAGATAGAGAGAGGAGAGGGTAGATATGGAGACCAAGGTTGCGGGCATGGGGAGAGATTGAGAGCTGGCAGGGGGGGAAACGAAATGAAGGGAGGATGGGAGGGAGGAGGAACAGTGTTAGCCGGGAAGAAATGGATTTCAGTTTTATCAGCATTCAGAGTAAGGAAGTGTAAGGACATCCAGGATTTAATAGCCGAAAGGCAAGAAGAGAGTTTATCATGAATGCCAGGAGAGAAGGAGAAGGAGAGGTAGAGCTGGGTATCATCCACATAGAAATGGTGCGAGATGCCAAAAGAGGAGATAATAGGAGCTAAGAATGAGGTTTAGAGCGAGAAAAGAAAGGGGCCGAAGACAGAACCTTGGGGAACGCTGTGGTTGAGGGGAAAAGGAGGGGAGGAGCAGCCGCCCCAGGAGACAGAAAATGTGCGGTTAGAAAGATGAGAGGAGAGCCAGTTAAGAATGTTATCCTTAAAGCCAAATGATGAGAGGGAGTTGAAGAGAAGAGGATGGTCGACCGTATCAAAAGCAGTGGAAAGGTCATGGAGAATAAGAATGGAGGAGTGCTTTGAGTAGCGTGCTGAGAAGAGAGAGTTAAGAACAGAGGTGAGGGCAGTTTCTGTGGAGTACAGTGGGTGGAAGCCGGATTGGGTGGAGGGAAGGAGGGAGTGGTTAGAGATGAAAGAAGCAAGTTTAGAAAGGAAGGGTAGTAGAGAGATGGGGTGATAATTGGAAGCAAGATGGGGGTTAGCAGAAGGTTTTTTGAGGATGATAGTAGCGTGTTTAAAGGGAGAAGGAAAAGTGGAAGTTGAGAAGCAGATGTTGAAGGAGGTGAGGTAGCGTTTGAGGGGTAGATTTTAGGGATGAGGGGAGAGTGAATAGGGTCAGAGGGAGAAGCTGTAGGGCGAGTGTTGGATAAGAGTAGAGTGACATCACAATGCGTGACTGGAGAGAAAGAGGACATGGTGAAGGTGGGGGTGGTGGCCAGGAGGAGGAGGAGGAGGAGGAGGAGGAGGAGGAGTGTAGGAGGGGAGGAGATGAAAGTTTGACAGAGATTGAGGACTTTACTAGAAAAGGAGGAGGCAAGATCAAAAGCAGTGAGAGAAGAGGTGGTGGAGGGATCAGGAGTAGATGGAGAGAGAAGTTGGGCTAAAGTTTGAAAGATGCGACGAGTGTGAGAGGAATGGGACTGGAGAAGGTCATAGTAGTAGGTGCGTTTCGCAGAGTTGAAGCATGAGTCATAGAGGGTATGATAGGAGAAGTAAGCAGATTGGTTAGAGGGAGATGGGTGGGTGTTTGAGCCACTGACGTTCAAGGCGCCTGAGAATGCAGCGCATAGAGGAGAGATGAAGAGAAAGCCAGGGTTGAGCAGGTTTGTGAACGGGGCGAAATGGTGAGAGGGGATAGAGAAGATCAAGAGTGGTAGCGAGGGAGGAAGTTAAGATGGAGGAGGCATCCGAGGCGGAGGTAGAGGAGAAGTGGGAGAGGGGGGAGAGGAGAGGGATGCTTGAAATAGGGAGTGGTTAAAGCAGTGTAGGTCACGCCGGATAAGAGTTAGAGGATGGGGGGGAGCAGGAGAGGGGGAGGGAGGGGAGAGGGAAAATGAAAGTAGGTAATGATCAGATAGGTAGGTGGGAAGGGAGGAGATGGGGGAGCCAGTGAAGGAGGAAGTAAAGATGAGCTCAATAGTAGAGCCAGATTGGTGAGTAGGAGGGAAGGGGAGAGAGGAGGTAGGAGTCGAGGAGGAGAGGAAGGAGTGTTAGAAGAGAGGTGGAGATTAAAGTCACCAAGTACAAGTAGTGGAGTGGGACTGGGGGAAATAAGGCCGAGGAGACGGTCAATGTCCTAATAAAAGGAGCAGACTGGACCAGGGGGTGGTAGATGATGAGGAAAGAGATAACATGAGGAGAATTAAAGATTTTGAACATGAATTCAAAGGAAGGGAAAGGGGGTAGAGAAGTAGGGGATGGAGAAGAGGTGAAGTGTGGGTGAAAGAGGAAGCCTATACTCACTCCACGGCCAGTAAAGCAGGGAACATGTTCAAAGGAGGAAGAGGAGGAGGAGGAGGTGAGGGAGGCAGGAACAGAGGTATTGTGAGGGGGGATCCAGGTTTCAGTGATGCAGAGAAATTGAAGGTTAAGGTGTATAAAAAGGTCACGGACAGCAGAGGTTCTGTTACAGATAGATCTGGTGTTCCAGAGGGCGACATCAAAGGCATTAGAGGTGTTAGTGAGAGGAGGATAGATAAGGTTGCGGGGATGAGATGAGATGAGGTGTTGGGGAGAGGGATGGAATGGGTGTGGGAGGAGGGGAAGATTGAGAGAGGAGATGGCCATTAGAAGAATGAAGAGCATTGTGAGGGGGAAAGGGTAGGGGGAAAGGAGGGGGATGGAGAGTAGTGGTATCGAGAGAGAGAGAGAAGGAAGCATAGCAGGGAGAGCGATAAGAGTGAGTCAGGGACGAGGGGCAGCTAGAGGGGGTATGTATGAGAAGTAGAGCAGAGGGTGGGGGAGAGAAGGGGAAAAGGAGAGGGGATAGGAAGGGGACAGGCACTGTTAGTAGTAGTACTGTGGGGCAGAAGAGGCGACACTCGGTGAGGAGGTGGGGGTTTAGCCAGTAGTAGGTGAGATCACAGCCCACAGGTAATGAGGGGGTGGAGATAATTGAAGCTTGCAGCGGAAGGAATAGGTAGCGAGAAGTAGGAGCAGTAGGTGTAGAAACGGAAGCACGGTGGTCGGTGAAAGGAAGGGAGGCCAAGACCGTGGAGGAGAACTCTACAGCTCACAGTGGAGAGAGCCGGCACTGAGAGTAGCTGGAGCCGCGGGTGTAGACGCGGAGGCACAGCAGCTCGACAAAGGAGAAGAACAAGTCAACGGAGAGGAATGTTGCAGACCACAGTAGAGGAAGTAAGCCAGAGAGCAGTTAGAGCATGGAATAGAAGTAGAGGCATTGCTGTCCGATGTAGGAGAAGCAGGCAGCCGGGGGTGATGTCAGTGAGAGATGAGGGGGCACAGTAGGAAAGGGCAAGGAGATCACGTTAGGCAGCGGGGAACAGAAGCCTGCGGTGGGTGGAAGAGAAGACAATGTCAAAGGAGGAGAACGCTGCAGTCCGCAGTAGATGAGTCAGCCAAACGGAAACCTGCAGTGGGTGGAGGAGAACACTGTAGTCCGCAGAGGAGAGAGGCCAGGGAGCGTCAGGAGCTGAGGGTGTAAGGCGAAGGTGCTGGGCTCAGGAATGGGTGGAGCTGGCCGCTGGGAGCAAAAACGGCCCGTAAGAGAAAAAGCACAGGCACTGGTATTTAGGAGGATCCACAGGCCTTACGATGCAACAGGAGCAGTCGGCCTCGGAAGAGAGAGGCAGGGCACCGATGTAATGCTTTACTTCTAGTTTTACAATGTTTGGTGCCTATGTATGAGAATCTGGGATTAGAGGTTCAATCTCAGCGTGAAGTCCGCAGAGACCTAAATGAACTGTGTGACTACAAAAGAGAAAGTATTACTTTGGAAATGCAATCTTGGGTATGTTCACTTGAATAATCTTCGAAATCTGTGATCCTAGTGTTGCTCATTGATGATGGAGAGCTTGATCTACTGAATGGGGGACCTCTGAGCAGTGTTGAAATCTCCAACCTGGATGAATCCCTAAATACCGTAAAGGAATTAAAAAGAAAAGAAAGGGGGCGTCAGAACTCCAAGAAGTTGGTGAAGTCAACCAAGAATTAGTAAAACATAAGGAAATAAGCAGTTCAAAGTCCAGTAATATATTAAAAAAGAATACAGAGGAAATTCTCAGTGACGGGCCAATGTTTCCTCATTGAAATGAGTGATAATCACTATTATTTACCAGCAATAACCAATTTAGTAGATATAACAAACAAATTGAAGTGGCTTCAGAAAGACAGTCTGCAAGAAAATTAGAAAGATGTGGCCAAGTATTCCTAATTATGTAAATGCCATTAGTGACAGCACTCAATGTGTTCAGATCTTTCCGAGGCACAGCCTGTTGGCCCAACTCACAAATAGAAGCTATGAAACGGAGGGCAAAAGTAGGAATATTGAAATAGTGGGCATGAATGATTGGGAAGAAATATTGGACGTAACAATAGGGGATGATCAGGAGATATTAGATGTGTAAGAGCATAATAGTATTTTTGTCAACCTGCTTTGAAGAGCTACTTTGGGTGAGCATCCTACTTGTGGGGAAATGCCTTGGAAGGCAGGAGGATCCACTAACTCTTTATATTAAATATTTATTTGATAGTTCATTGGGTAGTGTGCTAAATTGAAAGAATCGTACTAATCTTCCATGAAAGCCTTACTCCGAGCGCTTACTTCAAGGGATATTCATAATGTGGAATTACCACACTGTCCCCACAGTTTTATGCACTCTGAAACTCTTCAGGTGTGTTGAAGTTAATTTTAGGTGGAAGCATTGGTGTTTGCGGTTTTGTTCAGGAGAGATGCAAGAGTGCTGGAAACAAAGTAAAAAAGTGTAGTTGGCTCTTTTTCTGGCTAAATTTACTCCACATGCATAGGAGCAAAGCCTGGCTAGACACAGTTGAATGTGGAGAGTGTAATACTGCAAAAAGGTGGCATTCGTTGAACCTGCTGCCCTGATTCATGCTATGAGGCCACATGACTCGTCATGGTTACCTAATGTGTTACAATCCAGAATGTTGGCTCCTTAGGGTATCAACAAAAGCCCCATCACATCCGTTGCCATGTAATATAAGAGGGTATAGAAGCATTTTCACTGAAGGAAAGGCAAACCAATATTTGTATAATCATTTTCTTCTGCAAGAGTTTTGGTTTGTAGATCTGCCTTGTTGGAATTGATACTATTGCCTGGGGGCCGAAATTCCAGTTGCAAACTACTAGCCAGTCATAAAAAGTCACTGCCCACCTCAATTCTATACATACATCCAGGACATCATTTCTTCCTCGCCAAGTCTTGAATATCAGTAGCCAATGGTGAGTGCAAATATTGCAGCCTGATATTGCCTTTTGCAGCCAGCTAAGAAGGCTCCTCTTGATGGATGTAAAATGGGTTGGATTGCGGTGATTAGTGGCATCTAAAATGCGTTGCAATGACATCTGGGGTCATTTGATTATGCTGTGCTGTTAACATGGCAGGGGGCAGCTCAAAGGGATAACATTTTCTGAAAAATGTTTATTGCTCTTTGGATAAAGAAAACATAGCTTCGAATGGATTGTGTCCTCCAACGTATTCCCCATCTTTGACATGTAATGTCCACAGCTGTGCTGCTTTCGACATTTTTCAGCAGGGGGTGTCCTGCGTCGATGGCATCGGGTCGATGTCCCTCGAAGGCCTCCGTCGAAGGCGACGTCATCAGATGTTATAAGTAGCACACACTCACCTGTAGCCTCAGTTCCGTTTTTGCTGCAAATGTTTGCTTCGAGAACTCGGCGCGCCTCGTCTTCTCTACTTCAATAATGTCTGCTACCCAGACGAAAAATGCCGGGACTGTAAGTCCAAGATGTCCATCACGGACTTGCACCGTATCGGCTTATGGTGTCTGGGCGAGAGTCATGACACTGACTGCTCGAAGTGCCAGTCGTTGACTGCTAAGGCCTTGCAGGAGCGTAAGGGGAAATTGCAGGTAGGTCAGGTTTTCAATCCCTGCAAAACTAAACACTACTGGTCTTTCCACTGACGACTCAAGGTGCGACTCTCCCCGTCGGAGGGAGTCCAGGGGATCTCGGTCCCAGAGTGGTGCCCACCACTCGTCCTCATCGAGGCACTCCCGGAAGCGGCGTCGCTGTTTGTCTTCCCCGTCCTCGTCGGATGATGGCTCAGCAAGGAAAGTGGCTTGTCCCACTAAATCCTCTACTCCGGAGGAATGGGAGGCATTCAGGGAGAAAATGCTGAAGATTTTTCAATCTCGGGGCACTGTTCCGCCCGTGCCTTCGGTTGAAGCCGGCACGGAACAGTCTCGGTCCGACGCTCGTGCGCACGCCTACTGGCCCGGGCAGTCGCCACGATAAACACCGGGAACCTTCGGGGTCCCGTTCAGTCAAGGGTCGGGTAAATCACCATAGACGTGCCAGATCCAGGTTGCAGTCTTCGTCACCAACAAAACCGTCTAAGTCTGTGAAGGTGTCGAGGAAGGCGTCGGCGCCGTGTCCATCGAGTGCGGATGTCAGAGATTTACCCTCGGTCAGGTCCTCCGAGTCTTCGGCAGCTTTGGCGATGCCAACGCCCTCGACGCCTGTGGGCCAAAATTTGCCGTTGGTGGCCCCCGTGGCTGTGGATCCTCCGAGAAAGGCTGCGTCTAAGACGGTGAAGCCTTTTCTTGCATCCAGGTCTGCTCCTGTCCCTAGGCAGGAGTTATTTCATTCTCTGCAGAACATATGAGGATGAGGAGAGGTCTGATGTGCAGTTGAAGCCTTTTGATATTCCTGGTGAAATACCTGAAGTTCCTGACATTGTCTTCTCCGAGGACAGTCAGATGGAGGATCTGCGTTGGTCTCTACATGATGTCAGTGGCCCTGACACATCTCCTGAAATGGAGTTTGGTAGGCCAGAGCCTGGGCTCATGCGGAATCATCCTATAGGAGATTGATGTTGAGAGTTACGAGTACCTAGGGTGGTCCGGCCCTCCAGTTGAATACGACCAGGAAGACATGACAGACATTTTACATCCGGGTCTGTCCACTGACCCAGTGTTGCCTTTTCACATGGGATTACAGAAAAGGGTGGCTGCTACTTGGAACACCCAGTCTCTTCTGGCGGTCAACAAGTCGTTGATTAAGAAATACCGCCCATCCATTAGCGACCCCAGCTACCTATCCGCACACCCCACTCCTGGGAGTTTGGTGGTTCTGGCGGCCACGGCAACCTCTATGCAGGTGGCGTACCCTACCATCCCTCCTGATGGGGACAACAAGTGCTTTGATGGATTGGCACGCAAGGTATTTTCGGCTGCGAGTATGGCACTGAAATCGGTCAACTCCACCTGTGCCTTAGCAAAACCTTTGCACACTCTGTGGAATTGCCTCTCTGGCAGCTGAGCATATTCCCGAAGGGGAAGAAAGGTATGGGTTTCTTGCTATTGTGCAGGATGGCAAGGGTGCCATGTCTGAATCCCTTTAGTCTGGGGTGGACACTGCTGATAGTGACCGCCGGTCCATGGCTGCGAGCACCGCGATACGCAGGTTTGCGTGGTTGTGGAAGTCAGGGTTTGCACCGAATGTGCAGGCCCGTCTTCTCAATAGGCCCTTTGATGGTTCTCATTTGTTTGGCAGCAAGGCTGACGAGAGCCTTGAGGTTGCAAACCTCCAAAGCAGCTGATAAATCTTTGGGGGCAGGTGTGCGTCAACCTCCGCCTTTTCCTCCTAGGGGATAGCAGTGGACGGGTGGTTCCTTTCGTTACTACTCTTTTGGTAGAGCGAGAGGAGAGGCCAGTCAAAGGGGCCAATGTAAAGTTCCCCATGGTGGACGGGGAAAAAGTGCCAAAGCCGCTCAAGCAGCTGCCTCTTTGCCTTCAGGCGCTGATGCAGCTGCTCCAAAACAGCTGAGGCCAGGTCTCATTGGTCGCCGGTTGGGGCAGACTGTCTCAGCATCTCGAAGAGTGGCAAGCCATTACTTCAGATGCGTGGGTTCTGGAAACAATAGCCCACGGCTACTGCTTACCCTTCCTGAGTCGGCCTCACGACAATCCACCGGGGAAGCTCTTTTTGAAGATTCTGGATCTGCTCCTTGTGCAGGAAATCTTGACCCTGCTGGAGAAAGGCGCTATAGAACTAGTGCCTGTGGCGGAGAGGAACAAGGGCTGGTATTCTCCCTATTTTTTGATTTTCTTAGGGAAAAAAAAAAGACGGAGGACTGAGACCCATCTTGGACTATTACGTTGCTTGAACAAGTTCCTCAGGAAGGACGAGTGCAAGATGGTCACTCTTTCTCAGGTCCTGCAGGCCCTTCGACTCCAGGATTGGTTGGTGTATTGGACCTACAGGATGCTTATTTTCATGTGCAGATCCATCCAAAGCACAGAAAATACCTGATGTTTGCGGTTGGCAACTTGCACTTTCAGGTTTGGGGCCTGCCATTGGGGTTGACCTCCACCCCAAGGGTCTTCACCAAGCTCATGGTGGTGGTGGCAGGGTATCTCAGGAGAGGGGGGGGGTTCACGTCTACCCCTACATGGACGATTGACTGATCAGGGCACATTCTCTGGAACAAGCCTTGGCTCATCTAGAAGTCACCTGCCACTCCCTTAACAAACTGGGCTTCTCCCTCCCACATGACACCTTCCCAGCAGCTCCAATACATCGGAGCAGTGTTGGACACGTCCCTGGAGTTTTGTTCGCCCCCAAGCTGAGGGCTCATCACATTGTACAGATGGTTAACACATTTCAACATGCCCAGTCTCCCCTGGCTTTCTAATAATTCTTAAGGTTGCTTGGTCTCATGGCATCCTGCATTTTTCTGGTGCCAGAGGGCATACTGAGGATGTGAGCCCTTCAATGGGCTCTCAAGACGCAGTGGTCGCAATTGTCAGGTAAAATATCAGATCTCCTACATATTCCGCTCATGGTCTCACATGATCTTCTGTGGTGGGCCAGCGAAGGGAATTTAATGAAGGGAGAGCCTTTTTGGCAACTGTTGCCGGAGGTGACGGTAGTGACTGATGCTTCCCTCACAGGATGGGGAGCTCACGCCAACGAGCTGACCTTCAGCGGTCGTTGGTCTCCGTCGGAGTTGAAACTCCATATAAATCTTTTGGAGCTGAGGGCCATCAGGCTACCCCTAAAGGCTTTTCTGCCTTTTATGCGAGGGAAGACTGTTGTGATCATGACGGATAACACAGTGGCCATGCATTACCTCAACAAAAAGGGGGGTGTATGGTCACTTGTGCTGTGCAGAGAGGCGATGCAGCTCTGGTTCTGGGCGATAAAACAAGGAATATCACTCTCTGCAGTTCATCTGGCCGGAGAGGAGAATGCGGATGCTCTGGGCAGGCAGAGCGCGGCCTCAAAGTCCTTCAAGAGACCCTCACCCTTGGGGGAACCCCTCAAATGGATCGGTTTGCGACCGGTGCCAACCGTAAGTGCAAGACATATTGCTCAAGGGAATTTCCTCCGAGAGGAGCTTCACATATGGTTTCTGAAAGGTTGAGATAAAAGGATTGGCACCTCCTGGATGATGTGATGGAGCTGTTGCTTTTGGCCAGGCGTCCGGCAACCAAATCCCTGTACCGTTCCCGTAAGTTTTGCAACTGGTGCAGAGGACACAATGTCCATCCTTTTCAGTGTTCAATTCCGATGGTTCGTTTGTTTCTTTCTTTCTTGCTTTCTTTGGCCCACCAAGGGTCTTGAAGTGGGTACCATTAAAGGTTACCTGGCAGCGCTATCTATTTTCAAGCGCTCGTCTGAAGAATGTTCTTATTTTAATATTCCTTTGATTACCCAGTTTCTAAAAGGGCTCACTAATGTGTTCCTGCCGTCACCTTTTCAGGTGCTGGTTTGGGATTTGAATTTAGTCTTGAAATTCTTGATGGGTGCTCCGTTTGAATCTTTGCACTCTTGCCCTTCAAGACGGTTTTCTTGATTGAAGTTACATCTGCTCGTAGAGTGAGCGAGTTGCAGGCACTTTTGTCTAAGCCACTCTTTACTTTGTTCCACAAGGATAGGGTTGTACTGGGGGTACGTCCTTCCTTCCTACCTAAGGTAATGTCTGAGTTTCATTTGAGCCAGAAGGTGGTACTTCCTGCTTTCTATCCTCCTACTCATCCTAGTAAGGAAGTGGAGAGACTCCATAGGTTGGACCCTAGGAGAGCTTTGAGCTTTTATCTTTCAAGGATGTCCAGGGTCAGAGTGGACAACCAACTTTTTGTGGGGTATACTGGACACCGATTGGGCCAGGCTTTTACCAAACGGACCTTGTCCAGGTGGATTATCCTCACTATTGCTGAATGTTACAGATTGGCTGGCAAGGACCCTCCTGAGGGTTTGTGAGCTCACTCCTCCAGGGGCGTGGCTACATACACAGCCCTGCAACTGGGCGTTCCTGTTAAGAACATATGTACTGCAACGTGGCCTTCCATCCACACCTTTGTCGAGCATTACTCCCTGGATATTTTCCATGGCAAGGTATAGGGCCTTTGGTAAAGCAGTGCTTTATTCTGCCATCTGAGTATATCTAAATTCTTCTCTCTCCTCCATTCTCTGATACTGCTTTGGGAGTCTGTCAAAGATGTGGAATACATTGGAGGACACAATCCATTCGAAGAACAAGTTACTTACCAACTGGTAATGTTGTTTCGACTGGATATGCCTCCAACGTATTCCTCATCGCCCTCCCAGCCAGCCCCTCTGAAGAATTTCATATGCTATTGCAGCTTGCGTTCCCACAAGGCTATGTGCAGTCCAAGATGCATTGTGTGTGGGTATGTCGCACGTTGTGGAGGGAAAAAACATGAACTGAGGCTACGGGCACTGTGCGTGCTACTTATAACATTCGATGATGTCGCACTCGACGGAGGCCTTCGAGGGATATCAACCCGACGCCTTTGACGCAGGACGCCCTCTGTCGAACAATTTCCGAAGCAGCACAGCTGTGGACATTACATGTCAAAGATGTGGAATACGTTGGAGGAACATCCAGTCGAAAGAACGTTACCAGTCGGCAAGTAACTTGTTCTTCTACCTTTCATTTCATTGGTCCAATATTGGAATACTGCAAAGTACTGTTATGTACGCACCAGATAATTCTGGCAGGAAACTTGAATGTAAAATGTCCTAACTTGAGTATAGTGACAAGTATAAATGCATGGTAAACTGTTACATGATGAAAAAGGCTGAACTTTTGTCATGTTGGTAATAAGCAAGGCTCTCCCTATGGCCAGAATATTTTGACACTGTGACTTGGTTATGCTAAACTACAAAACCTAAGGTGATGCCCTGTGTAAGCCTTCACAGGGTAATGAGAAGGCACATTCAATGGATTGCTTTTTCCCGCAGATTCCTTTCTTGATAGATATCCTCATCCAGCTCTGCTGTTCGAAAACTGTTTCGACAGGGGGCATAGTGGACCTCAACTCGGCCATCAATCATGGCCTTGTCTTGCTGGGTGTTTCATCTTTGGCTCCGGACGTGACGTTGGGATTCGTATAAATACCACGCCACTACACCCCATGCTTCTGTTCCTTTTTCTGCACGCTGCATCAAGAAAACTACCGAGTTCATGTGATGTTTTTCTGTCAAATTTGACATTTGTTCTTAAAAACCTCAACCGCAATGTCGTACTCACTGGGTGTCGGGCTTCAAAAGGTGCATTGCTTAAAGTGTGGGTGACCGACCCTCACATAATGATGCCTGCGCGTCATGCTCGAAAATGCAGCTGAAATCCCTACATGAGAAAGCCGTAAAACTGGTTTTGGGCCGACCGTTAAGCTCCAGCATGGTCGTTCGGTCTTCAGAGGCCAGTGCGTACGAGCCCACCCACGAAAAGGGAAATGATATGCATCGTAAGAAAACTAAGAAGTGTTTCCACTCTAGAAGCCATTCTCCTTGGTAGTCTTTACTAAAGACGAGACGGCACCACCACAAATCCAGCTCATCGTTGGAATGAGGTAAGGGACCAACCACTAGAAGAGTGGGATAATTTTAAGACTGAAATGCTGGAAATGTTTAAACAGCAGGCTACTGACGGTGCGGTTTCCCCGCTGACCAGCAAGCCTTGGCAGCGAAAGGGGGCGCTCGGTGCTGCTGACCCATGCTAGCCGGTCCGTCGACTTCATCAACCAAGCCTTCGGGTCCACGGTTGTCCGTCATAAGGCCCCTACTCATGACATGCTTTTGTCATCCAAGTCTTTCTCAGCGCCGATAACCATTCCGTCGACATCAACAGCGAAACCTTTGACGCTGACTGTTCTTTTGCCCTGTTATTGACAGGATTTTTTGAGTTGATGCAATCTATCTTTGACGTTGACCAGCCGGACGACCAAGGGTACATTGACCCGATCTATTCTGGTACTGGCAGAGTCGATTATTTCGACGATCAGGCCAATTTATTAGCCTTAACCCAAGGTATACAAGATGCAAGTGGGCTGGACAGTTCCCCAGATCTTGAGTTCCAACAAGGCCAACCCTACAAATATACTCATGCTAAATTCAGGGCCTTGGTGTAAACAGTGGTTGACACCCTTACTGCACCTCTTCAGGGGTATGAACTCACTGATATTCTGGATGAAGGTCCAATAATCGAGCAGAATATGCCTTTCAATCCGGCTATAGCTGACCCCATGGCCTCCTTAAAGCAACACCCATGCAAAATGCCTCCCGTAAGCGCCAATTGCATGGGAAAATATAGACCGGCATGAGGAGATCCTTCTTTCCTCTCCTCGCACCCTTCACCAGAAGAGTTGGTAGTGCAAGCTGCCACTATCACCACCATACCTGCTGCCTCTATGTCAAATATACCTCCAGATAGAGAGGGTAAACAACTTGATGCCATGGCCAAGAAAGTTTTTACTTCAGGCAGTATGGCCTTGAAGGCCACTAATGTGGCATGCTGCTTTGCCAAATTGTTGTTTGGTCTGTGAAAGGCTGTAGAACAAGCCTCTCAGTACATCCCAGAAGGGGAAATGCAGGATGGTTTTATACGGGTGTTGGAGGATGGGAAGGAGGTGACCAAGCAGTTGTTACAAACGGGCCTGGACGTGGCGGACTGCGTTGGTCGATCAATGGGATCGGCAGTAGAAATGAGAAGACCGGCCGACTTGAAAACCTCTGGATTCTCCCCAAATGTCCAGTACAGGCTGCTAGTCATGCCCTTTGAGGGAGATATGCTTTGTGGACAAAAAGCTGACTCTTTAGAAAAATTCAAAGAGTCAAAAGTCACTGCAAAGTCGGTGGGCCTAGCTACGCCGCCAGCCAAGCCTGCCTTTAGTGTTGCCTCAAGAGGCAGATGCTATAGATGCCATGTACTCTATGGCAGGAAGCAGAAACTCCTGCAAGCCAGGCATAGGCAGAGGTGTTTCTCGAGTCCCCGAAGTATCAGAGGGGCTTCTAGAGGCCAACAGCCAGCAGCAGCGGTGTGGGAGTCTCTGCCTTCTAAGCCGCTTTAATTCCACCTCCCACGACTTATTGGTTGACAGGACATTGTCCCCAGTGGCAGATTACCTCTGAAGCCTGGGCCCTGCAGACAATTTGGTGAGGCTATTATCTGCCCTTTTTAAGAAAGCCATCGGACAGACCACCACCGCCTCCAATCCAACCGGGACAGGAGCTCCAGGAAGAACTGAGAGCCCTGTTGTTGAAGGGTGCTGTGGAAGAAGTACCTCCCAATCAGAGAGCGTCCCGCTTGTATTCCCGGAATTTCCTAGTGCTCAAGAAAGGAGGAGGTCTCCGTCCCATTCTGGACCTCAGGGCCGTAAGCAGTTTTTTGAGGAAGGACACATTCAGGATGGTGACCTTGAGAAAAGAATCACCACTCTCTCGAACTTCAGGACTGGCTGGTGTCAATAGACCTACACAATGCCTATTTCCATGTGCTGATACACCAAAGGCACAGGAAGTGCCTAAGATTCCTCATAGGGGACAAGCACTATCAGTTCAAAGTGCTGCCCTCTGGGTGGACCTCCACCCCAAGGGTCTTCACCAAGCTCATGGTGGTAGTCGCGGCTCACCTCAGGAGATCCGGGGTCCATGTATTTACATACCTGGATGACTGGCTGATCTGAGGGGAAGTCGGCGGGGCAAGTCTTCTCATCTGGAGTGCACTTCCCCTACTACTGCACAGGCTGGGCTTCTCGCTGAACTTGAAGTCAAATCCAATCTGACACCAGTATAAAGGCTCCAGTTCATCAGAGCAGTCCTAGATACTCGGCTTGGGAAGGCTTTCCCTCCTGAAGAGCGCGCTGACAGCATAGTACAGATGGCACATTTGTTCCAGAAACCACACCACTTTACCAGCGACTTCCTTCCTCCCGCCTCTTGGGTCTCGTGGCCTCATATATTTTTCTAGTTCCAGAGACCAGGCTGCATATGAGATCCCTTCAGTGGTGCCTAAGGGACCAGTGGTCTCAGTACCTGGAAGCTCTCACGGATCCTCTCCGGGTGTTCAACCAAGGGGTGCTCGACCTAGACTGGTGGGACAACTGAAGCAATCTTATGGTGGGGGAACCCTTCTGGCCTCAGACCCGAGTGGTCACGGATGCATCTCTGAAGGGTTGGGCGCTCACTGCGAGGACTTGCAGGTGAGCGGACTTTGTTCAGCGACGGAAGTCAGGTGGCACATATACAGGCTGGAGTTGCGAGCCATCAGGCTAGCCCTGAGGGCCTTCGCCCTATGTCTCAAGGGGAAGCATGTCCACATTCTGACGGACAAAACAGTGGCCATGCACTACCTGAATAATCAATGTGGCATGCTCTCCCGTCCCCTCTGCACAGAAGCAATGCAGTTGTGGTTCTGGTTATTGGAGAATCCGATCTCAATCTCGGCAGTTCATCTGGTTGGAGACAGATGAAAGTTTGGTGGATGCTCCGAGTAGGCAGAGCACTTTCTCACACCAGTGGGAAGTGTGCCAGAAAGTCCTGGAAGAGGCTCTTCTCTCTCTGAGATACCCTAGCAGTTGATCTGTTCGCCATGGGGTACATCAGGAAGTGTTTGCAGGAATTCCCTGTGAACGGCGCGCTGGGGGAGTGTTTTTGGTGGACTGTACTTTCCCTCTCTACACCGCCTTCTGAGATTCCTGTCATTACTTGGATTCTCAGGAGGTTGAGGAGCTTTCGGGCGACCATGATTTTGATTGCCCCAGATTGGGCGAGGAGAACCTGGTACTCCGATCTCCTGGATCTGTCCATCTCTCTGGTTGCCTCTGGAGTGCTTCACCCAACCCCAGTCTCCCTCAACCTACATGCGTGGCTCTTGTGAGGATGAGGTATGACAACTGACACTTCTCAGAGGAAGTATTTTTTTGATAAAACATTTTTATTGTATTTTATAACAAACAAGACGGCCATCAATCAAAGGGCCAGTAACAAAGAAAAAGCAGAAAAGAGGGCAAAGAAAAGATAAAAATTAAAACACTCCAGGACAGCATCTTCCTTCAATATTCCGCATAATGTTATTAGTATCGCCAATCACCATGAGTGGCCCCCCCGCACCATCCTCCCCTTCATTCATGGAAAGATCACCACTATCCCTGGTTGTCAAGGTCCAATGCCTTCCCATTTCCCCCATATTTTAGATGTCTTGGTCGGACATCCCCTTGCGCCATAGACCCGGTGTTCCATCATGGCACATGTGTCCATGTCGAGTATCCATTGTTCCAATGTCGGGGGGTCGGGCACTCCCCATTTTTGCGCAATATTGCGCTTCATCAGGGCGGTCGCAGTGTTTAATAGCAGTTTTTCCCACTTGGTAGAATTGGACGCGTCCGGTACACCCAAAATCAGGGCCTTGGACAGTTCCCTACAACAAGCGTTCCAGTAGGCGCGGATCCGGGGGCATGCTCAGAGGAAGTACTTGAGGTGTTGATGGCTGCACGCAGGCTGTTTTCAAGAACTCTGTAGGCGTGTAGGTGGAGAAGATTTGAAGCATGGTGCAGGGAAAGCGAGATTGACCCAATCTCTTGCTCCACCACTGCAGTGATGGAGTTCCTTCTGTCATTGGCTTCGGCAGGCTTTCAGGTCACCACAGTCAAAGGATATTTGGCAGCCTTGTCTGTGTTCAAAAGGTCCCCTGATCAGTGTTCTTTCTTCACTATTCCGGTCATGGCCCAATTCCTGAAGGACCTTCTGAAGAAGTTTCAGCCAATTCCTTTTATTGTCCCAGATTGGGATCTTAATCTGGTTTTCACTTATTTGATGGCGGCTCCATCCGAGCCCATGCACTCTTGTTCCATAAGGCTGTTATCCCTTAAAACTTGACCAAGAGGACATTGGTGGTGTCTACCAATATTATGATGACTAAAATATCTTCGTCATCCAGTCACCAGACCATTCAGACATACCGGTGACAGACTCACCAGTGGATAACCAAATACAATATAACGACCTGCTCCAAAATGCGGCAGAGCATTTCAAGATCGACACACAAGACACAAGTTAATAAGGACTTAGTTGAAGACATAGTAGGGGATAAGAAATCGGCAACCCTATTTCTCCCCCTACTACAATCATTACAGAGACACATCCAACCCTCTCTGCTTGCTCCTAATTTAACACGGTCAGTCAACCCGCGCATTGAGAAAGTATTCAAGCCAGCTCCCTCAGACCCCCATACATCCGGGACAGTTAAAACCTGACTCTAGTGGTAACAACTACTAGAAAGAGAGCCGTACCCCCTTTGGCCTCTTCCGAAGCCCCTCCTGATAAGGAGAGTAAAAAGATTTACACTTTTGGGAGAAAGGTAGCCTCTTCGGCAGCTTACCAGACTAGAATTGCTACTAACACAACTCTTATTAGCTAGTTACAACTGTCCCAAGTGGGATGACCTTGCCGAACAAATGGCATCGATCCCAGAGCCCCTCAAGACACAGCTGTCGCTCTCCATTGCAGAATGGAAGCAAATCGCAAACTGCATCCTCAAGAACAACTTGGATGCAGTGGACAATGCAGGAAGTATCATTGCAGAGAGCACGTGGATTAAACGCCATGCATTGCTACGACAGTCGGGCTTCAAGCTTGAAACCCAGGCAACCCTCCTTAACATGTCCATCAAACCCAACACTTTGTTTGGCAAGTGGTGGAAGACGCTCTAAAGAGCGCAAGAGAGGAATATGACACCATCAAATCATAAGGGCAGCTCACCAACAAACCCTCCTTGCTAAGAGGGGGCTATCATTCTCGCCGTTTCAGAGGGCCAAACTCTCAACGAGATTCAAATTATAATCAAGGTGGCCAAAGCTCGTCCTGGGGTTAGTCGCAGGGACAGTCTTCTAAACATGGGTTTCGAAGAGGACAAAGAAGGTCTTGAAGTAGGGGCAGATCCTCCTCTGTCAGAGGCGGCACAACACCCCCAAGCAATGACCACCCGCTACAGGTTCCCTCCCATGCCACTCCAGTAGGTTGCATTTCATACTTTACCCATGCATGGGAGGGAATCACTCTGACTAGTGGGTACTTTCTACTGTAGCGACCGGTTATTTCATAGAACTGATACAACAACCAGCCAACCACCTACCAAGACAAAGGAACACCTCCCAGAAAGAACAGCGTATCCTGTTGGAAGAGGTGAAGGCGCTGCTCCTAAAGGACGCCATAGAAATCGCCCTGGCAAACTAGGTAAACAAGGGTATTTATTCAATGTACTTCCTTGTGCCAAAGAAAGACATTAGGATGCTCCCTGTTTTAGACCTGCGAACACCTATGTCAAGTCACAAAAATTCAGCATGACAGCGCTACAAGAAGTAATCCCACTGCTGAACATGGCAACCTTGGATGTGAAAGATGCATACTTTCATATTTCAATGTTCCATTGAAGATTCTTGCGTTTCAAAATAGCGAACCAGCAGTACCAATTCAAAGTGCTACACTTCGTCATATCTGCTCCAAGGGCATTCACTAAGGTACTGGCGGTAGTGGCAGTGTATGTATGCAGGGAGTTGTACCCTTACCTGGACGACAGGCTGATCACAGGGGCGAACCCCCAAATTTGCAAGCAAAATACCCAAAGAACAATCAATCTGCTTTTTCAATTGGGTTTCTCAATCAACAAGAAAAAATCAAGCCTTGTACCAAACAAGACCAAACAGTTCCTAGGAGCTGTCATAAACACAGAAGAGGGTCTAGTCTTTCCAGCAAACGAAGAGTACAAAACCTACTGCTGCAAATACCTCTTTATCTAGCCGGTCACAAGATAACCGTATGCAAAGCAATGCGATTTGCTCTGGATGATGTCATCATGCATTTACCTGGTCATACACGCACGATTGTGCATGCGCCCAATGCAAGAGTGGTTGATGAAACGGTGGTCTCAGGCAAGTGGTCAGTGGGACG